>NC_088712.1:7050383-7379304 GCF_963576615.1 Watersipora subatra
CGTTGAAGGAGGGAGTCATGACGGATTTCAAAGAAGAGCCAATTTAAAACCCAAAGAATTTTATTTTGATGACAGCTTGGCAGGTGTAAGAAGCCGAATTCCTGGACAGATAAGTATTTTTGGCTATTTAAAGCTATTTATTACATCGGCCATCATGAATGTTATAGTTAATGGAACAAATAGATTTATATGGCATTCAAAAACATGGCGATGCCTGGCAGCTTGTCGATGAAAAAGATACTTGGCAGAATTTTGGTTTAATTTTGCTTATGGGTATTGTCAAGAAGCCTACTCTGGCGTCTTACTGGTCTACCAATCATTTGTTATCTATGCCAGTGTTTAGTAAAATGATGATTTCAAGAAACAAGTTTTCACTGAAAATTAAATTGTTAAACTGTTAAATTTCACTGAAAATTCGGAAAACCCTGCTGGCAATAAATTGTTCAAATTAGGAAGTGTTTCTGACATGATATGTGGCCGGTTATCTTCTGTTTTACTGCCTGGTAAATTTATATCTATAGATGAAAGCTTGCTGGCTTGGAAAGAGCGACTCAGCTTCAGACAGTATATTCCATCTAAAAGATCTAGATTTGGAATAAAGCTATTGGCTCTCTGCGATGCTGTCTCTGGCTATGTGCACAAGCTGTCTGTGTACATTGGTGATGAGCAGGAGCAAGCCGAAGGAACTGGTAAATGATTCACTCGCAACATAGTCATGAAATTAATGAGTGGTTTACTAAATTTAGGTCATTGTTTATCTATGGATAATTTTTATAATTTGCCAGATTTAGCAGCTGAACTTGTAAAAAATAATACTCATGTTTGTGGAACTTTGCACCAAAACAAAAAAGGTGTCCCCAAAGATTTGAAAATGTATAATGGAAAAGTAGTTAGAAAAAGTGAGACAACAAGCTTTTTTAATGGAGAAAGTATGGTTGGCTGAGGAAAAGATAAAAAATATATTTCTGTAATTCTGACTATGCATAAAAACATGGAAGTCGCAGATTCAGGCAAAGTAAATTATAAAAAGGATAAAGTTTTCAAACCAGCTGCAATTTTGGATTACAACAAATACATGGGTGAAGTTGACAAATCGGATCAAAATTTGCATTATTATAATGCTGCGCGTAAAACCATGAAATGGTATAAAAAACTATTTTTTTCATTTATTAGATATTTGTGTATACAATGCGGCCATAGTTTATAGAATCCATAGCAGCTGTAAAATAACTGACTTACAGTTTCGACAAAAATTAATTCATCAGATATTTGAATAAACCGGTTCTTGTCGCAAAAAACAGTACTCGCGCACTTCAACTTCTTCTACTCATCGAATAGTGACAAATAGTCCAGGGAAAGTACCACCAGCAAAATACAGAATTTGTAGGCACTGCAAAAAGCGCGGTGATGACAACAAACCTAAGCGAAGCAAAACTAAATTTAAATGTCTAGCATGTGGAGTACCATTGTGCAAGTCGTGTTTTGATGCTTACATGGCTAAATAAATTCATTTTAAAATTTATTTAGCGTGTGCAAATTCTTCATTGCTTTGTATCACTTGCTTTTGTACATCCACTTGCTAAAACGTCATTGTCTATGTATTGTATTTGTTGTACATTTACAGGTTGTATTTGTTTCAGACTGCCCTTTTTAGGGCACCCATATAATCAAAGAGTTCAGTTCACATGCTTTCTAGCAGTCCATGATTTGCTGTTTGTGCTCGTAATAAATGTTGCCTTCTGTCTTGTGCTGCTTCACCAAATGTGCCAATGCAGGTTCACAACTCAAATCATTTTATGCACAATAAATTTTGCTGCAGAACACATGAATTTGTGCAATGTGTTTATATGCAAAATAAATAAATATAGTTTTGAGAAATGCATAAGATCATAACTAAAATCAGCAAAAAATCATAACTATCAATATATAGATCTCAAGTTGTAAAGCTTTGCAAGCTGTCTGGAGGAAGAAATCAGTCTAGAAAATAATCTCAGCTTTTAAATGCATATTCAGTTGCAGCTAAATGCCAATTTGCACGAAAGTTATAGCATTGATGGCACAGCCTGTCAGGTCTTGTCAGCTCTCTCGTGCTCTGCTTACAGACATGGCGTCATGAGCATTTCTAAGAGCTGCACGCGCAATGCATGTGAGCGCCTAACTCTGCTTTTGATGCACTTGGACAACTAATTTTTTTTGCTGCGTGTAGCAAACATATTTGCCGCCGTGCAGATGCTTAACATAAACTATTTTCTTAGAGCTATTGCTTGTAAAAAAATATTTATTATCGATATTTTTACGATAAAAAGCTGACAGCATCGTCGAATCAGGACACTGACCAAAATTTTTACAGCTAATTTGCAGGAAATAAACGGCAGCCTCTTGAGAAATTTCTAAGCTTTCTAATGCATATTTATTTGTGGCTGTATGCCAGTTAGCATGAAAGTTATAACTGATTTTAGGCGGCCATGTCAAGCCTCCATTTTTCGCTTGTCATTAGGGCCACGCGCTGAGCATTTTGAGCGGCGCTCCCGCATTGCATCAAAGATCATACCTCCACTTTCATTGCTCTTGGGCAACCAATTTCTTTTGCAAATTGTTGTGGACATATGAATCCATAGAACTACTGTTTGTACAAAATTTTCAATTACTTCTATCATTTAGAAAACACAATTGAAAATGACAAACGAAAATAAAATATTGGGAGCTTCAACAAGTTGAGACTTCTGCAGGATAGCAATTGCAAGCTATTTACATAAAAAATATATCAGTTTGTAGAGAAATTTCTCAGCATTCCTATGCATGTTAATTTATGTATCTACCTCAAATTAACTAGACGTATCTTTAGTTTTTACGCAGTCGAGTCGAAGGCTCAGATCGCCATAGTAAATGCTCTGGTACGCTGGGGAATTCCCAGCCGTAAGCGCCCGGTCGCTAAAGGGTTAACCCTTTCCAATCCAATTATGAATGCATCAACTGTCCGCTACGACTAATTAAGTTTTCATACGATTGCAATATCAAGACATGTGTGCATTAGAACTGTGATTGCTTAGTCTAGGAGGGTCAGATTGTGGTTTAGTCTTTTGCAATAGAAAGCTGTCATATTTTCCCACCAGAGTGTATTGTTTGTTTCATCTCGAGCTATAATTCGTTTTTATCGCTGTACCAAGTTACAGATAGGACAGCAGGCTTCGTAAGAAGCTTCAAGTACGCCAACTTTGCAAAAATGATGTGCTGTTTCAAAATGTAATATTGCAGTGAAATTTTTTCAGCTGCTGCCTAGATATGTTATAAGTAAGCTCACAAAAAACAACAGCAAAATATGTATTAGATCAAGAGATACAGCAAAATAAGTACAAAATTTTCAATTGGACAATTGGCAGAGTTATCACATCTTACCAGACATTATTGACAGCAAAATGTTTAAAATCATTTAAATTGAAACTTTTGTTTATTCATTAATTCTCTTTACAATAAAATACATTTACACAAAAACATTTATTGTAAATCACATTTAGTATGCCAGCGCCGGAAACATAGCACTGGGCACAGGGGTATTTTGCCGCACTCTGGACAACAATACTTAGTTTCCACTCGTTTTTTATCAGTGCTCTCGGCTGTTCTGTGCCTTGAAGCATTGCACACACGACATCGACGGGCATGTGGGTTTCCTCTACTGCTTGTTGCTGGATTGAAAGATGGAAAATGGTGATTTGTGTTTAGACAAGCAAAGTCAGTGCCGATTGACCATGGTCTTCCACGCTGGCCACTAGTACATGTAGGGTCTGGTCCAGCTTTATTCAGGAAGAGATCAACCAGTTCGAGCTGCAAATCAAGCGCAGAAATCATGGTACCAGTGTTCGGCTTGTAAACAACATGTGTGTTGTGTGTGGCACTGTGGAATAGATAAAAAAGCTTTTTGTACCACTTCAAACTATGGCGATCCATGTTATAATAGTTGATGCACTGATCTGCCAAATCCACACCACCCATATACCTATTGTAGTCGATAATTGGTGTGGGTTTTACTATATCTCTGTCATTCATGTTCTTTTTTCTAGTTTTTAAAGAATAAAATCAGAGTGCTTGTTAGAGCCAAATACATTAAAGTTTATATCTCACTAGCAGCCGGTCAATGCTGGTGGACAGGTGAAGTATTGTGACTGGCCTTTAGTGAGTGGTTGATTTGATGTAAAATTTTTGATATTTTTCGACGCATGCTTTTTGTTGGAACGGAGAGTTCTATAAGCGTACGTTCCTCGTTCATACAATTCCTTCAGCAACTGAGGGCTGCTGTACCAGTTGTTCATGACAAGTTCATGGCCATTGTTGAACGACCCGTCCATCATATCCAAGACGATTCTGTGTGCTACCCCTTGTGAAATGTCAGCATTCTCTCTATGCCGTCTTTTGTATAGTGAATATCAACAGACATAGCCGGTGTCGCTTTCCGCTAAAACATAGCCTTTCATACCAAACCTTGCCCTTTTCTTTAGTAACTACTGCTTAAAGTTAGGTGTCCTTTGAACAGCAGCGATGTCTCGTCAATCGCTATGTGCTTTTTAGGACTATACACACTCTCAAATTTACGATTTAGTAGATGAATTATTGGAGAGATGCAGTGGATACGACTGGTGGGCACCAAATCATTATCCACAAAGTGCAGGGCATGCAAGACTTTCATAAATTTGTCTTGTGACATCACGCTGTTAAAAAGTAGAGTGACCAGTTTGGGATCAGTGCTGAAATATGACTGAAGGGTAGGCTTCTTGATTATGCCAGTCAGCATGATAAGAGTAAAGAATCTCTGAATATTGTTAATGTTGATTGGCTGCCAGTTCTGGCATTTGGAGTTTCCAAATGGGTTGGTTTTTACTAGGATCAAATTCATAATTTCATCAATCAAAACAGATAGAAATAATCTAGAAGTGAGGCACCTTGAGGCCTACGAACTTTCAGACCAGGAGTGCCACTAAATGGGAATTTCGCGATTCTGTTGGGGAATATTTTTCTGTTATTGTCATTCGCCTAACTCCAAACCGAAAATACTAACAAAACTGCTGAGTAATAATGCATTAATATTCAAACATTATACAAAACATACATGAAAACCATTATACTGTGTAGATCTGACAAAACACAACAACTCAAATTCTCATATTTTACACTATGATGAACTTGTCAATGTTTTCTACACAGTAGCAGTGGCATTTTGAAATCTTCGGGTTATAGAGAAAATAGGGTAGCAAACGCACATGTGGAATGACAATTTGAATATGATATGTAATTATCTCTTAATTAATGATTCCGTAAAATATTGGAAAGGAAAAATTTTTCAGAAGTTTGAGTTACAATGTTTTGTCAGATCTGGGCAGTAAAGGTGAGCAGTCATAACATCTACGTGTACCTTTTTGAGCTTGGGAAGCTCAAGCACCACCATAAGTTCTATCTGCACCTATATGACCTCGTCCTCTCCTTTTACCTTGCCCACCACCGAAAGCCCGATTTTCACGACCACTACCACGACCTCTACCACAACTTCTACAACGACTTTCACCAAGCCTGTCATCACCATCACCTGCATTATGATTTCAAACTAATATAATAAACTATCATGAAGGTACTACCATAAGTCACACAGTTGAAACAAACATTTCATGTAAAAACATGCCGTGTTCTGATCTTGTACTAGATTCATCCTCATTAGTCATATCCGCCATGTCCTCGTCATGACTGCTAGAATAATCTACTTGTGGTGTTGAAGCTCTTGGTCAATAATCAACTCCTACATTTTAACCTGAATCCAATGTAAGGGATCATGGTATTTAGTATTTCATGCATGCAACTGATTCCACTAAAACTACTACAACTACTACTCCTAGTTCCATGAGCTGGATTGTCTTTCCTACCTTATAGCAACAATCACTGGGGCAATTTAATAGTATAATTGTCATGCAAGTGCCAAGTATTACTGGTACTTTGCCAACAAACATTATGCTTTTTAGCTAAAGCTTTATACAAGCTAATATTATATACTACTGTCTCATTATAGCTATTAATAATGCTTGTAGCTTTTTACAAAGCTTTTCTATGACCAAACATATAAATACTTGGGTTTTCTGTTATCAAATCAGTTGTCTCTGGAGTGTGCAATAAACCATTTCTCTAATTTAATACTCTATGTAATTGCTTCTGTGCAGAAACATAACAGAAGCTAATTGGCAACAAGGATTTCTCTTTTGAACAGTTACAAAGAGTTTTGTTCAGATTTTATCATTGATAAAATCGATACAAAGAGTTCTGGTTTATTACAAGAGTAACTGTTCAAAATTGCACCACTACAATGGCAGAAGTAGCAGACCTGATCAAGCTAATGCAGAAGCAGCAGGAGGACCAGAGACAGCAGCAAGAGGAGCAGAGAAAGCAGCAAGAAGAGCATAGACAACAGCAGCATGAGGAGTTCAAGCAGCAACAAGAGGAATACAGACGTCAGCAAGATGAAAGAATGGAGGAGAATAAGAAACTGATGGAGCTACTACTACAAAACCTACAACGGAAACAAGAAACAGCTGCAACCGCTGTTCCAGCCTTCCCAGGTTTTGACCCAACAGCAGAGCTACTAACAGATTACATAGACAGATTCAACACATTCATTGCAGCAAATTCTATTCATCAAGACAAGATTGCTGGCACTTTTCTCACCAACCAACAGCCTACACTCTACAAGCAGCTTAGTAATATGGCAGCTCAGCTTTCAACACCCAAGCAGATCAACGACCTCAACATGGATGAAATACTGGAATTTCTCAAAGACCAGTATGACCCTAAGCGCTTCATTGTTAGAGAGCGTTACAAGTATTGGAGTGACATGCAGAGGAAACCTGGAGAAACTATTCAAGAGTTAGCTGCCAGAATTCGTCAAGATGCAACTACATGTGCCTTCATAGACATTACAGATCCATTAGATGAGGCTCTCAGAACAAGATTTATCTGCTCTGTAAACAATGAAGCAGTTCTCAAATCTATCTTCAAGGTCAAGGACAATGAACTCAACTTCAACAAAGCTATACAGGTAGCACAGGAAACAGAAGAAGCAGCTAAAGTTGCCAAAGAGACAGTTTATGGAAACTCGTCTAAAGTCAACAAGGTTGCTCAACAGAAATCAAGATACAAACCAATCCAGAAAAACAACTCTACACCTGACAAGCAGAAGGAAGGAAAGCTATGCTACAGATGTGACCGAACTAACCATACAGCGGATGACTGCAGATTCAAAGCAGCCACCTGCAACTTTTGTTCTTAACAAGGTCACATAGAAAGAGCATGCAAGAAAAAGAAATCATCTGCAGCAGAAAAACCAGTAAAGATGATAGAATGCACATCAACCAAGATGGTGAAACTTGCTGAAAACATCAAACTGGAGGGAGACAACTTCACACTTGAACTGGACACTGGAGCATGTGACAACTTCATCTGTAAATCAATATGGGAGAAGCTAGGAAAGCCAAACCTAAAACCTACTACAGTTAACTACAAATCAGCCTCAGGACATCTCATAGAGACGCTTGGCAGATGTGAGTTAACTGCCCAATTGGATGCACAGAAAGAAGTCAGACTACCATTTGTGATTAGTGCTGTACAAGATCTCAACCTACTAGGAAGAACTGCTATACAGCAACTAGGCATCTCTATTGATGACAAGCTACAACAGAACCTTGTATCAACAATCACAGAGAACCAGCCAGATGGGAGGTTACAAATCAAGTGTAAGGAGATGTGCAAAGAATTTCCAGAAATATTCAAAGACGAGCTAGGATGTCTCAAGAACTTTGAACTAGAGATAAACTTCAAACCTTCAACAAAGCCAGTCTTCTGCCGACCCAGACCAGTTCCTATTGCCTTGACAGAAGAGCTCAACCAAGCATACAAAGCAGGTGTAGCCAAAGGCATATGGGAACCAACTCAATTCAACCAGTATGGAACACCAGTTGTACCTGTACGCAAATCTACAACAGGTCAAGCTGCAGGGAAGATCAGAGTATGTGGAGACTACTCCAAGACTATCAATAATCAGCTAGAAACACATAGGAAACCTATCCCACTACCAGAAGATCTAATCAGAAAACTAGGTGGAGGCTATTGCTACACAAAGATTGATTTAGCAGATGCCTACAATCAAATATTGTTGGCACCAGAAAGTCAACGACGACTAGCACTATCAACACACCGAGGAGTACTACTACAGAAGAGGTTGCCCTTTGGCATAAGCTCAGCACCAGGGTATTTTCAAGAAATCATGGAGCAACTGACACAAGACCTCCCAGGAGTAGCAGTATACCTAGATGATATACTAGTGAGTGGAGCCAATGCAGAGAGCCATCTACAAAACTTATGTCGACTTCTTCAAAGATTAGAAGAAAGAGGGCTCAGATGTAGAAAAGACAAGTGCTGTTTTGCTCAACCTACAGTAGAGTATCTGGGACACAAACTCACTTCAAAGGGAATCACTAAAGGAAAGAAGGCAGATGCAGTACAACAGATGCCAGTCCCAACAGACTTAACTCAGCTAAGATCTTTCTTAGGAGCTACACAATTCTACAGCAAGTTCATACCCAATCTGTCACAACTCACAGGACCATTGCACAAACTGACACGCAAAGGAGAGACCTGGAAGTGTGGCACTGAACAAGAAAAGAGCTTCAACAAACTGAAAGATATGCTATCAACTGATAGTGTCTTAGCACACTTCAACCCAGATCTTGACATTGGAATCTCATGTGATGCTTCAGAAACTGGACTGGGAGCTGTACTATTTCATCGTTATCCTGAGGGAGGTGAGAGACCAATAGCCAATGTTTCAAAAACACTGACCAGCACACAGAGGAAAAATGGACAAATACAAAAAGAAGCTCTCTCAATCATATTTGCTCTAAAGAAGTATCACCAGTACCTGTATGGTCGACGGTTTATCTTGGTAACTGACCACAGACCTCTTCTCACACTTCTAGGACCTACCAAAGGAGTTCCAGCTCTAGCAGCCAACAGACTAGCAAGATGGGCACTGGTACTAAATCAGTATGACTACACCATAGAATACAGATCTACCCAGCATCATCAAAATGCAGATGTCCTCTCAAGACTGCCAGTTGGACCTGATAAAGAGTTTGATGCAAGAGAAGATGAGGATGATGTTGATACAGTATGCACTATTCACACTATTGGACAACAGCTCAACTCTACAGACTACAATGTTCTAGCAAAGGAGACAAAGAAAGACCCAACACTAGCCACAGTAATGCGCTACACAGCGGAAGGATGGCCTGGTAACAAAGAGATGAAGGAGACTCAGCTGTCACTCTTCCACAAGATCTCAGATTCACTTTCTATCACTGAAGGTTGTCTTCTATATGGCAACAGAGTAGTCATTCCTGTCAAGTTACAACAGGAAGTATTAAAGATCCTTCACCTTGGACACTTTGGAATGGAAAGAATGAAGAAGCTAGCTCGAACTGCTGTCTATTGGCCTCGCATTGACTCTGATATAGAGGAGACAAGCCGACAGTGCACTGCCTGTGCTGAACACCAGAAGCTTCCACAGAAGTATCCTATACATCCCTGGATGCTACCTGAGAAGCCATGGAGTCGTCTTCACTTAGATCATGCAGTGAACTTCATGGGCAGCCAATGGCTAGTGATGATAGATGCCTACTCAAAGTATCCATGCATACACAGGACGTCATCTACTTCTACCAGAGCTACCACAGACATCTTATAGGAGATATTCGCACACTTTGGATACCCTCACACCATAGTCACTGACAATGCTACCAGCTTCACCTCAGGAGAGTTTCAGCAGTGGTGTCAAGAGAGAAGCATTGTTCACCTCACTGGAGCACCCTACCATCCAGCTACAAATGGCGCAGCTGAAAGACTAGTACAATCCTTCAAACAAGCCATGAAGAAATCGTCACTCTCACCTAAATCTGCACTACAACAGTTCCTGATGCACTATAGAAGGACACCACTTCCTACAGGATACTCTCCCAGTCAGCTGCTGAATGGAAGACAGATGAGATGCAAGATTGACACCCTATTGCCATCACCCGCACACATAGCACAGTTTCATCAATCCAGAGAAGTCAACCGATCGGCAGAAAAGACAGTTAGCAAGATACACAGCTACAATCTTGGAGCACCATGCTATGCCTTGTATCATGGACCTAAACGCAACAGACAACCTAGATGGGTTCCAGCCATTGTTACTAAGATATATGGAACTCGTAGTCTCAATGTCAAAGTGGTACCAAAGGGACCTACTTGGAAAAGACATGTTGAACAACTCAGACCAAGATACTCAACAGAAGAAGATCAAGACCCTGGAGATAAACCTGATATAACAGAGGAGACAAAACTGCAACTACCAGCCCCTACAACTGTAACAGAGCAACCTCCGTCTAGAAGAAGACCACGCAACCCTCGTCTACCTGATGGAGATGAGTATAGCAGAGACAAACCCCGAAGGTCTAAGAGAACCAGAAAGAACCTTTAGCTTAGTGAGGAGGTGTCATGCAAGTGCCAAGTATTACTGGTACTTTGCCAACAAACATTATGCTTTTTAGCTAAAGCTTTATACAAGCTAATATTATGTAGTACTGTCTCATTATAGCTATTAATAATGCTTGTAGCTTTTTACAAAGCTTTTCTATGACCAAACATATAAATACTTGGGTTTTCTGTTATCAAATCAGTTGTCTCTGGAGTGTGCAATAAACCATTTTTCTAATTTAATACTCTATTTAATTGCTTCTGTGCAGAAACATAACAATAATATTCACATAGACAAAATAAATCATAAAACTAATTGTAACTGGCAATAAATTGCACAATCTCTTTCACTCAATTGACAGCTGCGGCGTTGCTATGGAAACGATAAAATAAAAATATTTTGATCAGCTAAATAATTTTTGATTTCTAATAATTACTAGGACTTGTACTCACCTTGTTCTTTTAAATGATCATCAAATGTGTCACCATATTCTCCATAATCTCCATAATCATTTTCCCCAGAGCTAATAGCAATGTTAGAGGCATTTAAAAATGGCTTTCAATGACTAACAATCGTGAGCAAAATGACTAAAAACCGTTTGTGGTGTATGGCTTTTTAATATATGAATAAAAATGGCATAGTGCCCCTCAGACACTTAGAACCAAAGGTAATCTATTCCTAACATCGATTACAACAATGATTTTTCCTATGACTTCACTGGACAGTCAGTATACTATGTCTAAACCGCACCCACTTATAACCGCGGTTATTCCGGGATCAGGGTAAAGAGAGCGTAACTCCTACACGGAATATCCGGTATCAGATTCAAAAGGGTTGATGCTATTAACCGAGCTACATGTATGTCACAGAGTCACCAGGCTTGGGCCAACTTCTCCAGCTGCTTACACAATGAATTGTTCAAAACAACCAACCATTTCATGCGTGATTTGGCCAACCCTGACACAGCTGTTGGGTTTCTTCAAGTTCATCCATCAAAATCTGAATATCCATGACAGGCTCTATGTGAGTCGGTATTCCATTTTTCAACTCGATGAGCTCGCGCTGCCGGCAGTCTTCCCAGGTATGTCACCTGGGCTCATCAGCATTTTCATGACAGTTTCTGGCTTGGTGTTGCAAATTATAGTGAAACTTGGCTAGTATCTCCAACCATCTGATTTGAGGGCTCCTTCTCCCGGCATAACCATTGGCAAGAAGCATGGTCTGTATGCAGAAGAAACTGTTGTTTGTAAAAAGAAAACCGTAAATGCTTCACAGCCTTTACCACAGCTAACATATCACCGGATTACACAGTAAATCTTTTTGGTCAGTGCTAAGGGCTTGCTCAAAACAATCACTCTCTTAGTACCTTTCTGTACTTGTGACAGCACAGCACCACTCCAAAGCTATCAGCATCCATATCCTAGATATACGGCTTGCTTGGATCAGGATAGCCTAATACAGGTTCCAAGGCCAGACACTCTTGCAGCTCTTTAAAAACCGCCTGTTCCTCTTTGCCCCACGTCAATGTTTCACTTTCTCTAGCCAACCTGTGTTAAGACAGAGTTGTGGTAACAAAACTAGGAATGTACTGCCGGTAGTAGCTTACCGTACCCAGGAAACCTAACAGCTCTTTGAAGTGTGGTTTGCCCATTAACAGACCGCCTGCTTCTCCTCTGGGTTAGTAAATGGCCCTATTTGGTAAACAACTGACCTTGTTAACGCACCTGTGACTGGAGTAGCTCTAACTTGGGGAGTTCCAGCTTCAGCCCAACTCCCTTCAGACGCAATCTCACTTTCTCCAACTACGGCCAAAGAGTGTCAAAGTCAGGGATGACGACGACGACGGTGATGATTAGGAAGTCATTCAGGTGAAGCGGCAACGTGTTCCATTGTAAGCCATGTAGGACAGATTCTATTAGTGTCTGACAACTGTCCGGCAAAGAGGTAACAATAAGGGGCAAACCATTTTACTTTTGCTGCCACAGGTCTTTAACTCTTTGAACTCTTGCAGTTTTTGTCAATGCATGGCAGTAATCTTAGGCAATCTGTCAAGCAATCCGAAAATTTCAAACGTTTAATGAATGTATCTGAATGTGCTCATAATACAAAGATATTTGGCAAAACAGTAGTAAAAAAGTCAGGCAATCTACAACTAATGTCATCAAACAGAAAAACAACAGTAATTCGCCATTTTTTGGGCTAAACTATAAAAGTTAGTTCAATTTTAAAAAAACTCACAAAAAACATTCACAGTGGCATCATACCAGTTGTGCACTTGTTTATCATCATTTCATGACTTGCAACATACTGAAAAATTATAATCAGTATCATAAATTCTTTATTCACATCACAATCATTTATGACCGACCAACAAACGAATTGTATTGATTTTTTTGCGACATCATTTTGATAAAATTCATTATTAGAACCAATGAAATGGATAAACATATTTAAAAAACTGTTAAAATGGAAGCGAAAATTTTGATCTAACATCCTGTGCAAGATTTAATTGCATTGCTTTTGTTGTTACTTAAAACAGCTTTTGTAAACAAAGTCATGTGAATGTCGGAATAGTGGCCTTTAGGGACTTCGACACGCCCTAAGCAATGTTGCAAAACCGGCTGTTAGGGTTCAGAAGGTTAACCCTTTCACTGCCAACTTTTTACAACTTCGGTATCTGCCTAGTGCCAGCCATTTTACTGAAAATTGCCGATTTTGCTTCATGTTATGTATACAGTAGTTTGTTCTATTTTAATCTTTGACTAAAAAATTTTTGCTGCATATTTTATTTTGCCAACAATTTAACCAACATAGCTGTAGAAAAATTCAACGAATCTATACTTTGTGTGATGATAAAGCTATGTAACGCTACGATCGATGCGAATATAAAACTATCTTCCACAAT
Source organism: Watersipora subatra (assembly GCF_963576615.1). Lineage (NCBI taxonomy): Eukaryota > Metazoa > Bryozoa > Gymnolaemata > Cheilostomatida > Watersiporidae > Watersipora > Watersipora subatra. The sequence continues at coordinate 7,063,832 of NC_088712.1, forward strand.
GTTCCTTACTCTTACAAAACCATTACTTTCACTACTATAAGAAACAGTGCTGCTATTTCAATTATCTGTATAATCCCAACAATCTGAATTGGCTATAATGTCATCAACATAACTAATTACCTGTTTCTGACTTGCGTGCGACACTTAATGAACTAACACAATAATGTTCGTTTTTAGATTATAAATTCTCAAACAAAAGCTTAAAATTGCTTTGTTGCTTAAGGCTAATTTTATCGAGAAATCTTTGTACAACAATATCAATTTCATAAAAATCCTAAAGACCATTGGTTATGGTGTCCACAAATAATAAAAACAGGTTGCTACGCAGTTGCGGGGAAAGTCGTCAAAAAGCGTCTATGTCAGTGGACCCCAGAAAACGCATAGGTGTATTTATGGCAGCAAAAGGGTTAAGATGAAATATCACCCCTGTCTTTGGTGTATTCACATTTTGAATTGTGACACCTAAGCTGGGAGAGAAAAAAAGTCATCTATTTGGTGGTCCCCAACTCCCATTCAAATGCTGACTGCGATGCTGGCTCAGATGTGTAGTGATTATGTTGTGAGGTCGACGCAATGGGTGACTACACTTCCATTTACCTCGGATTGATTTAAGCTTTTAGCCAACAGTGGCCCACTTAGACAACCTTCCATCACCGCTAATTAGCAATAGTTTTTTGTAGTCATCAGCATGAAACAGTTATCTCAGTCTTGGCTGGCACCACCATGTATCATTTTACCTGAAATATGCTACAACCAGGCGTATATTACTACACAGGTCAATGGTCAACGGCTCACAGAGACCATGGGCTGCCAGACATCTGAAGCGCTGAAGTGCTATTAATGGTATGTTATTCTACGCTATGCTATCCTCGCTAATGTAACTCATTCCAAAGACCTCCTCAGTCTTAACATCACGCAACAGTCCTAAACTACTGTAGTACTCTCCCCTGGGATCCGTTCAACAAAGTTGATGGCTGCTGACTGACGACTATCCAGCTTAACCTAGAGAAACTCTTCCTCAACTGGGCAGACTTGGTCAATTTGGGTGTAGGCATTGTAAGTTTGTGTCACTGTAACTCTGCATGGCTCACAAAGCTAGAGAATAGCTCTTGTGCTATGTTTGCCCTATTTTCAGTGGGCAAGTCTATGTAAGTCACATGCAGTAGTCGCCTTACCTGACTGGCAGGTTATGGGAGGGTAATGGAAGCGACTTGCATGAGCAAGCTTAGTTTACACCGAGCTAGTTTAGGGAGGAGACCAAATCAGGCTCAATGCACGTCAAAGATAACTTTCATGAAGTTGGCTTGTTCAAAGTTTTTTACTTTCTGTTGCTGAGCTTTCAGAGGTGGAGCAAACTGGAACCTTTTGTCGACCCGCTTTTATTGTCACTGACTGAAATCGGCTAAGAAAATACTCTACATTTTTTGCGCACAAGTGCTGAGGTCATTTGAGTATATCACTTAGTCATAGCTTAGCTCACCAACATAATTCTCTCAAGTACCCCGGCTAGAGAGTTGAAACTTCTGTCCATTTCATGGGTGCGTCTGGTCTTTGTCTGAATGCTACCAAAAAGGGCGCTCCAAAAAGTTGGAGGTAAGTTAGCAGATTGATTGTATCCAGAAGGTTTCATATCGGTCCACCAAGAAAAGAGGACAAAATATAGGCATCATTTGTTCTGCCTGACACACAGCTTAATTTATTTTCCCAAGTATCTGACAAGCCATTTGAAAATTAAAGCGTCAACCTCAATTTGGAAACAATCTCCAATTCACCGGTACTATAGAGAAAAGGTTGAAAAATGAAACATTATGGCATTCAATTAAGAGTAGTACGGTAACGAAGGCCAGACGCACCCATGAAGTGGACAAAAATTAAGATGAAGCCCAAAAAAATTAAGCTCTTTCTCAGGCAGAACCAATTTTGTCTATATTTTGTCCCCTTTTCTTGTTGGAGCGATATGAAACCTTTTAGATACAATAAATTTGCTAACTTACCTCCAACTTTTTGGAGTGCCCTTTTTTGGTAGCATTCAGACAAAGGCCAGATGCACCCATGGAGTGGACAGAAGTTCCAACTTTCTAGCCAAGGTCCTTGAGAGAATGATGTTTGTGCGCTAAGCTACGACTTAGTGAAAAACTCAAATAACCTCAGCACTTGTGCGCCAAAAATGTAGTTTTTCATTAGCCAATTTCTGTCAGCGACGATAAAAGCAGATTGACCAAGGGTCCCAATTTGCTACACCTCCAAAAGCTCAGCAACGGAAATAAAAGAAGGTTGAACAAGCCAACTGAATAACAGTTATCTTTGACATGCACTGAGCCCGATTTGTTATACTCCCTAAACTAGCTCGGTGTGAAATAAGCTTGCCCAGGCAAGTCGCTTCCATTACCCTCTAATAACCTGCCAGTCAGGTAAGGCTACTATAGCAAGGTGATACAAGACACAAAGATACACTGTAATTGAATAATCAGCAAACCATAAACTGTTTAGAAACATGAACTCTCTTCACAGCAAAATGTAAATCAAAAGTCATAGTCCTCTGTAATTAGGATACAGGAAAGAAAATTTCACATTTATATGAACGTTTAAATATTTTGATGATCATATGCCCTGCTTTAAAAGGCTACATATGAAAATCTGGTAAATAGAAATTTTAGATTTACATTTAATAATGAAGACATGGTATACATTGAAAACATATCATTCTTTAGTACTGCTTCGATATATCAACCAGTACCTAAAGTAACTGAAAAAGGTTTTTGCTCACCAAACATGCACTGCATATAAGTAGATTCTTTACCAACTGACTTCTTCCAGTAAAATTAGCACACTGCCAGCCACAGGCAGTCACAAAGGTCAAAAACTCGTGTCATTAATTTTGGTCTATTTAGCCATCCAGGCAAGAGCAGATTAGGGCGGCAACTGTTATAAGACGTCTATTTGACATCACCTTTACTTGAATACCACCTCTAATAGAATGACACCATAAAAGAAGAGTTGAAAAATACAACAGCACCCTTTAATTGCACACCACTTCTATTTGACAGACACTTTGATTGTCTCTGATTTAACAAACAAAAAAATTATTCGTAGAACAGTTACTAAAAATTAGCGCTAATTATGTTTAGCCATTACAATAGGATATGTACTACCAGTGTGAAGTAAAAACTTGTGCTCAGCTTGCAAGCTGTATACATGGCTAACCGCTTCTCTTTCTTTGCACAAAAGTTTATTCTAACTGGGAAACCTAAAAATATTACAAAAAATGTTTGAGAAGGAACAAATGTTGAAGGTCAGAGACCCTGAGGAAGGTAATGGAAAGCCAGAAAAAAATGAAATGGGTCCAAACAAATGCAACAATCAGAACAGAATTGGCCAAGCAAATGATGCAAATATTTTAGTTTCAAGATTGTTACTTTTTGTTTCTGTTAACCATAATATGGTTTGATTATAGAATTTTTTCCATTAGTGAGGTATACTAAGGTATGAGTATATTTTAGTTGAATGTAATAAATTATGCAATCCATGATAACAAGCTGTGAGAGTCAATTTAAGTACATATATTGAATATTCACTGCTACTATTATTGAAACATCAGAATTAATATATACTTTACGGTGAGTGAAAGTAAAAACAACTAAAATTTATTTTAGCATTTGGGCTACAAAAGAAATAAACATTAGAAAATGACAAAGGAATGAATGCAGTAAATAAATGTAGCAATTAAAAGTGATAGTAAAACAAGGTTCCATGTCAACATTACAAACTTTACGCAGGTCTTAACCTGTGGGTCTCATCTTTGCACCTTTGCAAAAATGCTTATTTTACAGGGGTGCCATTTTAAAGTTTCTGTGTATACGCAGTAGTTCAGATTCTGGGAAGTTTAAACATTGTTGAATTGGCCAAATCTTTTTGCCGAATATCTTCAAACTAGAAACTTATAGTCATAAATTTTTCATTAGCCTATGAAACAGTTTTAAACAGTTAAAACCCATATTTGATTATTAGTGAACAGATCAATAGGTGATAAAAATTACAAAATAACACAAATTTTGTTTTAATTTTTAAAACAATTTGTAAACATTTATCAAAACTGTCAAAAACTTCATGGTTACTTCCTTCAACTTAGTTTTAATATATTACGAATCTAAAGATTTATATATTATTAAAATTACTTTGTTTGTTAGCAACTGCTGACCAAAGAAATATAAAAAAAGATAATTTCTTGCATTGGTCAAATAGCAAAACCTTTTGTTTCTAAAACAAAATTCTATAACTAGCAAAGATATGAATTTTCCTGCCCACTCTATCAACATCAAACAAATCTATCTTGCAGAAATATATGCTGAGACTTATACACTACTAATATTTTGTTGCAGCCTCTCACATCTTTTCCCATTATTTGTATTTATTTTTTCATGCAAACAAAAAACTTTTTATTTTATTTCATGACACTTACATACTGCATTCACAACTGTCCATGAATGTTGTAGCTGATGACCTTATTGTTACTACCACTTTTGATTCACCATCTCGACTACATGACAATGCCATTATGCACACTAAAAGATACCTAAACATGTTTTTGAATTCACTCAAAAATGTCTGATTTCCAGCATTTCCTTTCTGTTTTGGCATCCGATAAAACAGCAATTTATTGATGTTTACCAATGCTAATAAAAAATATTTACAAACACATGTCGACAGGTATTTTAGTGTGTCGTTCTTTGTTAATGGTTTATGCAACACATTTAAATTTAAAATGAAATCTGTTTTGCTAGAGCATAAATCCATTTGTTTTAATATGTTGAAGTTATTGATAATTATATTTTTCATGATGAAACTTAATTTGTTAGTCAATTTTACGTTATTTCAGGGCTCTGCTTCTAGTTAGCTTTATATTTATATTGGATTGCATAACTCTACTTTAATTTAGCGTCGCTTCTTAAAACTGTGTTTCGGTTATCTTAAAACAACCAAAATAAATGTACAATGTATAGAATTGTCCAATTTGTGTTGAAGCTTAGATAGTGATCTTTCCATCTGAAATTTGTTTTGGTATGTTTGACATTATCTATTTGCTATGAATATGATCTAGTCAGCTATTGTTTGTAATATTCTATGGCTCAAACTGTTTTAATAATATATTGGACTTGGAATTTAGAATTGCACCAAGCACTGAGGCACTTGGTGCCAGAGTAATAGACCAGTCTAAGGGTTAAAGTTTGACCTTGTTTAAAATGGTGATGCAGATAATCACCAACTTGCGTAAAAGTAGTCAAATACTAAAAACAACTTTAACTTTTATTTTGAATTGGTCCATGATTTTTGTAAGCTTGTATTTACCTAGCACCTGAGGTAATAAAATGGTATGCTTAAAATGATCAGCAAACTATTATCAAAATCAAGGATGACTAATTGTTTACTTGTAAACAAGTATTTTGGTGAAATGTGGCAAACAGGAGTTTACAGTTGGCATGGAATTGTCAAGTTTTAGATCAAAAAGTTCTATCATGGTTAAGAAAATTTTAAAATGTACTTTTTACAAGATTAATGTTAAAAGTTTTTTATACTAGGTCTCTTTTGCAACTTCATTAATTGATTGAAAACCTTTCATGTTTTGACATCATCAACTCAAATACAATTTGCTCTTTCACGGAAAATATTTGTATACAAACAATTGTCCTCCTCAATTACTTGCATCAATGAATAGCATTTTTATGTTATTTTGAGTTTATATTGCGATTCTCGGAAACAAAGTTTCAGTGTGGCTAAATAAAATTGTGCCCACCAGCATCATTGGCAAAATTATTTACGGAAGCTTCTTGTTTTCAACAGTAAAAGGTTGTCTACAAAGCCAGTGCAATCAAATGGCAGCTGCTTTTGCCGTTTTTGGTATAAAAATATCATTACACTTTACTGTGTTATTAAAAATAGAAGCCATTTCGTATAGCCGCCTGTTACCATAAATCATAGCAAAGTTGGCAAATACTTTTAGCCAAATAAATATGATATTTAGTTTCACAAATGAAACATACATTTTATCATAGTGTCTACAACATAATCTATAATTGTGGCAAATCTCTTTACCAATGCCACAAGTTTCGGCGGAAAAGACACATCCAGGGCAAGTCATCTTAAGGCATTTTCTGCACCCCAAACTAATTGGCTTGTTGTCATGGTCAGCACAGACTCTGCTTTGCTGACTCTTCAGTAGTTCATACTGCTCCATGCTTATAGTTGGATGATCTTCTCCAATAGCTTCATGGTATTCCTGATGCATCTTCAATACATTGGCCCAATACATACATGTACTCGTCTTATGTAGAAATATATCCAATAGACATATACAACCACCCTAGCTGCTCGTTTAAATAATTTTAGTGAAACTCAACAGTTACCACTCTCTAAAAACCTAAAATGTCAAAAGCTAAAAGTTAAGTCATTCCCTGCTGTAAGTTCTGTGTTTAGCAAAGAGATAAATTTATTAGTTCTAATATTAGAAGCCAGAAAATACTTAAAAAATAAACAGTAGCTACACTCCATCCTATTTTTTTGATGAGCTTCATAAACAACTTTTAGCGCATTTGACAAGTTTGATGAACACTTTGGCTGGGTACAAACTCGGCAAAAACCACCAAAAACTCAGTAATTTATTTTAAAGTTTCAATAAAATCAGTATTTTACAAACATACATTGCTCAAACTGAAGTCAATTGCTATTAACAAAAAATGTTTTGTACATAGACATTCATTTAACTATGCACTACTACAAATAAGCTAGGACTATGTACAAGTGTCTATGTATGAGATAGTGGAAAGCATTCGTATTGTCATTGTCCGACAACACAGCATAGCTAATGCCAGTAGCATCGTCATTGTCCGAGCTAACATAACCATTTATTTTCTCTGTATATTCAGAGCCTTTAGAATTAACATCACTACCATCATTCGAATTATTACCATACTTATGAGATAAACGATCATTAGCTCTCGCAGGGTCAACTAAATTTTTATATTTCTGTTATGAACATCGAAAAGCATGTTAACTAGTTTTTTAAACTTTTCAAGCGACTTGCGATTTTGTATTCCTTTAGCTTTTAGCACAAAGCAAAGATTCTCAGATAAACGTTTCATATTATAATTCATTTGTTAATGTATTGCCAATAATAATTAAGACTCACTAGCGTTTATTTCTTTGTTTATTGTCACTAGGCGACAGCTTTATAAAAGTTCCCGACAGCGACAGAAAAGTCATTTCTCCACGCAACCGATTAATAACATTTTGGTAGTTTCCCAACCAAAGGGGTAAGATAATATGCTTGGAGAAGTTGTAGAGGGTAACTAGTTGGTGAGATAGCGCGATTATGTAGTTGGTTGATTACCAAACAAACACAAAACAGTCTCCGACCAAATGAAATATAGTTAATCTATGTACCTCTTTCTCTGCATCATTAGAAGAATATAGCAGTTTATTAAATTAACTGTATACGTTATTATAATGAAAGTTATCAGAAATGACATCTTATTTTGTTAGAGACACATGTAACTGAGGTGGCACGTAGTCAAAAAAAATTACTGATATTTGTCTTCTTTCAATTTCCTGTTAGCTACATAATGCTGTTCATCTAATTTAATTTTTTGTTTTATTGAGTAAGTGTTAGTAAATTAAGGCTTTCATGACAAGCCTAAATAGAATAGCCTAAAACTAACAAAAATTAATCCTGCTATGTTTGTAAAATATTTGAAATTTGTGTAGCAAACTTTTCATAGTTTGCTGTCACAACGTTTCAAAGTTTTACGCAATGAAAATTGAAAATTTGAAGGAGTTTTTTCGTGTCGATGCATTGACTGCAGCATAAACCACAAGTCAGTGAACATTTAAATCGACTTTCATACCACCAGGCTGTAAATAATTTTATTTACACGTACCTAAATCAGACATTGAACCATGACAAAGCAAGTTTCAACATTGGCCATGTCCTAATTTTACAAACAAATATTAACAATTGTATTTATATATATATTAGTTGGTACTTTGTGGTGCTGTGCGCAGAAGATCTTGTCGCACTTTGGGCAATAGGCAAAAACAACTTGGTTGTCTTTTCCTTTCTTAGCACAGGCATCACAAGATCTTGACATGTCTTTAGTCACATCATATAATGGAAGCTTGTCAAGTGGCCCTTCACAGACCAGTCTGTAACATAGAGTTGCACAGAAGCTAGCACCAACGTAGAGCAACACAACACCAATTTTTACCTTTTACATCTATCTACATTGTCACAACTGCAAGATGACTTTTTTGATATTGATAAACATTAATAGATTAGTTAATGTTGCAATGTAATGACCACTGCAAATGTCTAAAAGTAGACATCTGCAGTGACCAAATTTTTAATCAAAATGTTGATTAGAAAATTATCATTATCAAATGGTAAGTGCCATGGGTTGTATGAAGCGATTGCATTCTATGCTGAGGTTTTTAGTAATTTTATTGCTGTGTGAAAACTCTCTTGCATTATCCTGCTTGTAAATTTTGTGTTATAACATATATACTTTAAGCCGTTTTCATTGTTAATTTTTGCAACAAAACCATAATAAAACATTCTTTTTTATTGAGGCGCACAATAACATTTAGAAAATTCAATTAAACCAATTTAATTGTTCAAACTAATTTGGGAAACGTTTCACAAGCGTACACAATTAAAAATATAAGTTTTGTTATAGCTATTGAAAGCCAGAAAATTTATTCTTCCAAACAAATTACATTTTGAATCAAGTCAATTGGCCAAATTCTAGTTTGAATAGCTTATGCTGGTGAAAAGAAAATCATATCATTAGAAAAAATTTTGCCATACAATCATACTTGGGTCACTTTTGTCTCTATCAGCCCTGACTAACTTCTTCATTTCAAAATTATACAACAAATGTGCCATGTTAGCGCAATGATGCATTTTAATTAGCAACTCCTAAAATAACTGCTTGTAGTATGCGAGGCAGTTTTGATGAAAAATTATTAATAAAGATTACTCGTTATGCTAATCAAATAACTTAAATGCTTTTCTAATTAAAAATAGGCATACATTTGTAAATTCTTGAAAATATGTTCAACACAAATATGCTCATACTCAGATGCAAGTAAAAACATTTTCTCTGTTTTTAGCTAGTCTTAGATAATGATAAAACGTTAATTATATCAATGTTGGATACAGTAAAACATTTGAATAATTTTTTGACGTTTTGAAGCTTGAACTGGTTAAATTTGGAGAAATTTGCAAACCAAAATTGTGAATTGAATATCCAAGTTGTCGTTAAATAACGTCAAAGAAATGATCACACTATAAAAAATTGTATAGAATTACTCACAGTTATTTGTTGAGTTTTGATAGTAGCTAGTAGATTATCTGTGACTAATAAAGAAAAAGCAACTTTCATATTATAACAATAAATCAAATTAGTCATATCATAACTGTTTATGGTATTTCCTTATCATCTGCCACAAACAATAGTTGACTGGAAATGTGTTAAAATGAGCATAGGTCACCCATAAAAGTTGAAACAGGCTCCTTTGTAATATAATTCACGCTGTTCATAGTGCAAGAACTAAGGTGTCAGCAAGAAATACTCATAATTCAATAAGACCATTTGTTTTGTAAACGCAGAAAAGAAGTTGTAGTTATCTGCACTGGTGAAAGTAGACATCAATATGTTAGCTGGTATAACCCATCAGTGTGACAGGAACTTGTAAAAATTTTTATTTAGAAATTGTTGTTAAATATGTGAATAGCTCTAGAAACGTCAAAAAAATTGTGAGTTGAAAGCAATAAGTTGAAATTGCCTTTTCTCTAAACTTGGTCAATTCCAAGCAAGGGGAGATAAAAGCCATGAATTATTTCTGAATGCTTGCACATTGGTATCTACTATTATTTGCAAATAGGAGAAATTTAAATATGAAAAAGCGATATCAGATAATATTGGGGAACTTGTTCACTGAAATTTAATGAAACCTCAGTACAATTATTTCATTGGTCAATTGTCTACTAAAAATAATGTATGCAAAACACAATTGCGAGTAACTTCCCTTGATTTTCCTCTTATTTTACTAAGGTCTTCAAAATATTCTCCAACTGTACAAGTTTTCACAATAGCCATTTGTAGTAGTATTGTATGACAGCTGCTAATTCTTAACCTTTTGAACACTGGCCATTCTTGTCAATGTGTGTCAGTTACCTCGGGTAATTTGTCCAACAATCAAAAGTTTTAAAAGTTTTATTAAATATATCTAAATGTGCTTATAACACAAGGATATTTGCCAAAACACTATTCAAAAAGTGGGGCAGCTCACAGCAAGTGTCAAAAAACAAAAAAACGGTATTTCACGATTAATCGGGCTAAAACTATAAAAGTTTGCACATATTCAAAAACTCATAAAAACATTTATAGTAAGATCATATCCATCGAGCGCACGTTCATGATCATTTTATACTTAGTATCATAAAACTCTTCATTTGCATCACAATCAACGGTGACTTACTAACAAACGATTCAAATCATTTCTTCTTGATATTGTTTGGATAATTTTTTATTATAATGAAGGAAGTAGACAAAGATATTTGAAAACTGTTCCAAATGAAATGAAATTTGTCGTCTAACATTTTGTGCAAAAACTAATTTGATGGTTTATGCTGTTACTTAGAAAAACATTTTATAAACAGAGCAAGGAGAATGCCGGTAATTTGGCCATTAGGGTTTTTGACCCAACTTGTGCAATATGGGAATAACAGGCGTTACGCTTCAAAAAGTTAACCTTTTGGCTAAGTTAAAACTGCAAAAACACCCAAAAGTCGAGTAATTTATTTTTGAAAATTCATTTAAATCGTTATTAAAATTTTATGAACATGCATAGCTTAAACTGAAATGTATTTCGATTACAAATACATTGCACATAAGCATTCATTTATATATATATATTACTACAAAAAAACTACACTATGTACAGTTGTCCCTGTATGAAATGCTGGAAAGCATTCCTTTTGGTACAGTCCAACGCTAAATTGTAGCCGCACAAGCTACTATTACGATCACTTTTTTCTAAATAATCAAAAGTACTAAAAGTTTACATCACTTCTATCATCTGAACTATTTTTTATACTGATCAGACAAAAAATCACTAACGATCACGGGATCAAGTCATTTTCTGTTTTACCATATTGAATTTTGAGCCGACGCTGACTGGTTTTACTAACTTTCATTTTTCTTCAAGGAGGCGCGATCTCTTTGGCTTTTAACACAAGACAACGCCTCTCAGATAATCATTTAATATTGTAATTTATCAACTAATATCTTGTTGATTATATTTATATTTTACTAGCATTCATATCCTTTGCTTAACGTTACTAGATAACAGCTTTATAAATGTCTACCAAAAGCGACATGAAAGTCGTTTCCCCACACACCTGATAAACAAAATTGTTGTCGCTTCCCCAGCCAAAGGATCCGTGTTGAAAACGTGAAACTTTAGTGAATGATGTTATTTAACATCAGAGATATGTTTTTTTTTTCTAATCCAGAAATTTCTGTAACATTTAAGCTCTGCATTTCACACTAATACACATAATAATAAACTTTTAGTGGAATTTGGTTAAACCCCACTTTTAATCTAAAAGTAGCTGCTCATATACCATGTTAAATGTAAATGGTTGTATTTACAATGTAACCATAGCGAATACAAATGATAAATGCAGAGAATAAATTCGCTAAGGTTTGTTAAAATAAAATTGCTTTTTACACAACCTGAGATACTTAGGAGTAAAATTAGTTTAAAATGTAAGATTGAAGTTTTTTTGCAAAAGTTTTTTCAGTATATTTTCCGTTAAACGTCGAAACGTAAACAAACTCAATAATTTCATTTAACTTCATTGTTGAGTTAAAACTGGTTGTAGCAAAACTTGTTCATTTTTCACCATACTAAAATTGCATTATCTCACCAGTGTGATTCAGCCTTTAAAACCTAAAAGACTCATTTTAACAATGAGTTTACTTTTAATCCTGTGTTTACCAACAGACATGCAAATGCTTTTCAACAAGGAATATTAATTTATGACACATTTTACTGTCATATTAAAACAGATTGTCTGCTTGATCAACTTCTGAAGTTTGTATTCCTTTTTTTAAAATTGATGTAGAATTTATGCATATTTTTCAAAACTTGAAGACAGACACCAACCATTTCTGATTTTTTACATACACTGTTAACGCTTGTAAGTCTTTAAATTATTGAAACTTTGTTCCTTCTACATGTACATAAAAGAAACGTGTGGTTATAACCGCTTTATTAGCATAATGTCTATGTGAATCAATTCACGTCACTCTATCTGACTGTTGACATGAGCTGGCATAAAGCTCGCTGCTTCAGCCTGGAGTCTCAATCGTTGAACCGATAAGTTTGCGCAAGGGCTCTAAGCATTGTTTTTACATGCATGTCACTTTTTGCTTGTCATCGTTCTCGAGAGAACTCTAGTGCTTGTGAATCTTTAAAACACTGAGGCTTGATCATTTTAGTTCAGAGAAACCTGTGACTAAGCTACTATTATAAGCACAGTGTCTACCAAACTAAGGTCATGTCACTGTATTTGAACGTTTATTGTAGCAGGCATAAAGCCTGCTTCTCTAGCTAGGAGTTCTAAACCTCGAACCGATAAGTTTGAGCAAGAGGCTCTTACCATTGCATTTAAAACATAGTGCACAGTTTTTCGTCAATATTTAAGTGAATATTAGAGGTTTTTTTGCAACTGTGGTTTTAGTGTTTTTTACCATCTGGTTTGCTATACAATCATCCGAGTGAGGCATTATTAGTTATATGCTGTTGCTCTAGCAGAGTGCTATAATCTGAACCGTAGCGATAAGTCACCAATGAATACATCAATGAGCGATACACCGGTAAAAAGTCTGGTAACCGTTAGGGCACTCGGGCTACTGAGAAAAAACTGAGACCAAGAAAAACTGAAACGACCGTAAAAGTTAAACTGTACATACAACAAAAGGACGAGCAGCAAAACCTAAAACGTGCAAAAAATTATGAAAGGAAGAACATTTGATTGTTTCTAGGGATGTAGTATGTGCACTCTCTCTGTGCATGTGATTTATGTGTATGCATGTACACCTTCATATTTATTTAGTAAATATATATTTCATTGGCACCTAACAGTCAATGATGTTGCTTGATTGCATTAGGTAAACTAAAGGAAAATAGCAGTTTCTATTACACGTTTTGCAAAGGGTTCTAATGAAAAACTGCTAATTTGGGCTTGGTAGATTAGGTAATCAAACAAGAGTCAGAAGCAAAGCAACAGACAAAAGAAATGTTGTGTTTACTAAAAAACTGATTCATCGTAGTATTTGGCACAATGATAATTTTGACATTCAAAGGTTAATTAGATAACTCATTAAATGATAATTAAACAATAATTACAGGCCATTCAAATGTTTACAACTAATTGCTGAGCGGTTTAAATAAGTTTATCTCATTAATGTAATAGGCTCGAGGATATTTTCTCAGCACATTATGTTTATTCACAAGCTATTAAGGTTCATCAAATGATATGGTTGGTGTTTGTGCAGAAATGCAAGTATACCAGGTTAAGGGCTAAGAAAACAGCCATTCACAAAGTTTATAGCTGTATAAATATAATAGGCATACTTGGTTTTCTTACAAACATAAAACAATTGTTTATACTCTGTCACCTAGCAACATTCATTCCATATTCAAAGAAAAAACTTAAAATATTTTATTGTTTATAAAAAACAATGTGCGCTGCAACAAAACTGTACAATTTCTTTTCCTTGCTCCATCTACTTGCTCTCTAAATTTGTCGATTTAAAACAATGTGTTGTGATAACATCATCATTTCTGCTTTCAATAAGAGATATTGATCATATGCCAGCTTTAATGCTTTAAGCCCTGATTCGTGATTTTCCAGCATTGTTTAGAGTGTATCAGAAATTCTAATAACAGTAATTCCAACATTCAATTGGCTCTGTTTACAAAGCCTGTCGCTAAGTGACAGTGTGAATCAATCAAATTAATTTGATGTCAGAAAATGTTAGAACATAAGTTTTACTTCTATTTTAACATTTTTCAAGTATCTTCATTTAATTCCTCTGTTATAAGAACAAATTTTATTAGAATGAAACTGCAAACAAATACATGCGACTAGTTCGTTGGTAAGTCATAAATGATTGTGATGCAAGTGAGCATTTTTATGATGCTTACTATAACTTCCCAGTATATTTTGGGTGATAAAATGCTAAAGATCCTGTGGGCAATAGAAATAATGCTATTGTAATTGTTTTACAAGTTTTTACAACCATACAGCCTTTTATAGTTTTAGCCCAAATAATGGTGGAGTACATTTCTTCTTGTTTGATGAAATTTGGTGTAGATTCTCCGGTTTTATAGTGTTTAACCAAATATCATTGTATCATTAGCAAATTTAAATATACTTACTAAAAGTTTTAAAACTTTGAATCTTTGGTCCAATTGCCCAGGGTTACTGACACGCATTGATAGGAACGGCCAGGGTTCAATAGGTTAACATTTTATTTTCAAAATAGAATGTCTATTTGATCAAGTTTTGTATTCTTTTTCTCATTCATTTGAAAATAAAAAGTGAATATCATACAAATATTATAAAAGCTGAAAGGAAGCACCAGTCATTTCTAATTACATGCAAATCACTTTTATATGTGATGGTGCACAAAGAAACGTTTGTGCTTGTGAATTTTTGAAACACTGACACGTGGCTACCTTTACTTCAGTGAAACCTGTGACTATATTTATATCATTACCTAATTTTCTATGGGAGTAAGGTCATGTAACAATAATTGACTGTTTAAACAAGCTGACATAAAAAAAACTGCTGCTCTAGTCCTAACTATTGAACTGATAAGTTGGCACAAGTGCTACTACCAGTCTGTTTGTTTTATATCTTGCAGTTCTCAGTCAATAGTTGAAATCTTGACTATAGTCCTTACCTACTAAAATGTGGGCGGAAAAACATTCTGATACTAAATTTCAAAAGAATAATCATAGACAGAGTTAATGTTAACCACATATTATAGACCAACTTGGCATGCTTCGCATCCAGAAAAAATGTCACAAAACTATCACTTCACAAATTACCTGCAGTCTTCCCATGGACAAATCAGGGTGTTATTCTCATCATAGAAGCCAGTCAGACATTCAAGGCAGTGTACATGATTGCAGGTAAGTTGGAGAGGATTGGGTAGAGCTACTCCTTGTCTCAAACAGAAACCACATTTTACGGCAGACTGTACCATGCCTTTAATGTTAGCCATATTGAGAACTACAAATATGATTTACATTTTTGAACACAAACTAAATTAAAATTGAACAACACATAGCAAACACTCAAAACGGATAAATTTGTTTTTTGTAAAAATGGTGTGTTGCCTCACCTTAAACCTGTCTAGGCAGCTAGATAAATCATGTTTTTGAATAGATTTCCTTTATATATTAAATTTGTATCCCAATCAAACAATTGTGTTGGATAACATTATGAGATCATTAATTCTGAAAAAAGGGTTATACCCAAAGTATTTATAGATCACAGCAAAAAAATAAAATGACATATTGCTGCCAGAATCAAGGGGTGTTTTTACGCAATTCATTTTAGGAAGCATAACTGTAAACCAATACAGCACTAATGATGTTTATTTTTATAGTCAAGCATAGATTGCTTGGCGAAAAATAAAAAAAAGCTCTCAATATGTTTTATAACATGTACTAAACCTAATAATGATCAAAGATTGGTGAGTGTTCAACTACTAAAAGGGTGATGACATACTACATAGGATATGAGTTTATTACTGCCGACCGACTGCAAGATATTGCTGTAGTTTTGGCTAAATAAGTTCAGCAGTACGGATACAAGCGTGCAGATTTACCAAACCTAAAGTAATAGTAGGGTAAGTCATAATGGACTACAAAGGGTGTTTCTATATGTCACTCTATCACAAACACGTGAACCAGGTCATCTATTTTTCCGTTTGTGTTTCACTAAAGTGAAGTAATAATAAATGCCTCCTATGACAGTCATTCCTTGAAAATAAAAAATTATTGCATTTTAGCAGTGAGCTTGTATGTCAATTTAGGCGCACTTCGAAGCACTATTTTCTATATAAACGTTTGAGTACCAATTATTCTGTTAGCATTCTATCAAGAAACATCTGAACGGCATATTATGGTGGTAAGAAATGTGTTTTCAATTGTTGTAATACAGTATATGTGCTAACAAATAACTAATACTTATTTAGTTGTTATAACCTGCAATTAAATGTAACATTACAATGTAAATCGCTCTATGGAATTTTTACCTTGAAAACTTACATTGTGGATAACGGCAATCTGAGACAGATTTGGGAGCAATGCATTTAGTACAGTTAATTTTTGTAACCTTACGTGATAGGGCCACAATTTTAAATTTTGAAATCTATTTTAATAAAATTATCTTTCTGACTCAACTTTTTGTCAACTTGCCGCAAATTTCATCAAACATAAAAAACAGTACTTTACATCATGCTAGCTAAAACTATAAAAGTTTGGAGAATTTTAAAAGCTCTCAAAAACATTTACGATAAAATCACATCCATTGAGCACATGCTTATTATAATTTCCTGACTCGAATCAAAACATACTGAAAAAACATAATTATTATCATAATATTGTTAAATTGCATCACAATCATTCATTAGCTATCAACGAACGAGTCATATGGATTTTTTTTTGCTGTATCATTCTAATAAACCTTTTATTATAATGAAATAATTAGATAAAGATATTTGAAAACTGTTACTAATGGAAGTGAAACTTTTGTTCTAACAATCTGTGCTCAAATTGATTTGAGTGGTTTACAGTTTTACTTATAAACAGCTTTTGTAAACAGAGTCATGCAAATGCAGGAACTCCAGTCATCAGGGCTTCTGATAAACCCTCCACAATGCTGAAATATCCGCCTTTGTGATTCAAAGGGTTAAATGAAACACCTAAATAATTGATTGGTACGGTTCTTATGGTGCGTTTACACTGGCCGATTTTGTCACCGATTTTGTCGTGCACAGACAAATTTGATGAGTCGGTGTCGGTAGGTGTGAACAGAAAGATCGGTGTCGGCACCGAGCTGAAAGTCGGTGTCGGAGAAACCCAGCAGTGCCCGGTTGCACCGACAAATCGGACGCTCATCGGCCAATCAGAAGCTAGGAGCCTCTGATTAAATGAGCCTAGGCTTTAATGACAGTGCTAAGTTTCTGAAACGAAAGGGCTAGGTTTAACCCAAGTTATGGCCAAGCCGATCTAATCGGCTTTTCGGCCTGATTTTGTTTTGACCGGGCCGATCAAATCGGCTGTTACAATATTGCTCTATAATTTTTCTGATTGACTAAAATTTGTCAGTTTAACGAATCATAGTAAAGGAAACAAAACAAAGAAACGTTTTCAGTTGGAGTCGTTGTGATAATTTCCGTTTTGCAAAAAGAAATAATTTTCAAGAAAACGATTGCAACTGCTACTCTCAATATGGACGAGGAAGACGTTTTAGGCCTTTAGATTCTGATGGCAGTGATTTTGAGGCCGACCAGACTAATGATGATTACTCTGAAAGCTTTTCTGAATAAGATGATGATGAATGTAAGTAAAATTATTTAGATTTTTATTCGTTGGTGTTCGTAATTCATTAAAGTGTTAGTCACAGTCGCACTCGTAATTAGACATCAAACTGAAGTTTCAACATGTAGTCAGTCACACGAAAGTTGAGCTATAGTTGATTTTTCTGAGCAGAATAAATTTTCAATACTGTGAGAGGGTTTGATTAGATCACATTTATGTGACAGCCTGTAAAAATAAATAGAATAATTTGTTGTTACATTTATTGTACATGTCATTGTGGCGACTAATAGTAATAGAGTTACCATCCTGTATGAGTGAACAAATGGGTAAATCCTGTATTGAAACAGCTGGTATTTAGCCTCAATATTCACTTGTTCTTGTAATTGTTTTATCAACAAATTTCTGGTCTACAGGTTGTTGTCATCAATGTTGGAATGCTTGTCTTCTTTTTTTAGCTGTAACTCTAGTTGTTAGTGCTCTACAAAGTGCCAGAGTGGGAGCTCGAGGCCAGAGATCCGGCAGAGGGAGACAAGCTGTAAGTGGCCAGCAGGCAGCAGTGCAATCTGATGCTGGCTGGAGTGAGGTCACTGCAGATGTGGTTGATGGTGAGAACAATGAGCTTGCTGATGATGCGCCAGATTTTACAGTGTGACAACCTGGTTGCACAAACATACCTGATGATTGTGTTACCCCTCTCCAGTTCTCCGAGCTATTCATCACAAGCGCGTTGATTTCAACTATGCTGGTGTGCGGAATGCAAAACAGGCTGTCATTTAGACTGCTATGAGATATTTACGCATGAGCTGTGATTACTTCAATTATTTTTAAATATTTTATAATATTTTATTAATATATTATTATATTATATTTTTATAGTATAAAATTATATTTTGTTATATAGCATATTATTGTATTATCAATATTGATTGGTAATAATATTAATTTACTGTAATTTGCTGTTTGCGTTCATCTTGTGCAGTTTGTACAGTCGAATATTATTAATTAGTTTTCTCTCCTTTTTTGACTTTGTTGGTTTAGAATAAAACTGCAATAAAATGAAAAATAATGAAGATAATTCTTAGAAATTGTGTACAGTTGTTCATTACACTTATTCTTGCTGGATAATGTAAAAACACTTTTGAGAAAAAGACACAACCTTTGCTTATAACTCCTGAAACATTAGAAAAATTTTACGAAATTGTCTCCCCATGATTTATGGTCAAAGATGGTGGATGTAATGAGCATTTACAACTTAGATTGTTATATAGCTAGATCCTTCACTTTGTTAGCTTTCAGAAAATGTATGCATTATCCAGGTTTAGTTTACATCATAAGGATTTTTTGGGGATTAGTCACTTGCCTCAATTATCCCTGAAATGACGGTCATTTGAGGAATTTTTATGGTCGGTACTTGGGTTAATGAGAGGCGAGGAGACTGTCATTAAACTTTCCCTCGTTCTCTTTTTAATAGTGAACCAGCATGGCTAGCAACGATGTGAACGCGAGAGTACCAAAAAGTAAAGTTTTTTCTTTAATTTAAATTAATTAAAAGTGAATAGCCAGTTGTACGACTACTACTAGTTCTACTACTAGTACTACTGTAAAGGAATTTGCCGGCCCTTACTTGGCACGATTTAGATTATGTCATACAGAAATAATTTGCGTGTGATTTCATTCAATGTTTTATTAGCGAAGGAAATTCACTAGCCGAGGAGCGTATGGCCATTTGCTCTGTCTACTAAGTGAGCGTTGCTCCCTTATATACAATAAAATGGCCAGTTCCGGCTAACGGGACCGAGTGAGAACACCGGCTAGCAATGTTTAAATGGCCAATAATTAAGCCCGCTAGTGCGTTGATATGACAACATAAACGACGACAATTGATAGCATAACGAGTAACAAGGCCAACAATAAAAAGGCAATAAAAAGGGAATAAAAAGGACAACTCATATAATAAAATATTTACAGACATATAAAATATATACAAACAAATAATTACAAGAAATGTAAAGTGTTGGCCCGGCGTCCATCACACTACTACTGCCACAAATATACATTCACCATTCAATCTTCTTCGTTATTCATTTTATTTATTGTAATTACTCGGACGAAAGAACAGTACGTACAGTTCTTTGCTCGGATTTTCATTGCCTCATCATTCATTCATTGCTTGGCATTCAGTAGTTGCTTCTAGCGGTAGTAGTAGGAGCAGTAGTAGTAGGGTAGTACTAGTATATAATTTTCCACATCAAGCGCGTTGATTTTTATGTGTACTCGTCTTCGCGTGGTCGGGTGAAGGTCAGAACAGCGAAACGCGGTGATTGGCTGTTGGTACCGACAAAAATCGTTTGATCGTTGCAATGTAAAGTGGGAGTCGGTGTCGGCACCCATACGTGAAATGTCGGAGGTACCTGTCTGAGTCGGGGTATTGGCACCTATTCGGAGTCGGTGTCGGCCAGTGTAAACGCACCTTTAGATTTGGAATACAATCAAGTAATTATTTAAAAAAACAAGTGCAACCTTATCCTTTCTAGTTAAAATTAGCACAATGTACATATTTGTGCACCATGTTTTTAAAGCGTTTACAATAACCAATGATCAAAAATAAAATTGCTCAAAAACAATATTACAAATAATACTTAAAAATTTGTCTTAGATTATTAATTGGTAAACTGCTATTACAGTTTCATAATAAATTTAAAAATAGTTGGAAGTGAGTTTTGGAAAGTGGTAAAGAATAGAAAAGCATCTGAATATTAAGACAAAGTAAACTCCTTCAATTAAAAGCAAAATGCATTAAACTTTTAGAAAAGGACAATGAACTAGAGTCTGTAGTACAAAAATGATAGTACACTAATCAAATTTATGTGTGTCTGAAAGAATGAGTATGATTCGCTTTAATGAGTTCCATATTTTTTAAGCGATTACAAAATTTGCTGCACTAAAAGATGTGCCAATATTGCGTAAATAACAGAAGGCATTTCACTAGCCGGTATATATTAGGCTTATCACTGTGACTAAGCAATAAAGATAATGTATGCTATGCGCAATTATTATTTGGCCTAATAATTGCTTTATGTCGGCTATAAGAGCGTGATTATGAAACGGTAATTAATCAAGAATGACAGTTTTGAACATAAGAAATAGAATTAGTCAGTTTAATGCATGACAAGCTAGTTTCTTCTAAGCCATCAACTAAGTTATTATAGTCATTTGTAGGTCGATCACTTACCATATATAAACAGTAGCATGCACTTGCTTAAGCTTCATAGCAAACTATTTTCTGTTATTATAATTAGGGAATTTTATGGTTGTCGCTTTTTCTCACTCATACAGCTTTTTTCACCGTTGTGAGGCAAATAATATCATTTCGCCCCAAAAACCATCTACAGCATGGTGAAATATTTTGTACTCATATGAGAAAATTACTCCTATTCTAGAAAAAAACGATAAAAAAAGTCTGTATGTGTTGACTGAAGCCTAACAACAACTTTATGCAATGTTAAAAAATCTTTTTTTTTTAACATTTGCTAATCTTTAGTATGTATATTATTTTTTTTATTTACTAGCAGTTTTCCAAAATACCTTGCTCTCACACCTCAACAGCTACATGTCTAACACTTCAGAGCTGACTGCATTGAGGACATGGTTCTAAAATCCGGGAAGAATGTTGAATCTGATATCAGCCATGTACAGATAGACATAAAGAGAATAAAAAGTTAGGGCACCATTGCAAAGTTCATAATAGATTCTCATGGATGAAGTATCTGCAAATTTCTGAGATGATATTTTTACCATTACAAGCCAATTTCTAGATTCAAGCTACCCATTGTACTGTTATGACATTAATAACTTGGCATAAGGAAATCTCAGATAATCGCTAAAAGATTGTTGTCAATTCAAAGACTGTGCCAATTCGCATCATGCAATATCAAGATCCGTATTTACTATGAATATAGACCAGACTTGATTATATAGCAAGAGATTTCACATGTTGAAATCTCCATAGATGGGAATAAACAAGAAGTAGCCAGACACCTCCATAACAATGATATCTACATTCGAAGAGCTGAAACATTTAGTTTCACTTCTGAAGACTAAGACTGAGACTGAATCAATATCAAATGATAAATATTGACTCATATTCTTCCCTCCTTTCATACAGCATCATCACCGATTAGCATGAGAAAAATTGGGTGTTTTTAAGTCTCAGACATTATTTTACTTCTATTCTTATAATTTAGTCTCAAATTATCACTATTCTATTCATTTCTTTTTCATGAAACAAATTCAGGATTATGGGGAAAACCCATTGACATTCTCTATCTTAGGAATCTGACTTCCTTTGAAACTGTAGTTATAATTTGCAGCATGTGGAAAGTTAAACGGTATGATCTTAGTTATATTAATCAACAAGATAATTTGATTTATTCAAACTATAAACAAATTTAGACCCTATCTAAAAGCTATTAGCAATAACTAATTAAGCAGCTCATTTGTGTTCAATAACAAAATGAACTTTTCTCAATATATTGTAGAATACCTGGTACAATAAACCAGTTCTATTAGTTAACAACACAAAATAATACTACACTAAAGCAGCTTAATAGTCATTAACACCCTGTGAGCTCATCAGCTCATCGCATATTGACATACCGAGCTAGAAGAAGTACGACATTTGTATCGCCTTGCAATAACATCCATGGTAATTTTTCATTAACAGTGTTTTTTAATTTGTTGCATTCAAACTGATATTTATAATATACGTCTATAAAAATAATACAAGTATCTATTTACTCACCAGTAAAGTTTAGTTGCGTTAATTTCTCCTAGTAGTATGCGAACGTGCACATAAAATGAAGCTGTTCCAATCAAGCGTTCCCATTATTCATTGGTGTAGCCTAAAATACCAAAACCTTTCTGATTTGCTTGATTGTTGTATAGAGGTATTTGCAACAACATATAGTGTAATGGAGAAACGCTTAACACTGGAGACATCTGCAATATTACTATGAGCATGACACCTAATACATTGGAGGACAGGCAATGAAGACAGTCATTATATACTCATCTACAAACAGCTTAAAAACCTCCTGTCAACTTAGCAAAGAGAAAAGAGACTTTAATTGACATCTCAGCAACCCATTAAAATAAATTATCAGAAGTGAATCAGACAGGACCAAGATAATTGTGGTTAGTCAGCAATTCTAATCATTATACGCCATGACATACTTAAAAACTTTTACTCAATTGCTAATTCTCTGCAACATAAAAAACAGAACCCGAGCCCCTAAACACTTTCTCATAGGCTACCAGAGACACATACAATAGAGAACATCTCAAGCAACTCAGTACCGGTTAATCAATCTACCTCTCTATTGCAAGGACCTGCTGAGACTCCATCTGACTGCTCAGGGGCATTCCTGTGCTTCTGAAGACTCCTTCTTTTTTCTCTGCCTTTGGAGCCTATAGAGCCTCCATCCTTTTCCAACCTACTGAGCCTCCTTCTCCATCACCAGCTGTTTCTCCTATTTTCTATTATCTCAATTACCGAGTCTCTATATATAAGGACTGCCATGACTGTCATCTGACTCTCAAAACTCGCAGCCGTACGGACCGAGTAAGCAACATGGATGACCTTTTACTGGTAAATATGTGTAGTGCTTACACTAGCTTAACACCTTCACTTGTACCTGACTATTAGTAATCTACTAAAGCACACAAACTGAACATAATAAAAATATAATAAAACGACAAGCAAAATTAGCACTAAAGTTGCGCATGCATTTTGATTAGTTATGCGCAACTTTATTTTTCAATTCCCACCCATGACATTTCTGGTGGAGCACCAATTCAAACCCAAACATTGGCATGCCAAACGTGTATTTACTTTTATTAACAGATTACCTTGTCATTCAGGTTTTAACAACATTTGCTAATACATCTAAAATCTATATTTGTATTCATTTCTAGTTGTTTAGTTACATGTATATGAAGTATTTATTTGTAAACAATAATCTACTTGGCTGGTAGATAATTAGCAAGTCTATTGTTAGACTAACTAATAGGCTGTGCTAGCCAAGATGTTAATGACTAATCTATCAATGTCATTTAGCCAAAGCGCATTAACATAGTAACTTATGAGTCACAATCCAATTCGACCATTGATAAAATTTCCAGATCAGAGGCATATAGTACTTTACAAAGCAGTACATCCCTTACTTTGTACAACTATATTAGTCGATAGAGTTGTGGGCGCGGGTCGGCGTATGTGGTCATGGCGAAAGGCTACGCATATACGACCCATGTTTTTGACAGTACAACCCGCTTATAACAGTACATCCCTCGCCTGCACGACTGTATTAGTCAATAGAGTGCTGGGCGTGGCTATCTATGCTGAGCTGTTGTTAGGTGCTCTGTTGCACCCGGACACCATACCTTTTTCGGAGAAATAACGCTTTGTTCTTTTGCTTGACAATTCTTCAGTACTAATAACGTAGACATAACGCTACACTAGATAACTAGATTACCAAGCACCATAGATTTTGGCTCATTGAGACGCTAAAAGAACTTGTGCAGTCTGGTCGTGTCATGAGAAACAGAATGAGAAAATGTCTGAACTGTGCTGTACCATTTGTTATAGTTTTTACATTCATAACATTTTTTTTATTGTGTTAAT
This sequence comes from Watersipora subatra, assembly GCF_963576615.1. NCBI lineage: Eukaryota > Metazoa > Bryozoa > Gymnolaemata > Cheilostomatida > Watersiporidae > Watersipora > Watersipora subatra. The sequence continues at coordinate 7,088,193 of NC_088712.1, forward strand.
TTTTATAGTATTTTCAGTTTTGTCCGAAAATTTTTCTATAAAGTGAGCTTAAAATAACAAAGTGGTTTGAAATTTTTGTTTGTGAATTTCCAATAAAAAAACTAACATTTTTGTGTAAGTTTTGTAAAGTACCGCGCAAGTCAGAAAGTAGATAATTACTTATGTTGACGACATCATAGCCAATTAAGATTCAAATTTTTGTGATGACACAGATAATTAAAGTAGCAGCATTGACTCTGATGATGGTGAATGTAATAGTTTTTTTAAAAATAAGGAACATTGTAGAGGATCAATTTAGCTCCGAAGCGATCGTAGCGTCATATAGCTTTAGCAAAGCACAAAATGTGGATACTTTGAATTTTTTGCATAGTACTATTGATTAGGATGTTAGCAAAATGAAATATATAACAAAAGTTTCCTAGATAAAATTGAAGTTGAAACAAAATTGTATACATATCATAAAGCAAATTCGTCAATTTTCAGTAAAATGGCTGGCAGTAGGCCGATAGCTAATTTTGTACATGGGCAGAAGTGAAAGGGTAGCTCACAGCAAACACAATTTGGTGAGTTTAAGGTCATAAAAACTATTTAGCAATCTCATTAGTCTTACTCACAGCCAAGTTTTCAAACCCGTTGATTAAAAACCATCCAATCACAATTCAGTTGTAAGGCATTTGTGAAAATGCACACCTTATAAAGACCAAGCATAGGTACCCATAAGTATAGCAGAATAAAGTGAATTGATTGGATGCAAGATTAAATTACCCCATTCGTAAACTGATTTAGCAAGATGGCTGTATCATTGAATATTTAGAAATGATTCAAAACATGCGTTTTTAATATCTTTGCTGAAGACCACTTGTAGTTGAAAATTCATAATCACTACCTACTTTGACTGTACTGGTATCCTATAATTCTGAAGTTAGTCATACCTTAACTTTCCAATGAGAGTGATCCGGGTGACTCAAGTGTTGGTTTCTTTGGATAGATGGCACGTCAATTGGTACATATTTAACATTACAATGATTCAATTTTATCTTGAGACTGGAGACCAGGTTTTTAGGCTGGGCATGTACCAAAAGAAGCGACGCTCAGTTTATTCAAAGAATACAAAAGTAATTATCGTGAATCACCATTGAACGACGCACAAAATTATAATAAATGGCTTGAAGCAATGAAGTCTCTACAATATGTCTTTTCATTTTATTGTTTGTTTTACGAACATATCTAACAGCTCATTTTACTGTATATGCTGGAAGCGATCAAACTATTGGCGCGTCTCCTGGTTTTTATTTATATTACTGGTATCACGCTACCATAACTTAATATTTTATGGCCTGATGTTCTTTGGTCTATGTTTTAGCTTGAAGCATTATGGCAAGAAGTTGTAGCGTTTGTGGTAGCACAGGAGATATATCTAAAAATAAATGCAATGCATGTCGTAAGTTTGTATATATTTTTTTAAAACAGTGAGTTTGCTGCCCTTTTACTTTGCAATATTTATAATAATTTGTTATGATTCACAGGCAAAGCACCCAGTCACATCAAAATAAAAGTAGACTGTCCTTAAATTTTTATTTTCGCTTTTATATTCGGTTATCAAGATGAAGTGCCAGTGTGGAGCCATTAATGCCATCAATGCCATAAAGTGTAGCTCATGTCGTAAGTCTAAAACAATCATCATTTAAAAGCTTCTGCGTTAATACTATTAGTCGTGATTGCTTTGCATGGTCTTTTAGCATTGAACTCTTTTCTTGTTTTGCCTAAATCTCACTGTTCTCAATAGCAGCTTTAGATTATCAGAACTCTACTCAATGTTGAAATGCAATGTTGCTTTATCATACTTTGCAGTGACATATTATCCATCAATGTGAAAAAAGGTTAAAAATTTACTCTGTGTGAGATAGATTTATCTGTACCCATTTATTGTTTTCACAGCTATCATCTTCCGTGATTTGAAGGCACAGACAAGGATGTCTACACTTAAGAAAAGGAGAGAGGAGGCTGGGCTGGACTAGGAAAAATACCATAAAATACAATGTGGATGCACTGGAGCGTGCTGTGAGTCTAGTAAAATATATTTTGCTTTTCGTCAAGGTATAAGACTGACATGCCAAGTTTTGTAAATAGAAAGTTTAAAATACACTTAAGCTCAATTTTAAAACAAGTTAATTTGTGGCTGCCATTCAGGTTTTGTTTCCATTGAAAATGTCCGAAATGATGCAAATATCAAAGTATAGTAGATTCAAATACAAACATGGTTAATGTGAAAAATCACTTGTAATATTAGTCTTAAAGCCTTGTGATGGCGGTGATCACAACACTTATTGATTTGTCCTCTGAACCTTAACATGCCAGTAATAGTTGCACAAGTAAAGTAACTCAACTGAGTAAAGGACAGCTTTCCTTAGTAGATGAAATTAATAAGACAAAAACCCGTGCAAAAGAGAGTTATTTTAGGAATACCTAGCATCCAAATACCTGTGAGAAATTAGTGCAGATGCTCCAACCTCAACAAATCTGAACCAGGGAATGTTCAGTGCAATGTTATATTGTCAGCTAGCAGAAGACTTGCTTTTCATGTTGTTGTTGTAATTCATGGTATGAATGAATGTATCATACACTCTTATAATATATTTTATGGTTATTTTTACAGGCTGCCCACGGTGCAGGTTTGTATGTTTTATGCTTGGCAATCAAACCTTCAGGCAAAGATAGTTGTCTACTATCATTGAGGAATGATGCAGCCAGATAGAAATTGTGTAAGTCATTAAAAAACATTCAATGACATGAAAAGGTGTAGTAAGTTATCTTGGTCTTTTCAATTTACAGCTGAACATAACTTAATTGCCTGTTTTATATTACATCTTACTCCTTTATTTGTCTTTGCTGATTGTTTTGTTGCAGAAGACTATGTGCGAAGGACGTACAAACCTCAAGGTCAGTTGCTTTGGACTTGTAAATATGTGCCTCAGCCACTAGGCTGGAGTAGCATGCTATGGAGAGATATATATCTTGGTGGCAGCATATATATATATATATATATATTATATATATATAAATATATATATATATGATATATATGATATATATAATATATATAATTCTGATTATATATATATATAATCAGAATTGTATCCTGTTGTCCATAAAAGGGTTCAAAGTTTCCTGAGCTGATCTACAAAATAGATAATAAAAGAGCAGCGTAAAATTTGACGCTGCTCTTTTATTATTTATTATATAAATATATGTATATATATAGTAGATACACTAGTAGATACATAGTGTTGATGTAAACACATATAATGCTACCCTGACGACTTCTCACAGTGAAATTAAACAATATACATATTAATAAAGAGCTGTGATAGTCTACTTGCTATAGACTTAGTATTAGCTTATGATTCAGAGTAGCTGTATAATTTTTACTATTTCTCCATAATTAGCCAATTATTTTGGATTTGTCTACACCCTCAGCAGACTATCACTGTTCAACTGAATACCATATAATTTATTGGTATCATAGCCTTTGCTATCATCATGTCTCAAAGTTGTACAAAAAAATATGGACAGTCCTCCTACTAAATGGAACATTAGGGCAACTTACAACGTGTCCAAAGGTGTGGAGAGACATACTTTCAAAGAGGCAAAATATAAATATCTATAAATTTAGGTTTTTAATGAAAAAATTGCTTTTTACTTTATTATTGTTTATTATGCTATATTAAAAAGGGACAGTGGTCATCTTAATGCTATTATAATGAATTTGAATTTGAACTAAAATACAGTAATTTCTAATCAGTCGTTCTGTAATGTTTGAACCCATTTTTAGACAAGCACACTTTGTCTGGCAGCCTGTTTAAGTAAAATAAATTACGTGTAATCTACTATTTATAATACAAATCTTTGTATAAACCAACTCAATTTATTTTGTCAATGAAGCTTGTATACTTTCTTGCTTACCCATATTGGCCAGTCTTAAATTGCCGGTCGCAAATATAGTTTCTATCAAGCTTTTTACACTCTGCCATTGGCTCCCCTAATAGATGATATTTAGCATCATGTCAACCTTCCTATGAAAGTAAGAAACAGCATACCCTACAGGATGAAAATATTCGATGGATGTAAAAATTCGCGATTTTGCGAACAGTTAATTGCGTGAATTATTATATTCCGCGAAAAGTTTTTTCTATTTTTTAATTACAAAGAAGAATAAGTACTGCCTCAAATTAAAAACTAGCCACGAGGCGTAAATACTGAACGTAGATGCGTTCCAAAACCTTTTTAAAATCATCGCCAGGGCTTCAAATTAACCCCATTGCCAATGCATCACATTTCTTGACAAAATATTCAAGGTTTTCACAAGTTATTCGGCGTGGCGTCGTCATCGCAAAAATTTCTCCTACAGTCTTTTTACATTGAAATCAACTCCATCAACTTCTAATACTAAAGTTGAGGATGATAATGATTCCGATCTGGATATTATGGTATGCATTTGATTTGCAGTGCAGATACGTTTTTTCATAATTAACTGTGTTAGTTAATTCTTTTGTTTAAAATCAGATCACTTTCATTAAATACTTCGGCTATTGTTTTGTACTTCCTTTAACCTTATCCATTTTTTCTTTTGTTCATTGCAGATTGAGAATGAAACAAAACTTATTCTGATTACAAAAACTAGAGACAAGTAGTAGTATTCACCAAGACGAGAATATTGGCAGAGAAGCAACCAGTCAACCTAGACCCCTTCATCAACAACAACTCCTTGATAGCGCTGCAGCAAACATGATTATATTATATATTTTATTTCATGTATAGACATATTATAATTTATCACAAACTTAAGTGTACAAATAAAATATTTCAAATGCAAATAAAATTTTACAAACGATGAATTGAGTAAATAAAACAGTTAAAAGCCGAATGGCGGTGGTCTGGAAATAAAACTAAACTAATACTCTTGATAAGTAAATACTAGCCCGTAATGGGGCTCTCTGAATAGTTATTTTGGTAATAGCACCTCTATATCCCTGTCACTGTTTTGGATAGATGTTAAAGGTGATTCTCTCACTACTACATGGCTGGTAAAGGAGTTATCATCAGAACCCTCCTCGTGGCTTACTATTGCAAAGTTCTCCCGGTTGGCCAAAATTTTGTGCTCGTAAAGGCGTTTTTGTTTCTTTTTTAAAACGGATATATGCTCCTCGTTAGCAGCTGTGGTCACTTCTAACTCAATTTCAAAACCTCTCTGAATGATTGGTAATCTTCTAGGAATGATATCTATCACCCTTGCAGTCGCTGTGTCTCCGTGTATGATGAGAAATCTTTCACACTAAAACAAATAACAAAGTGGTAGGAATGGACAAAAATATTGCGTTTTACCGAAGAACCAAAGTAAAATTCAATTGTTAATTCAGTAAATGGCTTTAAAGAAAACTCATTACTTACCACAAATTGTTGGTTCATTAAAGGCCTCCAAATCAATGAATATTTGTGAAAACCTCTGAACGTAGAAATATATTTATAGCTTAGCATGATCGACTCGTAGTTGTAAGCTAACTAGAAATCGAAACAGGCGGTGTGCGCATGCGTAGGAGTAACTCTTTTGCTAGCCACAATAGAGTAAACTCTTAATAGAGAGTGACTCTGTTCACCTGCGAATAAATTAGTCTTTGACTATGCATGAAAAAGGCATTTTGCGCGAAACTTAACTCCGCGAATAAATTCATTCTGTGGGGTAATAGGAGGAGCTAGTTATTCACACCAAGTTCATAATCAAGTCAGGTGGTACCCAGTCTAGTTTTTTTATGCAAGATGGGCTTTGAAAGGTCAACCTGTCCAGCAAACTGTGGCTTGCCCTCCAATAATTAGGCTAGGGCTGTACACTCAATTTCGTGTAAAGACAACACCATAATGAAGGGCATAGCTAAATAAGTGATTATGTTGAAATGCCAAGCTTATCATGAATAATGATTTAATAATTTTTCCTAACAAAGACTAATAAAAGAGCGAATAAAACTTGCTGGGGGTTTTGTTCTACAACAAGAAATGATGTTGCAGTTTGTAGCCTTAGAACTTTGATGTAAAATTTACTTTAAACAATCCGTCTTTCAAGACCCACAACTACTTAGCTGTAAGGAGTATTAGTGCAGTTCTAAGGTAGTGCAGTGATTGATATTTTTCTTGTTGAGGAAAGATAACTCTTCAACTAGCTTTTCTTCTAAGCGACTGAAGAATACAGTGTAAACCTGCAAACAAATTATCTTAAATTAGATTAAAAATAGTTGAAATAAGGAGAATGCTGAAACTGTTGATTATACTTATTATATTGTAGGTGAGATAGTCTTAGAGCTGACAGAGAGCACTATTAAGAATGATCTAGTGTTTGACATGGACATCTCTGGAAACAAGCTAGTTGTAGCTAACTGTAGTAGTATGAACATAACAGTCTTTCAGCTTCAACCGTAGCTGCTGCTTCATCAGTCTGAGTTGCTGCCGTCTCTTTCTTGTTAAATGCTATAAGCTACTTTACAAAGGTTAAGATAGATGTACCCTTGTTGTGAGAATGGTTTCGATGTAGCTGTCTGCTGCGCTGTAGAAATACTGATTTGCTGTACACACCAAAGTCTAATGTTTCTGTCATTAAGAATTGTCTTTCTTCGCCTTCACTTAGCGCATTATGATCAGTTGCTTCAAAAAGAAAATTGGCATTTCATAAGATTTGTGGCCTATGATTTAAATTTCTAGGCAAACCAATTATAACAATATTTGTTTTGACAATTTCACCCCTCACCATGAAGTTCTTCATGTTCTAAGAACAATGATCTAAGATTATTGCCAGTAGTAACTTCACAAGGCAATGCTTCCTGTTGAAGAACTAAATGTGTGAATATGGTTTAGCTGGCGTAAAATAGGCTGACATACTTTGGATATTAGTACACGGGTTTATTAAAGTATATTGCGTGTCAAGTTGGCAGTGTAGCCTACTAGCTTTATAAACAGTAACTTTATTTTAATTCTTTGCTTATATGTTTTTTTTTAATTTTCAGTCCTTCCTGTTTCATAGCCACTAACACATTCATGACACAAATATTTTATGGTTTTATATAATAAATCTAATTGAATATTACTGAATCAGTAACTGAAGATGTTATTAGAGTCAACAAAAGGACGATTAGGAAAAGCTCTCCATATTGTATTTCTATATATTTGACTCATCAGTCATACTACAATCATCCGTATTTATTATTCTTAAGTCATTAGTATTTGTTGAATCGCATGTGCTGCTAGTTTCATAACAATATCACCATGGAGGGTTGTTGTTGAATCACATGTGCTGCTAGTTTCATAACAATATCACCATGGAGGGTTTTTGTTGAATCACATGTGCTGCTAGTTCCATAACAATATCACCATGGAGGGTTGTTGTTGACTCACATGTGCTGCTAGTTTCATAACAATATTACCATGGAGGGTTGTTGTTGAATCACATGTGCTGCTAGTTCCATAACCATATCACCATGGAGGGTTGTTGTTGAATCACATGTGCTGCTAGTTTCATAACAATATCACCATGGAGGGTTGTTGTTGAATCGCATGTGCTGCTAGTTTCATAACAATATCACCATGGAGGGTTGTTGTTGAATCACATGTGCTGCTAGTTTCATAACAATATCACCATGGAGGGTTGTTGTTGAATCACATATGCTGCTAGTTCCATAACAATATCACCATGGAGGGTTGTTGTTGAATCACATGTGCTGCTAGTTCCATAACAATATCACCATGGAGGGTTGTTGTTGAATCACATGTGCTGCTAGTTTCATAACAATATCACCATGGAGGGTTGTTGTTGAATCACATGTGCTGCTAGTTTCATAACAATATTACCATGGAGGGGTCACCATGGAGGGGTCACCATGGAGGGTTCACCATGGAGGGTTCACCATGGAGGGTTCACCATGGAGGGTTCACCATGGAGGGTTCACCATGGAGGGTTCACCATGGAGGGTTCACCATGGAGGGTTCACCATGGAGGGTTCACCATGGAGGGTTCACCATGGAGGGTTCACCATGGAGGGTTCACCATGGAGGGTTCACCATGGAGGGTTCACCATGGAGGGTTCACCATGGAGGGTTCACCATGGAGGGTTCACCATGGAGGGTTCACCATGGAGGGTTCACCATGGAGGGTTCACCATGGAGGGTTCACCATGGAGGGTTCACCATGGAGGGTTCACCATGGAGGGTTCACCATGGAGGGTACACCATGGAGGGTTCACCATGGAGGGTTCACCATGGAGGGTTCACCATGGAGGGTTCACCATGGAGGGTTCACCATGGAGGGTTCACCATGGAGGGTTCACCATGGAGGGTTCACCATGGAGGGTTCACCATGGAGGGTTCACCATGGAGGGTTCACCATGGAGGGTTCACCATGGAGGGTTCACAATGGAGGGTTCACCATGGAGGGTTCACCATGGAGGGTCACCATGGAGGGTTCACCATGGAGGGTTCACCATGGAGGGTTCACCATGGAGGGTTCACCATGGAGGGTTCACCATGGAGGGTTCACCATGGAGGGTTCACCATGGAGGGTTCACCATGGAGGGTTCACCATGGAGGGTTCACCATGGAGGGTTCACCATGTTGTAGAAATAATTTCACATCTTTGCAGAAACTTATACAAAGTTTTAGACAAATTTGCTGGAAAGTATCAGCAACTTTCTACTATTTTCATTTGTTTTTTATATTAGAAGTTGTCTGACGGCTAAAATGTTTCAAGATTAAAATTGACAAAACAGGGCTTTACAAAGCGAGTAGAGTTCAAATCAATTGACTAGTTTACAAAGTATAGATCTTGACATCATATTGTCTAGGTTTGATTTTGGCAGTGTGCCAAGTGTACTAGCAGAAAGTTGACATTTAGTATATATTCTTTTTTTCCTATCAAAAATAAATGTTTTTGATAAATTAAAACATATTCATAGCATTATTCTAAAACATAGCTACCAAAAACTTTTAAATCATAGTTTTTTGCCAATAAACCCGGTTTGGAGATACCAAGTTGAAACTTATCACTTCATTGGGTCAGCCCTGGCACTAGGGCTCAAATTGTTAACCTAGCAACATGCCTTCTAGGGCTTGGCAGTGCTCCCATTTTACTAGAAGAAAGCAGAAATGGTTGGGAGCCCATGCGCACAAGGCTATGATTGTGACAAACAAGTTTTCCTTAAATTGGTATATTATAGTGTGAAGACAGAATGTTAGGTTTTCAATTACTGGAAATAATAAAATAGTTAGAATTATTAATAGAAATGAACCGACCCACACTCCACTATAACACAGATTACTAATAAAAGAACTGGCTTGCATCAAGAGTTTATTTGTTGATTAACTTATTCGCAACTCTGGACTATTATTATTATTGTTGTTAATTGAAAGGAGCGATTATTATATGATTAAACTTCTTATCAAATTCAAGGAAAATGAAATTCGTGAGTTCAAAATACCGGTTTTGTTGTTAGCGCATCACGAGTTGGTCTCTCACTTTTGGATGTAAGTAACTGTACAAGTAAGTTTTGGTTTAAATGTAGCCAGCAGCAAGATCTCATGTTTAGTCACCAGGCATTGCAGAGAGCGAAGAGTCAAAAAGCATTTGTAGCGAGTCTGACCTTTCGGAGCGCCGGAAGGCATAGACAGAGTCACTCACTGCACACTAACAAGGAGGAAGAGTATCGGTAGACTGCCCTATCAAAAGAGAACTTGGCAACCATACAGGACCTAAGCTTGCTGCCATCATCCTATTAGCTATGGACAAACCACACCAACGTTGGGTCAACTCAATTCTGAATTGCGATGTGAGAAGGATAGGTATCAGTATCATAATGCAGCACAAGTGACTCAAACTAACCTGGCGACTTCACATCGCTCTATGAACTACCCAAAGCAAGATGACAACTCCCAGTTTCAAGTGATAAATGAAAACTACCAAACAATGGTATAACAACGGTGCATACAGTCCAAACATTTAATTGCTTAATATCTCAATAATTTAACTCTTGTTGATTTAGTTATGTCAGCTGTGTTTTTTTCTTATATGGTATGCCTTTTTTTCCGTACTTATTATGCACACTTAATGCACCTCCTATCTGTCTTGTCAGGGTGACCCTTGCAATCAGTTGTCAGCATTTCGACAAATAAAGATGTTCTACACAACAAAAGATTTTGACAAAAAAGTGTTCAATTTGAGAAACGATATGTACATACCTTTGGCAACCCAATATTTAACACATGATTTTGCTGAATTTGCTGTTCGCAAATTAAAGCTGCGAGGGTGTGCTGACCTCACACTTAAGTGTCTGTCGTAAAGCTGTTGCAAACAAGACTTTCACTTTGAACTTCAAGCAAGATATTATATTTGAGTATTGAACATTAATTTACAATGTAGCTTACAATGTAATGTACAATTGTATTGTATTTAACGCATATAGCAATTTTGTATAAAATATTTACTCTCTATAGCTAAGGAGGTTCTTAAATAAAAAATATGATGACATTGTTGATGTCAAAACATAAACATTACCAAACACAACTTGGTATATATGTGACACACAACCTTAGCCAAACATATACATTTTTTTCTTTTAGATACAAAATCACAGAGCACATCACAATGACAATGACATACAAAAACAAGAATGCATCACAGACCGTTGTATCATGACATTGGTTTTGAGCATAAACATTGAAAACAGACACAAGATGAAACTATGCATTATAGATCGAGTTCAAAGCAAGGCATGTCAGCAATGACTTTCAATATAAATATATCTGTAAATATTGATTATATATATTATATATTGATTAACTTAATGATTGAGTAGTTTTCCTGGATGTATGATTGCTCCAAGGATATAATGGTTATCAAATAAGCGCTTAGTGACCTCAACTACTAAGACTCACATAATTAGGTCAAAACTGATGATTTATTGAAAATAAGTTGTTTACGAATAAAATACTTCTGATCAAGTCTGAAACTTGTTAGAAATATGTACATGTATGTTAAGTTACCAAAAAATAAAATCAACAATAAAAGGTTATATTAAAATGCATTATCTGTACTCTTATCGTTAATTATAAAATATATTTTAATAACGTATAAAGCTTTAATGAATGCCTTAACTCCTTGTGTCCCAACATCAACATTTTTGAAAAAAAATTACGCATAGCATATTTATCTATTCACTGCCAGTGTCGATTCCCTTTTTTTGATGGACCAATTAACAATAGTTTTATTTATTTAGAATATAATAGTTTTATAACCACCTAATCTTGCTTTAATTTTTAATGCAAATCTATACTTTTGAAGTAAACCTAATATTTATAGTTATCAGACTGTGCTTGTTATTAAAAGTATACTTTACATTACAGTTGTACCTGGTGATGAACAGTCAAAAGTCTAAGTGCTGCTCAGTTGTTACAAAGGGCAGCTGACATAACAAATACCGGTATTTCAATGTTCACCGGTAGTCAATATAGAATAACATTGAAATAAAATAATTTATAGGAAGGATCATTTATGAGTTATGGTGTTTTTAATGGCTTAATAGTTGTACCTGCTGGCAAACCGTCCGGCATCCGATTTCTGCTCAGTTGTTACAAAGGGCGGCTGACATAAAAATACAGAAATTTCAAAGTTCACCGGTAGTCAATGTAGAGTAACATTGAAAGAATAATTTGATAGAACAAATCATAAATGAATTATGGTGTTTTACTTGCTTAATCAGACTTTCAGGGCAGGGAAAGTTGTAGTGTAGAAAAAATCCAATTTTGTATTCAAGAAAAATGAAAACATAAAGAACAATTATAAAACTAAATGGAAATGTAGAGAAAATTAGAGAAAACTCAAAGAAGGTTTCTTACCACAATGATGACCCTGTACACACAAGGTGTAAACCAGTTGTACTTTCTTATAGTAAAGTTGGAACACTGCCAAGTACTAACCAACATGTTGTCAAATCAGAAATTATAGTCATCAGTGCTATGGCCATATTAACTGATATGCATTGGTTGACCTGGCATTTTTAGATCAGGTTTATTGGCAGAGAAAATGTTTAACTTATGGCTTTCATCAACTTTTTTGGTTTACTTGTTTAATCGACATGCAACCAAAAGGAAACATTGACATAACAAGCGATGTCAGAATCTATGCCTGATGTTAGAGTCTACTGGTGCGGCTGCAGACAATGTTAATTTGTAGTAAATATAAACTTGTACAAAACTTCAGTTAATTTTATCAAAAAGTATCGGCAGGTTTTCTAGCATTTGCTGTTGTCATTTTCATGTTTGAGGTGATCTGACAGCTAACATGTTTTTCTTCACACGTGCTGCTGCCCGTGGTGAACTAACATCAATATATGCCGTGACTAGCCTGTTTGATAAGTCTTTTACCCGGAACCGTTAGAGACATAAGACTTGAATCTGAGACTGAAACATAACTGGTTCACCTATTTTCAGCCTAATGCTGGAATTTAGGTGACCCAGTCTTAACCAAATCTTTACTTCTGAGACACTTTCTCACGGCTCCTAGGGCTAATTACAGTGTACTATTACTATAGAGTAAGTATCGAGTAAGTATACAGCCCACACAGGGGACTGTATATCATTGGTTTCATTAAGATTACAAAAACATAATTTATTTAGCATTTTGTATTATAATTAGTACAGCAATCGACGAGCATTTTCTTGAGATGCCGATTGCGGTAAGTCGTGTTGCTGGTTACCTAGTGTATGTTGCAAGCCAACGGACATCCTTGCATTTCAATTTTTAAACATGGAATCTTTTTAATAACGTGAGAAGCTCTTAGATCACCACTAATCTTTATGTAGATAGTTTATTAGCAATCTGATTCAAGAACTAAACACAACAGAGTAAAAATGTTACATAGTTAAATCTTACCATTGAATGCAGTTGTTACTCCTGAATGGATAATATACTACAGGCAGTACACAGAGATGAGCAGTTACGTTCCTACTAACAGTAGTAGCAGGCTATTGTCATGAAATCAGCAAGAAAGCTTCAGCCAATCGCATCGAGCCTACAACGGCTAGTTGGGTCCTCAAAGTATAGGAGGCGGAGACAACTCATCCCTGGTTTATTACCCAGCACTGCCTATCATACACCACGCTGAGCCCTGCTACGTCCTGATTAGTTCAAAACATCTTACATGTATTATGGCTAGGCTGAGGAATTATTCCACAGTTGGCTAGAAAGAACCAGTGATAGTTTGACCCAGCTACAACCTGCAGGACACAGAATGCATTTACTTATTGATGTTACCAATCTGGATATGGCCTTCTGTTCGCAAACTGATATTGCAGCGGTGAGAAATGAACATAGGACATTCACAAAAACACGAATGTTTCTTGTTAAACTACCGTCACTGAAAACTATCACAATTAACTAACTTTGTGCCTATGTGAGCAAAGATAATGGCTGATATATATTTATTTTTCTGTTTTTGTTTATAAATAGTCATAGTATTATGAAATCTCTGAGCGTTTTAATCACGATCAAGTTTTATCGATTTTAATCTTGAAACATTTTGGTAATCAGATCATCTCATACATCAACAACAATTGTAAATGATAGACAAATACTGTCATATTCTGATGAACTTTAAAATAATTGTGTTAGTTCATTATCGGTGCCAATGTACTCATGGCCATGTTTATTTTAACACTCTTTTATTGAGTGCACACGACTCCAAGATGTGTATACGTAAAGCTATTCGGTAGCGCAGTTTAGACAATATTCGGACAATTAATATAACAGTTCAATAATAATCTACAACAGTTTCACATAACCTAATATAAATATTACCTAATATACATTAATTAATCAGATTTCTAAAGATTGTAAACCAACTCCAATTGGTTGGTTGTGTTTCCATACCAACAACAAAATATACCCTACTTGAATATTGAAACATATTTTCAATTACTTCTTATAAACCTTTTTTGGTTTCATTGGGACTTGAACCAAGAACCTTTAGTAACCATGTAGCAAAAATAATACTCCTCAACCAACAAGCTACAAATTCTATCATTTATACCAATATTATACTGTTATTACTATATTATTGATCAGGAGTTGAACCCGGGACCTCTCACACTCAAAATGAGAATCATGTCTTATACCATCAAGTTATTAATTAATGCAAGCAAGACTTCACTAACTAGTAATTTCTCCAGAGAAGCAAGGCATATATTAAAACACATTTTGAGTCTTTTTAACAAATGGTTGATGAGCCAAATAGGATTGGAGCCTGCAACCTCTTGCACTCTAAACAAGAATCATATCTCTGGACCATCAAACGAATAATGATGTAATCAGAAATCTGATTTATTCGTAGTCTAAAAAGCTAAAACAATTTTTAAGATAATGTCAACAATTTAGGATAACTGGAATTATGATTGAAAAATGAAAAGAACTCAGCAAAACTAACAAAGACCAGAGCACAATTAAATTTTATGTAGCTATTTTATGTAGTCATAGGCCAGTCCAATTAAATTAGCTAATAGTTATGCTACTTTCTTTAATACTTTCAATTTTCCCAACAACTCAAATTTAGCATCAGATTCAAAAACATTATAATCTATCAAAATTCCCCTAGAAAGTTTCAAAAATATGATGTACCCTAAAGTTGTCAACTTGTAAAGATTGAACTCATACCTTTATAAAAAATAAGCACAAAGGGTGGATGACTTCATTCATGAAAAATAAGAAAGCAAAAAATAATTTGAAATCATTTTTATCAGAATGTGTACGTACGCGTCTGTAACATTCAGTGTTTAGTCCCATAGCGTACTGTATATAAAATAGTGAGAGCTTTTTTATTGGTGTACGCAGGGACAGAATCAAATAGCCCTTGTTGTTAGCAGATAAGTGTATGTATGCCTTGCTTCATTAAAAACCTTAGCCTAAGATCTTAATAAATAGTCAATATTGGTAAGCTATAATAGCCGAGTAGATGTTCTGTTAGAAAAGCCTTTAATGAATACAGGAAATGTTTTGAGGGTATTCATTCAGGTACCATTATTTAATTGCTAGAGTAATTACCGTGTCAGAAATTAAGGATATCTAAAAGGAATTTAACAGTCATGTCAAAAAATATAAAAAGTAATTCTTTTCAGTTATATCTGATTCCAATTCAAAACAGGCATGAAACATGTAATTAATTTTTTTTTGTACAAATATGAGTAACTGAATTAAGATAATAGTCTTGAAATGATTGTTAGTTTGACATGTTGGGGGAACCCAGTCTTAATAAAGCTTGACCGGCTTCACCGGTATTCAAACCCAGGACCTCTTATACATTAAAAGCTGGACATGTACCAAGACTCCTAGTGCTATGAAAAATATTAAAAACTCTAGCATTTTGGTTTTGGTTCTTTAAAGCAACAAGAAAGCATATTATAAGTTTCCTTTCATATCAATCTAAAAATATTATTCAGCTTCACCAGGATTTGAACCAAGGACCTATCACACCCAAAACGAGAATCACACCCAGCAATCAAGCCACAAACGATGAAACTGAAACCTGGCTTCTTGCTACGTTCTCTAAAGCAACAACTAAATTGTTTTTTTCTACTGTTGCAAGTAGTGATGCTTCACATTGGGGTAATTGAAATCTCAAAACAATTGAGTTTTATCGGAACACAAGTAGATGATAAACCTATGAGCAAGGCATTTCCAATGCATTGTTATGCATTGGAAATGCATTTCCAATGCATTTCAATGCAATACTTTGAAAATCTCATGAAAAAACAAGTTACAATTTCCTTATTATACTGAAATTTACACAAGCGCGTTAGATTTTTGTAAAATATTTCACTTCACTGAGATCAATTTAATAGAATAGTTTTTGAAAATAATTTAAAAATGACCAAAGTAGCTTTGCAATATATTTTCATTCTAGAAATCTGCAAAATATTTCAAAACTTTTATGATCTTAATGTTTATTCATCATTATTTGCAGTGCTCCTAAAATTACCAAGTTGTAGAAAACTCAAGTGAATTGCTCCGCATAGGCAAGTCTAACAAGTGGATTGTCACAGGCTTACGTTGGATATGAAGATATGATATCTAATTTCCTCCAAGAACTGCCATTGAAGCTCTTGATAAACTCTGTGAGACATTGAAACCTAAAAGTATTTCTAATGAAAAATGTCCAAGTACAAAAAGCCAAATGAGGTTTTTCAATGGTTTTGACAATATTTCAATGGTGGCACAACTCCTCACCAGTTCAATTGCCAAATATTCTGCAAGGTCTGTCAACACCTTTACAATTTTTCACAGAAATAATATTGAATTATGAGCCCCAACGTCTTAGTTGTCAGAGATTGTCAGCTAGTGGTCCCCTGTTCTACTTAGACATTTACACATAAGGAAACAAGTCAAAAAGAGCTCAGAATCTGATCCCATGTTTTAAAAATATCCCAAGTTATACGAGGTCACGAGTTCAAATCCTTTGCTATGCAATATTCTTTTTAACATCTAACTGTAGATTCAGACGGAGAACCCGATGGAAACACAGACACACCTTCAATTATACTAATGATTGAACATGTAAATAGTCAGGTTCAGTGATACATAAAATATATAATAAAGATAACGATATAAAACAGCTACCATTACCAAATGTTAAGACTATCAAGGCTGAATCAAACCTGAATTAAAAGAAATGGCACTGGAAATGCTAGGACTGGCATCAGCCTTGCAATGAGTGGTATGCGGACAACATGGGATTGTTAAAAACACGCTTAACCTTCTGTATGTGAATTTTATATAATCAAATCTATTTCGACATTTCAAATTAGTCAAATTACTTAAAATTTAACTACTTTAAAAATACTTTTAAAATCAAATTTTTTTTAACAAATTATTTAAACTTTCTTAAACATTGAAACATAAACAATAGCTAAGAATTATATTACATCTGAATCATAAGAATACTTTTTTTTAACTTTAAAAAGATTAACAAAAAATTGAAACAAAATTTTAAATTTGTTTTAAAAAACTTGTTTAATCTTTCAATACTCGCTTTAAGTAAATGGTTTTATAAAACAACCTAATTTTTAATTGCATTATAAACACAACCATATCAACTTTAACCCTACTCACTAACAATTAGCCAGCCAATCATTGCAACTGGGCCAGAGCAAACATCAAGCAGCCCTAATACAAAACACTCAGAATACGATTACCCGGTCATACAAAACTAATTACAACTTTCTTTGAATATTTTTATAAGCATCAGCTAACTAGCTATTATCTGCATTGCATCAGAGTTTACCGTGCACCAGAAAGTATCCTCAATAAGTGATGAAGTAGTCAATTTTCCACATTGCATCAAGTTGGCTGGTTTTCTTCTAGCAGTTTCTGCACCGGCAAGAAATAATACGGGATAATTAATGAATCCAGAAATAATTATATTCGGTTGCAATACAGATTCCCAAAAGACTGCAGACCTATTTTGTACCCAGAAGTTGACGCTCAACAAAAGTGGAATTATCTTAAACACCTAGCAAAATCAGAAAAACAAAGCGAGTGAACAACTCCAAACTGTATTTTTTTCAGACTGATCAAATTGATGAGACTGACAACTCCTAATAATGATTTTTTGCACCAGAAATATTAGTTAATCTATAATGGGTTATGAAAAAAAAACTGTCAATGGACACTTACTTTGCAGATTGTCATAGCAGCCCATCGTAATACGTTTAGCATAAAAAGTTGGGATTCAGCCAACATGTAGAAGCTGGGAATATACCATCTGTTAGCTAGCATATGTTTCAACTTCTGTTGACATTCATTGTACGATAACAAGTAGATGAGAGCGTTAGAAAGGAAAATTCAACACTATAGTAGTTATACTCATAAATGCTTTAGCAATTACAAAGCGTGCAAAGTTTACAATATATTTGAAGATTTCAAGCAATCGCTTCTAACGATGCTTTGCTTATAAGTTCTGTAAAAGAAAGTATAAGTTCTTGTATGACAATTTTGAGGATTATGCAATCGGAACCTGAATGCCTCACAGGTACTGAATAGTGTACGACTACATATGTAACATAAAAGCTCCTTAAAAGTAGCGACACTGTGTTTCAACATACCTCCAAGCATTCAATGCTAGCACCAGCTGCAGCAGCCAAATCAGTAGATTTCTTCAAAGAATGCCATTAATCTTACTTCATTGAGTTTCAGCTATCTTGTAAGTACGCATTACAACAGCCTGCGAATGATAAAGTTGGAACAGTCAAACCCATACTTACGTCCATTTCATCAAACAAACTTCCTAAATGCGATGACAGTGGTGGATACTGACTCTATAGTTTAAAGAATTTGTAATATTCAACTTGCAAAGGTTTCAAATACTTCAGATTTTTTAACAGAAAATGATGAGGCTAGTAAAATCTGAAAAATAAATGAAAAAATATATATTTAATTCAAATTTTTTCCTTAAATAAATTGAACTAACTTTAATGGAAAGTTAGTTCAAAGTTGCAAAGTAAGGCTAGGTATTTGTCTGCACTCATTTGAAGCAATCAATCATGGCTTCATAGAAAGTCAGTAAATCATTTTTTAAACGAATTTCTGCACCTAAAACAAGAATCATACCCTAGACCACCAAGCTTCGCATTAAAAATTTTAATCAAAGAAAATCTGACTCTTTGTTAGTGTCCCCCAAAAAACAACAAAGCAAATTTAGAAACATGCTTACAGATATTTTTCTAAAAGGCTTTATTGACTTCACTGAGATTTGAACTCGGAACCTCTTGCACCCAAAACACAAATCGCATCATAAATGTCAACATATGAATTATGTAAACTAAAATCTACCTTCTTGGTAGTGTCTCCTAAACAGCATTAAAGCATATATTGAAACAGACATCCGAAAAGTTCCTTAGAAGATTTTTTGACTTCACCGAGATTTAACCCGAGATCTCTCGCACTCAAAACGAGAATAATTTTCTAGACCATCAAACTACCAATTAATGCAAACCAGATTTAATTTTGAAGTAATATTTTCAAAGCGGCAACGCATATATTGAAACACACTGTCAGATAGTTTTTAAGCATTTTAGCAGGCAAACAAGATTTGAACCCACAACCATTCGCAGCCTAATCGTGAATCATATTTCTAGGCTATAAAACCGATAATAATGTAATTACCAATCTATTTATTTATACTGTCTAAAAAGCTACAAACATTTCTTAAAACTTTTTCTCGCAGGCCATGAGTGGGCTTTGAAAAAAAAACAAATTACTGCTTGCCTTTTTCAAAAGAACAAGTATGAATTCAGAATTAAATAATAGTTTCAATTATTATAAAATAATTACTTCAAAAGAAGTATTACCAGTGCATAATTAGGGAGAAACTTGTGATAGTTGGTTAGCAGTTGTTATTGAGTCAGTCATCAATTGTATGGATTTTAATTCTAACTCTCAAATAAGACAATGCCATCAGACGAAATTGGAGACACAAATAATTAAAAGTTACATTGTGAATCCTTAACCCAAAGTTGGATCAGTAGCCAAAAGTCACTAAACATTCTCAAGAGTTTGGTATTGAACCTACGAGTGTTTTTCATAAACATGCTGTCGGATTCCACACACATTTGTGTATACCTTTGGAATTCAGTAACAAATGTTAGAAGTTTTTAGAAGGAATGCAGTAGTTTAACCTTGTATGTGGTTTACAGTGATAATTGTTGAACAACATTGATGAGCTATGCAAGACATTATATATAATCAATTATATATAACATCTTGTGTTATTAAGTTCAATATTTACTGTCAATAATTAAAACAGAAAGTATTTGGCGGTGAGCTTTCATGCCCTGCAAATATCTACTTTAAGTTGTAAAAAGAATCTAATTTTAAAAAGACTCGGGGTATGTAATTTGCCTACCATAGTGATATGCCTAAGTGAGCTACAAAATGTCCATGTTAAATAAATTATATTGAGAGATAATGTCTGATTACAACATAATTTAGCAACTTATTTCAGAGAAATTCCTTGTTGAATTAAAAGATCTGGCTCATTGATGAAGCTGGTCGTGTAGAAACATGCATTGTAAATGTAAATATAACACAATGGCTTCATAAAGTATTACTTGCGCACAACTAGTAAGATGTTTGCCGTAATTGCTTGACAGTTAATCTTGAGTGAGTAGTCCATCAAATGGATTATAATTTTAACCCAAAATAAGCCAATAACATCAAGCGAGTTGGACAAGACCAAGAACTGAATTTAAACAATAACTCCATAGTTTTTAAGTTTGCTAAATTGCGTGACATAATCAAACATTTAATAACCATCTGTAAGTACTAGGTATAGGAGATATGAGTTTAGTTTATCACAATATATTTTAGTAACACACGATATTTAGCTTAGGGCAATCAATGGTGATCATGAAAGTAGCTCAGCCTCATGTACACACCTTGGTTTTTATGAATAAGAAGCAGAGGTCTGACCTATTAATATCTGCTGTCTAATAGTCTATAATTGTATGCTGTCTATAGTTTTATGGTTGTCATTCTAAAATGGCAATCATCATGTGTGTGCGCAAACTGTTTTGCAGGTAAATGACAAACACGAATCGTTTCCAATATTACAATGCCTCACAGGTACTGAGTAGTGTACGACTACATATGTGGTATAAAAGCTCCTTAAAGGTAGTGATAGTGTGTTTCAGCATACCTACAAGCAAACAGGAAAGCATTCAATGCTAGCACCAGCTGCGGCCAAATCAGTAGATTTCTTTAAAGAATGACTTTAATCTTACTTCATTGAGTTTCAGCTATCTTGTAAATACGTATTACAACAGCCTGCGAATAATAAAGCTGATATACAGTCAAATCTATACTTGCATGCATTTCATCAAACAAACTTTCTAACATACAATTACTGTGGTGCATACAATGACTCTATAGTAGAAATGAATTTGTAATGTTCAACTTGGAAAGTTTTCAAATATTTCAGATTTTTTGACAGAAAATGATGAGGCTAGTAAAATCTGAAAAAAGAAATAAAATAATATATATATTAATCCAAATTTATTCCTTAACTAATTTTAACTAACTTTAATGGAAAGTTAGTTCAAAGTTGAAAAGTAATGCTAGGTATTCGTTTGTACTCAGTTGATGCAATCAAAAATGGCTTCATAGAAAGTTAGTAAATAATTTATGTAAACCAATTTCTGTATACCCAGAACAAGAATCATACCCTAGACCATCAAGCTTCGCATTAACCATTTTAATCAAACAAAATCTGACAAGTTGGCTAGAGAGAATCAGTGATGCTTTGACCTAGCTACCCCTGCAGAACACTGAATGCATTGGCATATTGATGCTACCAATCCGGATATAGCCTCCTGTTCACAAACTAATATTGCAGCGGTAAGAAATAAATACAGGACATGTCACAAAAACACAAATGAGCCTTGTTAAACTACTGCCTATCTATCTATTACTACCTGTCTATGTGAGCAGAGGTAATAGCTACTAAATATTTATTTTTCTGTTTCCGTTTATAAATAGTCATATTATTATGAAATCTCTGAGCGGTTTAATCACGATCAAGTTTTATCATTTTTAATCTTGAAACATTTTGGTAATCAGATCATCTCATACATCAACAACAATTGTAAATGAGAGAAAAATACTGTTTTATTCTGATGACATCTAAAAAATTGTGTAAGTTCATTATTATTGCCAATGTAGTCATGGCCAAGTTTATTTAAACCTTTTTTTATTGAGTGCACACAACTCCAAAATGTGCAAATGTATATCTATTCGGTAGCACAATTTAGACTAGATTTTGACAGTTAATATTACAGTTCAATAATAATATGCAAAAATGTCTCAAAACGTAATGTAATTATTTCCAGAGTGCTATACCCTTGTTATTATCAGTAATATATTCAAAAGATTCGATTGAGAACATTGTACACTTCAAATGCCATCAAAAGTTGAAGGCTCTCTGAGAAAATCAGAGATTCTCATGTGGCCCCTGATAAAAATTACTTGCCAATATAATCTATCAAAATCAAAATCTATAAAATTTTCAATTTTTCCAACAACCCAAAATTAGCATAATATTCAAGAATAATATAGTCTGTCAAAACCCTGCTGGAAAGTTTCAAAAATATGATGTACCCTAAAGTTGTCAACTTGTAAAGATTGAATTCATACCTATATCAAAAATATAAGCACAAAGGGTGGATGACTTCCTTCATGACAAATAAGAAAACAACAAATAATTCTAAAGCATTTTTATCAAAGTATGTACGTACGCGTCTGTAACATTCAGTGTTTAGTCACATTGCCTACTGTATATAAAATAGTGAGAGCGTTTTTATTGGGGTACGTAGTGACAAAGTCAGGTAGCCCTTGTTGATAGCAGATAATTGCACGTATGCCTCGCTTCATTAAAAACCATAGCTTAAGATCTTAATAAATAGTCAATGTTAACAGGCTATGATAGCTGAGTAGATGTTCTGTTAGAAAAGCCTTTAATGTATACAGGAAATGTTTTGAGGGCATTCATTCATGTACTATTATTTAATTGAAAGTGTAATTACCGTGTATGAATGAATGATATCTTTAAAGGAATATAACATAGCTATGTCAAAAAATATAAAAAATCATTCAGTTTAAACTAGAAATAAGGTAAGTAGCACCAAGTCTATCAGGGGTGTAGATTAACTCATTACGAATATAAAAGGGGGGTCAGCTAAATATGATCAAAAAACTTTAGTCTAGCGGCAGGACTACTTTTGCTAACTTTATCATCGGACAATTTATGATATCTTTCAATATACTTTGAGAAGAAAATTGGACTTGTCCTCCCTTGGTTTGCTCGCATTTGATAACATTACATAACATTTGCTTGTTTTGGTATTAGCGTTATACTAGCCTGTTTGTGTTTTAGCATAATTGTATTTCAAAAATTATGCTGATAGAAATTATCACTGGATAGCAAGAATAGCAAGAGTAATTCTTAGCCTGAGATCCCTGCTATGAGCGACAAGAGCTAATGAACAAGAATGACCAATTGGCAATGGCTACCCTCTGTTCGCTAAGATTTCTCTCTATGCTCTGCTCTCCTAAGTTTTACACACTTCTCACATACAATGGTAGCATCCTATTGAGAATTTTATATTGACACCATGAAAACTTCTGAGTGAACACAGCACAGTCAGACCTCAACACGCTAGCATCCTGTGTCCTGATACTGACCTCGTATGTCAGTCCTCTTCTATCTCAAATCAATTCGTACTATGTAAAATATATAAAATTTAATTATATTATTGAAACTATTATTTTATAATTATCATTACTGTGAATTCATATACTGAAATTAGTCCATTCCTACTCACTGAACAAAACCACCTATAATACTATGAGAGTTGCAAAAAGTGCCGGCTTTCAGCACACATACGACATACCCGTGGCCTTGCCTCTTTTTGCCTTGCTTTTCATTTCCTTTCGTCTTCAATTTTAGCCTTTCTATAACTTTTCAATGACTCAACGAGGAAACCGAACGATGCTATTTTTGCAAATGGCTTCTCCTTTGATAAGTGGCCAACTAGAAGCCACGTAGAGAACCGCCTCATACGCTCGTATTTCACATTTGCACCAGATCTATTATCAAATATTTGTTAGAAATCTTTGTCATGCCTCAATATTCTCGTATGTTGGGAGACTCATATGACGAGGTATAGCTGTAGCATTACACATGAGTAAACCATAGAGCATCCCTTAAACTATACATCTATGAATATTTGCATGTCACAATTGGACTAAAACTTAAAAACAGGGGCATAAGTTTAAGAAAGTTCAAAAATTTTAGAATTCTAATCGAACTTCATATATTGAATGATTGATGATTTCCCTGCAAAATAGGTTGAAAATTGCATGAACCTATAAAATATTGAGAAGCACTCAAACACCCCATGTCTCTGTGTGTCCTGTTACTTTCTGGTTGGTTAGTCACCCTCCGCTTGTCTAGCCACTGTCTCCTTGACTAGCCATTTTGTTCATGTGCAACCACTTGTTTAACCAGTTTCACCTCTTCCTGGCATACCTAACCACCTTCTACCAATCCATTAGCAGTATTAAACACTAATATAATATATAATAAGATAATATATTTATTTAAGATAATATATTTCAATAGGTCAACATAGCCTTATAGCCATCAAGCTAAAGGATTAAATGTTGAGTATTTAATTAGCAGCCATTAGGCCAGGATAAACTCAAAGATATTGCATAATAAACCTAAAGGGGTAGGTAGCTACAGTCAGGACACACCAATGCTAGTAAGCTCAGCATTGAACCACAGAAGTAAATAAAAAAGACGTATTGGCATTTTTTGGCAAAATTGGCCATTTTTATTGAAAGCCCTTAGCAAATTCTTTGCTAACTAGCAAATTATTTGCTAACTAGCAAATTATTTGCTAGTTAGCAAAGTTACAGTAGTTAGCAACTTCTTTACTAACTAGCAAATGATTTGCTAATTAGCAAAGATACTGCTAAGTAGCAAGTCGAAGACTGATTTAATTTTTTCTACTACAGGGGTTGAATCAACAACCCAGAGGTCGTTGGTTCAAATCACTGACGAGTCAATCTTTTTGCAACTTCCCACCATGACATTGGACAGAAACGGCTTAAATTATAGTAATGATGATTATAGAAAATATTCAGCTAACTAGGAGTTGCTCTCACATGACTATTCATAATTGAATTTTCTTTATTTTTTACCACAACAAACACTTCATGTCGCTAAGTTTACACAATACCCATTTTAACGAATTTTGCTTGGTTAGAGAAAGCTTGGGTAGTTATGAGTTACTCGCTGGCACCGGAAAAATTAAAGAGTTTACTTCTTGGCTTTGAATACATAAAATCCAGGTTCAGCCGCAATTTTATGACTTTTACGCAAAAAACCGAATCTACAAGAAACAATGGTCATATACAAAAATATAAAACTTGCACGAAAAATCTTTAAAAGGATTTGGACAAAAGTTTCTTACAGTATTTGTTAAAAATAGAAACAGGAGCTCCATTTTAGTTCAATTTTCACATAGCTCCGCATTAAAATGGGGTCTGTATTGTAAATTTATTAGACCTTTCAACACCAAAAAAAGTTGAGTAAATTTAAAGCAAAACTAGCTTTTATGTGTCTACTGCAGATATTAGCATACATTTTTGTGAACCTTGTTTGGTAACATTGATTAGAGAACTCCAAGAAGACATACAAATATTGTAGTACAAATCATCTGTTGCTTTTTATTATAGACAAACACTACATAACTGTTTGTAGTACTTCACAGACTTGAACCTATAAGAAAAGACAACTCCTCCGAAATTTACCCGTAAAATTATTTTTTTCAAGATTTTCATAGAAAACCAAATAAAACTTTTGAAGTATTGTTGTCACTGTCTGGAATATAAATTATTGAGCCAATCACAATGAAAATTACAAAGCCACAAAAACTTGAATTAACCTTTATTTTAATAAATTTAAAACAAACTGCGAACAACTAGCAAGAAAGTTTGATTGTATTTAATATTCAATAAAACTTTGTGTATTCAATAAGCAAAACTTACCTTGTGAAATAAGTTGAAAATTGCATGAACCTATCAGATATGATGAAGCACTCACACATTCCATGTCTCTCCGTGTGTCTCGTTACGTTCTGGATGGTTAGTCACCCTCCGTTTGTCCAGCCACCGTCTCTTTGACTAGCCATCTTATCTTGTTTATGTTCCGCTACTTGTTGTTCAACCAGTTTTACCTCTTCCTGACATACCTAACCACCTTCTACCAATCCATTAGCAGTATTAAACGTTAATTCAGACAATATATATCAATAGGTAAACATAGCCTTAGCCATTGAGCCAAAGTATTAAATGTTGGGTATTTAATTAGCAGCCATTAGGCCAGGCTATACAATCAAATCAAATGCGTAGTGAAGCTCAAGGGGTAGACAGCTGCAGCCAAGACGCACCAATGCTGGCAAGCACAGCATTGCACCAAAGAATCAAAAGGCAACTGAAAGATGGCCTTGACCTTACAAAGATCCTGACACTTTAGTTGGTTCAACCGTAACAAAGGTCTATTTATACTGACGCGCGCAGTGCTAAATATCAAGGTGATGGTGTTTTTGTTGACATGTGTCATCAGTGTCGCCAATAGCAGCACTCTTCATGTTAGCAGCATGAGCAGTACTGTAGGTGTTTAAATACATGATATGAAACAGTATGCTATTTTAAGCATCTAAATGTAATTTGGCAACCTATAAGAGCTTCTATTACAAAAGAGTGGATAATGAAATTCGCTATATTAGCTCGTACAATTGGCTTCCTTTTCAACATGAGCAGTTCTCAAAAACATATATTCATTTTAATTATTTATTGCATATCGTAATTATGACAAAATGATAAGGCAGCTTTAAGGAAATGATTATGCTTGGGAGAATACAAATAAGCACCTTCCTGATGTGTCACAGTATTCCAAAAGACAAGTCACCAGCTGACAGAAATGAATATAATCTTTCACAGCCACATATGGTAACACTTCACTACAGGGACAACTGCATCTGAAGAGCTAAACTGAATATCAACTGATTTCCTGTCGGCTAATGTGAAACACTGCTCAAAAACTGAAGTATTTAGTATAACCTAACATGTTTGCTTTTTTTAATGCATTTTTGTCAGCATGGAATTGCTTGTTCACAAATGATTTGCTGAAAAAGACATCTCGGAATCGCAATGGACAGCAATGGAATCGCTTGTTTGGACATTATTTAACCTTAATAAAAATTGTTGTTTTAAACAACCTGGCATTTCATAAGCAATAGAAAGTAGGTTTATAATTTCAAAAGTTAATCCAAAGGAAAATTTAGGTCAAATTTTGTTCTTTTTAAACTATGGAGTACTTATGACCTGCTTTTGATGGTAGGCCTATGTTTTCAACTGTTTTTAATGTTTGTAGTTATGCTAGGCTTTTTCACTCACCTTTAACTCCCCGTATTTCACATGATGACTAGCTAAAAAATCACGCGATGCTCCATAAATTCATTACATAAGTCCTGGTGAAAGCATGATTACTTACCCTTGTTATACACGCAACATCAGCTATGCCATTTTTAATTCCTCTAGATTTTTGTCTCCTAACATTGAATGCCGTTTTTGGGTTATAATTAGAGAACGACTGGTATTATTGAGAAGACATCAATGCATGCCAACTCTATGAAAGATTGCTTCAATTATTTCTATTGTCATTGACACGACCCGCTTACAATTTACAAGTGGCTCTCACCATCACAGAGACTTGTTTTTTGTGATTAAACTCTAAGACTTAAATATGGTACACTCTCGATGCTGCAATGGTTAGTATGATCTCTTACAACAATGTTTATCCTTCTACCTATTGGTTATACATTTGACAAACAAGAGATCAAGAAGGTAAGCTGCTAACATCAGAGTATATTTAATAGTCAGAGGTATATGTCTATAACATCAATATTCATAGTAAACTACAACCAGTTTCCTATTATTCCTGCATACTATTGACATTGAGTAAATTCTATTGAAATATGTCAATAGAGTGATGCGGCTTCATGGAAGTTTTATGAAATTACTCATCATGTGTCTACTTATATGAGCATGTAGCAAAGAATCTCACAGAAATCCAAAAACAGCAATTTTATGTCAGAATAAAATATTCCAACATCACAGATAGCATATAAAAATTTGAAAGACTCAGAGTAATATACCGTAAACCGGCAATTTGTGAGCGTCAAAACTAGCCAGAACTAATATCGGAAAGGAAATGAGGCTATAGATGAATATGAGTCTATGAGTTGACCCTATAGTAATACATGGAGGAAATGTCATTTAATGAACTGTAATTTGACCTGCTGTTGAGAGGCAATCTGCTTGTCACATCTACACTGTCATTTTTTCTCTTTGAGTTCCAAACGAAAATGTTTGATTTTATGTCGGCCATGAGGACGCAATCCTAAAAAAGGAATGATATGGTTCTGAGAATATAAACAGACAATGGATAAATAGAACATGGCTATAAGACACAAAACATATAAGATTAAAATGAACAGGAGGGGTATGAAAAAAATTCTAACAATTGACCAATCAGGGGTCAACTTACAGAGCCATGACAACACTCAACTAATGAAGACCTCGATGACGGAATATATAAAGGTAAGAGTGACTAAATGTTGCTTCTAAAGTGATTTAAATAAGCCTATGACTAAAAACTGAATGCTACAAACCTACAAATAGGTAGACCTACAATAGACGACCTGGTCAAAATGTGCCAGTCGCCCTGGGCAATGTGTCTAACGATCTAAGGTTTTGAAACTTCATTTAAATATATCTAAATGTGTTTATACTTTATTTTGGTAATAAAAGTAATGAAAGACGGGCAACTGACAGCAAATGTCATCAAACAGCAAAAAACAGTCTTTCACCGTTGTGGGCTGAAACCATAAAATTCGTACGATTTGAAAAGCTCGTAAAAATAATTACACTAGCATCATATCCATCGAGCACACGATCATCATTATTTCATGAATCAGAGTGAACTGGATAATTATAGTCTAGTATCATAAAATCCTGTATTTGCATCACAATCATGTATGACCTATCATCAAACAAGTCGTATCGGTTTGTTCGCGACAGCGTTCTAATAAAATTTGTTATCGAAACAAAAAGAGTAAAGATATTTGAAATCTGTTAAAAAAGGAAGTGAATTTTATGGTCTAACCTAGTTTGCAAGAATTAATTTGGTTGGTTAGGCTGTTACCTAGACACAGCTTTAGTAAAAAGAGCCATGTGAATGCCAGTATTTAGGCTGCTAGGGTTTCTGACACCTAGCAGCCGGAATACTGGCAAGCTAATAGCCTTTAGTTTTCTAGCTTAACCCATATGAGTTAAAAGGTAAAACTACAAGGCTTAACATAAAATGTATAGGTCTATGGTTGAAACCCTGAGGCTACAAAAATATGAATAGATTCAAGTGTGCAGTACAAGCACACGATTAACAACAGGTAATAATACTGTCACTAATACAGGCAGCCATACTTGCTGTAAGTAGTAGTAGTAGTGGGGGACAGAAGCGAGTCTTCAAGTGGATTAACTAGTGATAGTCATATCTACAAATTAGTATAGAGAACAACTGTTAAAATCTCATGTTCAAACAAGCTAATTAATGGCACAAGGTAACGGGTAACACTTGGCATTGTCCACATGTTAACACTAACTGCCAATCACCAAGAGAAGACAACTGCGACTAAAACAATCGCTCAACAATGCATGGACGAAGACCATTCACGGGTGCATACCATAATTGGGAGCATACATATATTAACACACACCATACACGCGCGCACACCATACACGTGTGTATACCATACGTGCGCGCACACCATGTATGGGAGCATAGTATACACGGGAGCATAGCATACACAGATGCATACCATTCACGGGCGCATAACATATACAAGCGTGTACTATGAACGAGTGAGTACATACCAAACATAGGCTCATACACAGGCTCATATACAGGTACATACCATACATGGTTACATACCGTATACTAGTGTTGCACAATATCTTTGCATTTATATTTGATTATTTGGTCTCTAAATATATCAAATATCGAAAAATATCGAACATTGGAGTTGTCTTCTATCGATATATAGTGTAAGGCTTTAACATGAACGATATGAAAGGATATTGGTCAATATCAGTTAAAAAAGAAATTGTTCCCTCTTTCAATAAGAAGAGTTGACAACTCAAGTTCTGCAAAATAAACTACCCTAGGACACTTAAGTATTCGCGGCATCTAACTTTCGCGTTTTCGCGGAGTCATCATCACGCGAAAAATTCATGCGCGAAACTAAACTATCATAACGAACTAGCGAAAATTCGAAATTAAATAGCTATGTTCTACACAGGCCTGTATTCACTGGTTGCAAGTTGGGGGGCTAATGTTAGACGACTAGTTATGAACATCTGGGGTGTGGAGAAGGAGGGGGGGGGTGCTGTAAGCTCCCAACAGGTTTCTCTTATGTAGGGCCTCAGCCGGGCCTCTCACGTGAAGTTTTAAAAAATTTTATTGGCAAGTATCAACATTTTTCTATTTTTTGAGATTTGCTTTGTTTTAGCTGATGTGACTGACAAAACGTTTTAAAATTAAAACAGGCAAAACTTGTGTGCAGTTAAAAAGCTCAGAAAGAAGACATATTTTTCTTTTAAGCGTTTTAACAAAGATCATTTTTGCCGATTTTATTTCAAGTTCATTAAGTAGGATATGGGCAAGCAGATGTTTGCTAAAACTTGATATTTTGCAAACCTTTATAAAAGTCGTTAACAAGAATATTTTGCCGCTGATGAAGATAATAATGACGCCTAAGAACTACTAAAAGTTGATGTTTGTATCTATGGCTTCGAATAAAGTGATATTCTACAGCGATAAAAACCTTTCTATAGCCGTTGGACTATGAAATTCCTAAAAAGTTGGGGCGTCATTGATATCCACAACAAAATCGTGATATTAGAAATGCAGATAATTTTGTGTGTGATTGAGCTCATTGGGAAATTTCTAGTAAATTCGTTAATACACCGAATGAGCAGCATGGCAAAGCAAATTAAGATAACAAGTTTTTTTGGAAAAGCCAAGACAAACGAAGAAGATGATGATATCAGTTTAGTCACCAAATTTGTAACTGATGAGGATGAAAGTCTGGTAGGTGAAGTCATACAATTAAATAATACTTATTGTAGTGATGAATTTTACTGCCAACCAAAAACGATAACAACCCTCACCAGGTCCAACCATGTTATACAGTTCTGGTTGTGATGTTGGTTGTTATCTATTTTCTTTTTTATGAGACATGTACTGTATTTGATTTTTTTTAAATTTGAAATATTGTGAACTCAAAACGTGCCATGGCCATCGCTTGCTATAAATACTTGAGATCTAATATTGGTACCATATCGGTCACGACGGAAAGGACCGAGTCGTCATTGATAGTCCAAGAAACAAATGGCAGCAAGCGATCACGTTGAATTATCGATTTCTGCCATACATTTATACCTGCGGGTTACAAATACAAACTAGTCGCAAATATAAAAACTTTTTTTACTAGAGGACCGGACCTGAGGAATCTAATTTGTTTGTTCCACTGTATTTATTTTCACATCACTATATTTTCGCACTCATCAGAGCTGCGAAATTAAGTTGCAGCGAAATTTTACTCTGTGTGCTACTCACGAAACTAAATACTAGCGAAATATAAGTGTCCTAGGGTACGCCGATATTTTGATAAAATATTGGCGTAGTTTATTTGCAGAACTATTCTACGCCGATAAAATATCAGAGTAGAATATTGAAACCGATATTTTGATAAAATATCAACTTCAATATTCATATTGAATTGAAAACTGACGAAATATAAAATCATCCACGGAAAAATATCGTCACATCGAATGATATCGGTTTATCGTGCAGCACAACCGTATACAGGTACATACCATACCCACATGTAGGCCTACCACACTCAAATATATTACAGTTATACCTTGACATAGGTGCTTAATATATTCTCGGACTGAGTATAAGTATACTGTGAAAAAACACTTGAACATGATATTATGAGTAACATGGTGTATTTAATTTTTGCAATTCCGAACACGCACTCTAAAAGTTACGAATACCTATTCAGTTTTTATGATCTGCAATGAAATGTAACATCATTGTGTACACTACTTTATGGAGACTTTACTTTCAAGACAGACATTGTGGATAACTTTTAGCCAACCATTTGAAAAGTGTTTTATAAATGGATTCAAGTGGAAATACTGAAGGATCCTGTTGTCAAAAGCGGCTTTTGCATACTTGGCAAAAATAGTAACTATAAAGTGGCCATCGAGAACTGGCTCGCATCTCAAAGGTTACTCGTATCTCAAGGAAGGAACTTGCTAAAAAGTCAGCTCGTATCTCGAGTATCTCGCATGTTGAAGTACTCATATGTAGAGGTATGTCTGTAACTAATATAGTAGAGTATAGACATTGTATACACATATATAGTACTGTGTATACAGTGTCACAAATATATACTTTAATTACAAGTGACCAAATCCAAGTTACAAAAACATTTTCTGTTTTCTGCATCAAAAAGAAAAACCTTGATAAATGAAAACTGGTTCAGCAGGATTCCCTGAATTCAAAAACGAGTCAAACTTGTACGGGCTAAAGGTCTTGTTTATCTGTTACTTCATATGCTGACACGGATTACTATGAGGTGTCACACACCCATTACTCTACTACAGCCCTATGAAAACATGTCTACTGGTCAGCACAGCATAAGCCTTCTGCACTGGCTCAACCAGGTGTCCTACACTATCCCTGTACAGATACTAAGTGAATTACTCATCCTAGTTTATTTATGGAAGGCTGGCAAACGTTGTTTGGACTAGTGCCAAATTCAGAAGCACTATTTAGATGAAAAGGCAACTACTGGTGAGATGATAGCACTGTCTTGACAAGCTGTTGTTGTTGCGGAGTTGTTCCCCTATCGAGTGAGCAACACGACAGCTTGTCACAAAACGTACTGCACCTGATGCATCAGCTACACTTATAGGGAGTTGTTCTCTTCCGTCTAAGCAGCTTGGTTGCGATGTTATGTCGGTCGCTCCATCGGTAATCATAACGAAATTTGCGCAAAAATTTATGTAGAAAAAATATGATTACAACGTTTAACCAGCAACCAGTCTCTGCGGTAAACTTTAGTAGAACTTGAGAAGTTAGGCAACAACAGCGACTAAACATGTCGTTATTTGTTCGCGCAGTCAGTTTTATTTCTGTTTTTGTATCAGTCGGTTTTATTTGGTCCTATGGATTTCATTTTCAATTTATTTTATTCTTAAATTCTACTAAAGTTTACCGCAGAGACTGGTCGCTGGTTAAACATTGTAATCTTAGTTTTCCTACTTAAATTTTTGCGCGAAATTCGTTATGCTTAACAATGGAGCGACCGACATAACATTGCAACCATGCCGCATAGACGGAAGAGAACAACTCATTATTGTGACAAGCTGTTGTGTTGCTCGTTCGGCGGATGGACAACTCCGCAAAAACAACAATTTGTCAAAACAGGCTAGTAAGATGGGGGAGTGTAAAGCCTCCTACTGCTAATATATTCGTCAGATCTTGACTCACCTCCAGTCCATGCCAAGACGATCCATAAAAGTAACAGTAGAGATTAAGGTGAATACAACCAGATGTGGTGCAGAGGTGAGATATTCCTATCACTCACTGTACTTCATGTACCTACAAACAATGAACATAGGAAATCACTACACTGTCTTATCAATGAGCAATAAAACAGAATAATTCACAAACCGACATTACTAAGATTTTACAAATACATGTATGCAAGGAATTCAACAACAAACAGAATCAGCTATGCAATTGAGTCTGACTCAACAAAACCTGCAGCTCATGGTTTTGTGACTATTGTGTTTCTATGGAAATAGCAGAGGCTTTCCCAAATTAACAACTACAAGTTCTACAGGTAAAATGTCTTGTATAACTGCAAAGAGAGATGGCTGCAGAATAATCTTTTATACATTTATCTTAACAAGCCTTTTTGTTAAAACTAACATTCACCAGCAGAATACTACTAGACAAGCTAAATTCATCAAATTTAAAAGTATTAAATAAATGTTCTAACAGTTTAAAAGAATAGTGCTAGCTAGATAGTATTATGAATTAGTAATATGAAAATATTTATATAGACCGTGTGACACAACCGTTATGACGATTTGCACATGCCCATGTGAATTATTAGGTTTTAACAGATACATATGTATGTCCTTTTAATGGATTTAAGTTGGTAACGAGAGAGTTAATTATGCACATGCTGATAACTCATGACGATCTCTCATGGTGAATGGGACTGCCAAGCTTCTAGTGAAACTAAAATACAATGAATATGTTTATGATTGAAAACCTAAGGCTGAAAGACAATAAATAAATTTATGATTGAAACCCTGAAGCTAAAGGGTTTTAGTCTGTGACCGAATCCCTTTAGCTTCAGGACCTAAAGGATTTCAGTCTGTTACTGAATTCCTTTAGCTTCAGGACCTAAAAAAATTCAGTCTGTTACTGAATTCCTTTAGCTTCAGGATCTAAATTCTCTTTTCAGCCAACTGATCTACGAGAAGACAATCACCACTATTATCAAATGCAGCCCAATTCCGACTGCTAAAACAAATACATGTATCTGTTCAAATAATAAGGTATTAAAATAATTTAATCTCAAGTTCCCCCTTGAAAGCTTCTGCTGGAATTTGATTGCCATTTTCTCTCCAAACCTTTTATAAGTGCCTCTCCGCTTTTTAGTACATCTTCCGATTTAGTTCTCTTCCGAGACAAGTGATATAGAATAAGTTTCCACGGCAACGGTGTTTACAACAAAGCTTATCAATTACAATGGAAACACTATGGAAAGGAGAGCTGCTATGAACAGACTAGACTCTGTACTATTACTATATGAAATGAGTACAGTTGTCTTTAATATACATGTTATTATAATTATGTATAAAAGTTAGTAATAAAATTATAAATTTATAAAAATTGTAACCGTAATGTGATCAGGACACATCAATACCTAATTACACAATAGAAGGTTCTAGACAAGCTGGCATACGTTGGCTTTATAACGGCTCACCTTAAGACTGGTTCCTGGTTTATCGATTGCGAGACTCCGGCGGTAACTTGCGCAGGATAGCGCTTGCGACGTTAGGCTCGGCGGCATCTGTTCACATATAAAACAGCATCGCTAAACATAATCACGTAATCAAACAAAATGTTCGCTCGCCATTCCGTTGCTATAATGGTGACCTTTACCTGTACCAGTGCATTTCGGGAAGGTTTTCCCTATAGCCTTTTGAACAGCGCTAAACTATTATGTGACGCTGGCAACTACCGGCGGTACCCGGAGCATATATAGGTTGCCATTTCACCGCTAATAGCCTGCGGTGCAGTCGCCGGTGCTTTGCGACGTATATGAGAACCAGGCTTAGGTAACTACACAAAAACATTAATCACGGGTCACAGAGTTAACATATTCTAGCAAAATTATGCCGTCGTATAATTAGGATCTCAGTCTACAATTTAGCACAAACAAAGAATAAGTAAATTTTTATTTTACTCAGAATTCAAAGAATAAGAGGTTTTATTTTCATTTTAGGATGAATGATATAGTTTTGTGATTTCGGTCAGAAAGAACAATTAATCGTTACCTGTGGCTAGACCTTTACTAAATTACTCATCCTATGCTATTTATAGAAGGCTGGCACAGGATGTTTGGACTAGTGCCAAATTCAGTAGTCTCATTTAGATGAAATGGCTACTACTAGTGAGATGGGGGAGTGTAAAGCCTGGTTCCCATATCGATTGCGAAATTCTGGCGGTAACATTCGCAGCCAAACGCTTGCGACGCTAGGCTTGCCATGCCGTTCCTATAATGGTGACCCGTACAGTGCATTTCGGGAAGGTATTGCCTGCGGTCTTTTGCAAAATTTGAGCCGGGCGAAACAATTGCGATTCCACCGGCAACCACCGGCGGTAGGTTCCCATTGCACCGCTAGTAGCCTGCGGTGCTGACGCCGGTGCTTTGCGACGTACAGTGCACCCCCGAGATACGATGTTAATTCGTTCCAGGGTTGGCATCGTATGGTGAAAAATTCGTATATCGGGGTATAGAGACCATTGTAATTAAACAATGCAAACACTCCCTGGTGAAAATCGTCAAATTTTTTTCATAAAAATGTGTACATATTGACAATTAGCAACAAAATAGTATGTTAACTTTAGTAATTATAGTTACCTACAGTAACTGTATTGTATTTAGTGTATTTTAATGGTTATGATCTGCAATAAAACGCAAAATTATAATGTGTGTACCAAATGCATAACGTACGGTAAGGAGTTCTTGCCTTCAAAAGGTACGCATAACATAAACTTTGAATTCACTTCAAGTAAGTTTAGCTTGCTAAACCTACACTTGAAACTAAGTTTTAGTATGTATCAACTTGTTATCACGAAATTTTATCCTTCAGCAGTTCATATCTTCACTTTCACTACAAACTTTAGCCTATCTGTTTGAAACCTTTTTCAACCTAAATCAATAAGGCCGAGCGATGCAGTTATAGAAAGCGGCCCCTCGCACACTTGACCATTTAATGGCTACCGAAAAGAAAAATAAAATTTTATTTTCTATACAGGACGTACATACCTTTGGAGTAACGTGGCTTTAGCTGGTACATGTAGCGAGTAAAGCAGAGATGAGGCAAAAGCGTATCAATGCTAATTATGGTGCTGTGCACTTGAAAATAAATTTAAAACGTAATGAATTGGAATTTTTTAGTAGGCTAAAAGAAGTTGTCCATTCCTGTCCAATTCTTCTACCTTTTCTACGAAAAAAATTGATGGTGCAATGCAGAAAATTTCTAGCTAGCGCTTGTAAAAGGATCCAGAGAATGTGGTACAGTAGTTTGTCTTGTATGAAATGTGCAAAAGAATCAATGTAACTATACATACAAAGTTTGTACGTATTTATACCCTAGGGGGGACAGGGCTTTAGCAAGTTTCAGAAAGTAATGTGGATGCTTCAACTATCCTGAGTAGCTAGTTATATGAGTTACATACATACATACGATGAATTGTATTCACGTAGAAGATAACAAGCCCATATGCAAAGACATGGTTAAACAAGAGAATAAAACATAAAACCAAAAGGAAACAAATAAAATGACTAAAATATGAAAAACATGCCACACAAGAGATAAATAATATATATTATACATGCATTGTTTTAATGTACCAGTCCACATCAGTAAATTAAACACTTAAAATATTTCTGCGAATGTGGGGCTTTCCGTATCTTCTACATCCTTGCCTTTACTAAATGGTTGCTCCTTTTGAATGCTGATCGCGTGCATGACCTAGCTCATTCAAATCTTCTGTCGGAAGCTCTTTCTTGTGCTTGCTTTAATGGAGTTCTTGTTTTAATAATAATTGCATAATAATTGCAAATGCTGATTGGTTGCGATCATATTCCTTGACAATGTTAATAATACGGGTCCCTTCTTATTTACGACATCCAACTTCGTTGACATAGAAATCAATTTTCCTTCGTTTTGTAACGTTTGGATCGGTCTCAGATTCCATAGATAACGAATTAAATGTAGATACTTGTAGTTATATACGTATGCTGACTTGAAAGTTTATAGCAAAAGCTATAATAACGCTACAAATGAATATTTGCTCTCGCTTGTGCATTTTACACGAAATTTTTCACGCGGATATGAGAGAAGTCGATCATCGTGTCTCTTCTAAACGTTCTAAGAATGTTTTCGGCAAACTATATTTCGGTGTCTTTTTTATTTCGACGTGTGTTATGAGCACACCGACGGCCAAATTTTAACTCGGGCGAAACTTTTCTCAAATTCGTATGGTGAAATAAAATTCGTATAGCGAGGTGAAGATATCACGATGTTTGACTTCGTAAGGTGAAAAAATCGTATATCAGGGTAATCGTATCTCGAGGGTGCACTGTATATGAGAACCAGGCTTCAAGTCTCAAGCTGCTAATATATCCATCAGATATTCACTAACCTCCAGTCCATGCCAAAACGATCCATAAAAGTAACAGTAGAGATTAAGGTGAATACAGCCAGATGTGGAGCAGAGGTGAGATATTCCTATCACTGTACTTCATGTACCTACAAACAATGAACATAGGAAATCACTACACTTTCTCATCAATGAGCAATACGACAGAATAATTCACAAACCGACATTGTTAAAATTTTACAAATACACATATGCAAGGAATTCAACAACAAACAGAATCAGCTATGCAATTGAGTCTGACACTACAAAACCTGCAGTTCATGGTTTTGTGACTATTGTGTTTGTATGAAAATGGCAGAGAAAAATGGCCCTCCCAAATTTATGAAATTTATGAAAATGGCCCTCCCAAATTAACAACTACAAGTTCTACAGGTAAAATGTTATGTATAACAGCAAAGAGAGACGGCTGCAGAATAGTATTTTATACAATTTATCTTAAAAAGCCTTTCTGTTAAAACTTACATTCACCAGCAGAATACTACTAGACAAGCTAAATTCATCAAATTGAAAAGTGTTAAAGAAATGTTCTACCAGTTTAAAAGGATAGGGCTAGCTAGATAGTATTCTAATAACGTCTTGCATTTCACAAATAGAAGTCTTGTGAGTTGAGTATCACAGGAAAATAGAAATAATTCGCTACTTGGAAATAAAGTACTTTGAATTTTAACTCTTTGAACCCTAACGGCCAGCATTCCAGGCCAGCATTCCAGCATTCCGTAGGGTTCGCTACTTGGAAATAAAGTACTTTGAATTTTAACCCTTTGAACCCTAACGGCCAGCATTCCAGCATTCCGTAGGGTATGTCAGAAACCTAACAACTGGAATACCGACATTCACACGATACTGTTTACATATGCTATTTATAAGTGACAGAATAAACCAATCAAATTAATTGTTGAACAGGCATTAGATCAGAAGTAAATATTTTTACGAGTTTTTTTAAATCATATACATTTTTAGTTTTAGTCAGAATACTGGTGAGACACTGTTTTTTTGCTGTTTGATGACATTTGCTGCGGGTTGTCCGCCTTTCTTGCTTGTGTTTCACCAAATATCATTGTGTTATGAGCACATTTAGATATATTAAATACAAGTATAAAAACCTCAGATCGTTGGACCAATTGCCCAGGGTTACTGACGCATTGACAAGAACGGCCAGGGTTCAAAAGGTTAAGCTGCTACAAATCCATATTAGTACCTATAAAATCTACCATTCATAATCTTGAACCAGGAGTGTGTTTGATGAGCAATGGTAATAATAACAGTATGTAACTCAACTAATACTACTATTACTGCTCAGAGCTACAAATGAAGAAGTTGTGTGCTCATGACTTCAATGTAATATAAACAACTATAAAGGTATGATCTTTGGTTAACAAAGCCAGCATTTAAAAAGTCAACAATTACATGTTTCTACCGTAACACCTCTTCTTATAGCAAATAAGCAACTCATCCTAAGTAGGACAGCCCATACCTTTAATGTAATTAATTGGAACTTTGTTGTAAAAACCAAATCTGACAAAATTTATAAATTTTATAGTTATAAAATTATGAGTAAAACAGTTTGACCAATTTTAGTGATATAGTAGACAGGCAAACAAACTCTTTGAAAAATTGACTATTTTTTTAGTTTTGTAAAGACTAAAAAGTGATATTATTGTTATTGTTTGGAACTTCCAACCATGTTATATCGAATATTATATTTGCTACACAATATTTTTCCATTGCGCGAATGATACGGATTTGAAAATGTGTGCACGTTGAGCAACCATGCAATAAGTGTTGAATGGAAATCGCATGTAGAAGATTTACACAGGTAATTTGTTAAAAACAACAAGGAATTCTATAACAGAAGTCATAGCGGCACGCTTCTGTCTCACTTGGCAGCACGCTTGTGGAATAGGAACAACTCAAGTATGAAAACTGTTTAAAATGGAATAACTTGCCTTGCATTTTCTCGCACACCATTTTCATGTGTTGTCTCCATATTTTGTAACATGAAACAATAGAAATAGCAAAGTAGCAAATTTGAGTAGCAAAATTTGGTTGGTTTTGGTCATTTTAATCTTTTGAATGATACAAACTCACTGATCAGCTGAGTCATGGAAATTTAGTGATATAAATGGACATCCACAAGTTTTCTATTTAAAATGTATGCTGTGATCAACAGAAGGTTCTGTTACCAGCTGAGACATTGTGTATGACATGACGTCTTCTCAAGCCAGCCAACGCTACAACAGTATCTATTCCTATTGGCTGCTGGCCAACTAGGTCAATTGGCATGCAGCCAAGAGACTCCTTGGCTTCTTTAGAGAGCTGTTTACTGTTTGAGTAGAATATAAAATGGCAGAATGAATAGCGATCAAATATTAATGCTCAGCATCATCATTTAGTTTTTTTTAAATGTTTACAAGTTTAATAAACCTTAGCAGTAAATATACAATAACAGAAATAAAAACCGTGCGAGATAGATAAATCACTACTTTCTACTGACCCCTTTCTTTGATCAACATCTTCAACCCCTGCAGACGAAATGCGAGTGACTAAACCAGCAGTTTAGTTGGCATGACTAGTGAACATCTAGATACTAATTTTATATATTATTATTTACTGTTTTGTTATTATTATATATTATTTAACAACTTTATATAGCACAAACAGCGAGCATGGAACTGTCTATGATTTCTTTAATTTTCAATAAAATCCAGTAGTCTCATGGATTTACAACACAAATTTCTGTACAGTGAATGAACCCTTGCCATATGAATTTAATTTGTTTCATTGCTGGTATTGCAAGGCGAAAATGTTGTATAGCAGGATATAGAAAGCCATCGTGATTATCTAATACAAACAGCCCCTTGTGAGAATCATCAGCATTTTAAATACATACTTTACATATTAAAAATTAGTAACAAAATAATATGTTAACTTTAGCAAATATAGTTACCAACGATAAGTTTATGTATTTAGTGATTATGAACTGCAATAAAATATAACGTTACAATGTAAAATGTACCGTAGGGAGTTCTTACCTTCGAGGCAGACGTATATTTAAAAACGCTTTTAAATGAAGATGCTAGATGCGGATATCGAAGATGGGATATCGAAGATGGGATATCGAAGATGCAGATATCAAAGATGGGATATCGAAGATGGGATATCGAAAATGCGGATATCAATGATGGGATATCGAAGATGGGATATCGAAGATGCGGATATCAAAGATGGGATATCGAAGATGGGATATCAAAAATGCGGATATCAAAGATGGGATATCGAAGATGGGATATCGAAGATGGGATATCGAAGATGCGGATATCAAAGATGGGATATCGAAGATGGGATATCGAAAATGCGGATATCAAAGATGGGATATTAAAGATGCCGATATCGAAAATGGGCTAAAGATTGCGATGCTAGCGCTAGCCTAATATTCGAAAACATATTTGAAACGCGAGGAAGCCGATTGCATCCATGGAAAAGTTTAAGTATATTTAAATGTCAATAATAGTCTTGACAAGTCTATGTTACAAATGTCTATATTAGTCGAATATAATTTTATCAAAATTAGTATCATTCTATAGAGTTTTCTACTGATCATTTTCTGATTGGTCAATTACTACCAAACTAACGATTTTGGAGTTATGATCAAAATATTGAGCTCAAAACGTAACAACTATTTATTTGAAATGAGTTCACTCACAGGAAGGGAAATACTTAAAATAAACTTACATGCCAAAGGTCAAGCTTATCAGAGATATGAGAGACATTGTGTCTGACATAACGTCTTCTCAAGCCAGCTACTGTTGCTACAACAGTATCTCTTCCTATTGGCTACTAACTAACTATGTCAATTGGCATAGAGCCAAGAGACTCATTAGTCCTCTGTAGGAGCTGTTTACTGTTTGATAATTTTATAGGTTAGAGTATAAAATGCTATAAATGATATCGAACAGTTAATAGTGATAAAGTTGTAACTCTTTGGCCACGAAATTAATTTATTTAATGGACGTAATCACATATTCCATAAAACCCAATAATCATGCAGTTCTTGGCCATACTGAAACGCTTTGCCAAGTAGTGGGGAAAGAGTTAACTCCAGTTTAATGCTATGCTGTGCGGCATACCCAGGATCATTCTAAACATCTCAAACAACCCTATTTATTGTATTGAATGAAAAAAGTTAAATTTTGAAAGTTGGTTTTCATTCGGTAATAGCAAAATTTGAGTCGTATTCAAAATATAACTATTTCAGAACAATCTAGAATACAAGAGTCGGCTTACAAATGAGTAACACAAATAATGTAAACTTTGTTTCAAAAGCACCTATCGACTTACGAGATCCGCGTAGTGTGTACACATGAGTATACAGTTATACCTCGACACACGAGTGTTCAACGTATCAGAAATTTGAGATAAAAACGTAGGAAACGGTTTTCGACCTGACTAGGATGTGGCAGCTTACGAGAATAGCATTGCTCGGGCTATTTCATCGGATCTGTTTAAAAGTTTCAAAGAAGCCAGTCAAAAGTGAAAGCACGATGAAAGTTACAAGTCTAAAGACAAAATACAAAAACTAAAATTTATATACATAATTAAAAATATGTTAAGGGTAGCTTAAGATAAAATAATGTAAAATAATTTATGTTGCTTAGTGTCACAACATTGTGGCGTACCACACGTGTCGCTGTCATGTCTATTTCTAATGCTATGTACAGCTACTGCTCCATATTATGCTACATAATACTGTTACAGTTTGTTGAAGATCACAACCACTAGTGAACTTTTAGTTAACCATAACCATTGTGAACTAAATACCTTTTTTAATGTGATATGATTGCTATCATGTTTTTAATGGTATTTGGTTAAGGGTTGAAACATTAATTAGAAGTTAATTATGTTAACAGACATATTGATATGGAATACTAAAACTGACATACAAGCTCGGTTTTGAAAGGCATTAGGCTCATATGTCGAGTTATTAATGTATATAGTAAAAATTACTCCCATGCAGTGCTGCGCGATATGATACCACGTGCCAAAACGATATATTGACCCTTTGAGCTATCGATATAATTCAGCATCAAAACTTTGATGTTATGCTCTCTGGATATAGATTATTGTGACGCTTCACCAAAAACAGACACAAAGGAGATAATTGCGTCAAAATACAAAAAAGGAGTTGTCTTTTCCCTCTAACTTTAATTAGCAAACTTTCA
The DNA here is from genome assembly GCF_963576615.1 of Watersipora subatra. Lineage (NCBI taxonomy): Eukaryota > Metazoa > Bryozoa > Gymnolaemata > Cheilostomatida > Watersiporidae > Watersipora > Watersipora subatra. The sequence goes on from NC_088712.1 coordinate 7,131,217, forward strand.
TGAAACTTATTTCTACCGTGCCTGTCCGTTTCTAGAGGATACTCAAAGATAGCGAAAGCCAAACGTCACGAAAGCCGGCCATAGTCGATGTTGGTTCTGCCAATTAAGCAATCTACGCAACTACAAAACTGCTAATGCTAGTTGCACTGAGTAGTCGTAGTAGGCTGTTGTTGTAAATGGTTTTTAGTATACTTTTGAATAGAGCTTGTACATTGATAATATTATTACGAACTATTACGTATGTACTACATTGCAAAACGGTTATTTTGTATGACTACAGCAGATTTTGGCTTGCCCACAAAACCGTTTTACTTTTTCTTCTAATTACAATACAAATTTGAACCTGACTTTTTAGCAATTATTAGCCTAGCTACAAAATAGTTATATTTCTATTAAATACATATTGGAACCTGACTTTTCAGCAAATTTAGTCTAGCTACAGAACAGTTATATTTCTATTAAATAAATCCATTACGGCCATGGTACTACTGATTACATATAATCGCCAACACAGTACGCAGTTTTCAAACCGAGTTAGGAACTGCGGGCTAGAAACTCGCAAATCGTTATTTTTTTTAGATCTGACCAAACATGCGCAAAAGAAAACGGCCTTCAACATTCAACTAACCTTTTCAACCGACCAATCAAACAACGATTCGTAGGAATTTCTGACGTTTCGTCCAATTCAGGATTCGTTCATCGTGCGCAACCAACGATGGACAAATTCGTCTAAATGTCAATTCGTACAAATCGTCTCGTCCAACTTTTGCCGATTTCATGAGAATTTTGTCTCGTGTGGCCCTACCTTTACAGTCGAAGTAGACAAAAACCATTGAATATTATTATTCAATTTTAAATTTGAAAGCGCAAATTCACAAGTAGCATGGATGGATATTGAAATTTGTAACATAGAAATAAATAGACAAGTGAAAAGTTGTTAATGTAGCAATATAAAACTTGTTTATGATATTTTAATATTCGAGAAACGATTATATATAAAAGTCTGTCATTCTTGGCGCAAACTGCCAACGTGTTAGTTAGTTTCAGAGTGTTCATAGTTGTGCAGTCTACCATAAATTGTACAACTAGCAATTCTATTTGATATTTTATTTGTGAAACGAAGTTGATCTAAAGCAGCGTATTTACTCTATATAATCTCATTTATAATTGCTAAATATAAACGCAACTCCTGCCATTCACCAGGGTACTCTTTAGTTTGATAGTTTGATTTTTAATACATCCTAGGCACTCCATGCAACACTGGTACAAATTGTGAAATGACAAAATACCCAAACTACCCAAGCATTAAAAAAAACCAGCAACAATAATGCTAACTTTTAGTGACAGATAATAACTACAGGCATATATCAATTAGCAACACCTAGCTTTATATATAGAATAGGGTTATGCGAGTTACACGAAGAGCCTAAACATTTTGAGTGGTTCGTGAAATTAGTACACATATCTGGTTCCAAGGTTGTGCAACGCAGGCTGAATTTCTATTTAGTAGACTCACATATTGAAAACAAGGTCAAGTATATCTCATATGATCTCTCACCATTTTAAATAAACAAGACAATTATTATCATTCTGGTTGAGCTTGTGGAGAAGCAAGAGTGTGGTTGACTATTAATAACAGAAGCTAAAGGCGTGAAAAACGCATGAGTGACACAAACATGTTCCACAACCGGATTGCATTGGCACATAACAACATTTCTAGCGAAACCAGGAGAAGAGAATATCTGACCGTTTCATTCAAAAGAAAAACCATATTTTAGTTAACATTGTGTATTCTAATATATACCGATGAGAATATTTTTTAGATGCCGATTGCTGTAAATCATGTTGCTCGGAGTTACTAGCAGACCTGCCAACCCAAGAGTGGGACAACACGTGAGAATTTGTTTTGGGGCAATTGATGTATCAATGATAGTATATATAAAATTGAAAATTGGGGCAATAATCTCACGCATTTTCATTTTCTCTTTGGGGTGATTGCGCGAGTCTCACGCCCAATGCGTGAGAGTTGGCAGGCATGGTTACTAGTTACCTAGTGCACATAGCAATCCTCCGGACATCCTTGCATGTTATTTTTAGACAATATGGATACTTTTTAGTAATGTGTGAAGCTCTTAGATCACCACTAGTCCTTGTGTATATTGCTTATTAGCAACCCAATTCAAGCACTATTACGCACAACAGAATAAAAATGCTACTTTGTTGAATCTTACCTTTACACGCAGCTGTTACTCCAAGCCGATAAATTTCTACATCAGTAACTACGCGCGCTCGCCGAACAGCAAGAGCTGGCTATCGCCTTAAAATCATTGAGAAAGCCTCAGCCAATCACAGCTTACAAAAGCCAGTCGCGCTCTCCTCAATGTATAGGAGGCGGAGATAGTTCATCCCTTTTATGTGAACCGACGCACTGAATAGATTTGAAGGTCGCATTTACCCAGCGCCACGTCTCATACACGGCACTGAGCCCTGCTGTGTCCTGATTGGTTCGAAACGTGTGATTACGGTTAGGCACAGAACTTTCGCAAGAGCTGGCTAGGGACCTGGGAGGGAGAGTCAGTGATGCTTTGACCCAGCTACAACCTGCAAAGTGGTTGACCCACTGACTTGTTGATGCTGCCAATCTTGAAATAGCCTTTTGCTTAGTAACTAATATTTCAGGGGTACAAAAATGAATGCAGAATACTTTTACCTACCGTCACAAAAACACGAATGGTTCTTGTTAAGCTACTGCCACTGTATCACATTTGTCTAACTGTGAGCCATGTGAGCAGAGATAGTAGCTACTAAATTCTAACATTTCTGTGTTCTGTATTTTTTTTATAAATAGTCATATTATTATGAAAGTTTTGAGCATATTAATCGCGATCAACTTTCATCAATTTTAATCTTGAAACATTTTGGTAATCACATCATCTTATACATCAACAACAGTTGCACATGATAGAAAAATACTGTTTTATTCTGATGAACCCTAAAATAATTGTTTAAGTTCATTGCCAATGTAGTCATGGCCAAGTTTACATCTTACAAACTTATTGTTGAGTGCAGACGACTCCAAAATGAGCAATTTTAAAGATTTTCAGTAGCACAATTTAGACTAAATTTAGACAATTAGTAATGCAGTTCAATAATAATTAAATGGAACCAATCATTGTCTTTCTTTTATTTAACCTATTTCCAACAATTTGACAATACCTAATATAAATATTTGCAGAGTGTTATGCCCGTATTATTATCAGTAACATATTCAAAATATTAGGTTAAGAGCATTGTACAATTAATAAAAAGGTAAGACCCTCTGAAGTAATTCGAGTTCCTCATGTTGCCCTTGATAACAATTAATCGCCATAGACCATCAAGACTTAATTAATCAGATATCTGAAGATTGTAAACAAACTTCAAATGTTCGGTTGTGTTTCCATAGCAACAACAAAAGATTAATGTATATTAAAACATACTTTTATATCGTTCTTATAAAAAATTTTGGTTTCATCAGGATTGGAACTCGGGACCTTTTGCATCCACAGAAAGAATAATACCCTTAAACTGCCTAGCTGCAAACTCCTTCAAGGAAAACTCATTTCACGGCAATGCCTCCCAAGTAACAGCAGAGCATATAAGAAAACACATTTTTAAATCATTCTTAACAAATTTGTTGCGTTGACCTGGATTTGAACTCGAAACTTTTCACATTCAAAACAAAAATCCTACTCTACACTATTAAGCTACAAATAACATAAACAAACAGTTTTCTTTAAAATCTCACCCAAGCAACAACAAAGCATTGACACACGCTTTCAGATAAATCTTTAAAAAATATTTGCCCAAAAAAGGATTTGAACCTGGGACCTGTCGCACCATAAGGCGAGAATAGTACCGCTACACAATCAAACCATGAGTAATGTATACTGAATCTGACTTCTTGGCACAGTCAAAACATTAATAAACAATTCAAATCATGATATCTCAGGATTGGACGCTTTGTCACCATATCTTATGGTAGTCTGTTATGTCAAGAAATTTCATGAAATTATGGTTGGTCACAATTTCTTATTAAAATATGTCAGATCATGATATTTCATGACTATATGCTCCGCTGTCAAATCTTATGGCAATCTGACGTGGTAAGATAAGGGCCGAGGCTTATATATATTCAATATATTTTATTAATATATTTCTTTGAAATGACCAAATTTCAAAGGGCTGCAGACTGATTTTGTACCATGATTTTAATATAGCGTTCACGGTTTAAACATCACTAAGTTTCAACCTTTAAAAAATGCTATTAGCACTTAGACCTTGCTATTAAGCAAATAAAAAATTATTAACTATGTAACTGAATAAATTCAGGCAAACTCAGTTAACTCGACCTCCCAGAAAGTGTTCAATTTATCAGAATGTATTATTATTTGTATCATGTTATAAGAACACTGTCACAAGTGCATGTGTTTATCAGATCATACCGGTATCCAAACGATATATAAATCAAAAGCATAAATTGCTTGTTGCAAGTTAAGGGGCCTCTCGTGTAATTTTTTAACAATTTTGATCAGAGAGAACAAATGTTTTCCTATTACTTGAGATTTGTTTGTTTGTTTTAGGAAATGTGACTGCCAGGCCATATGCAGATTAAAATAGGCAAAACTTAGTTTTTCCAATTTCGAAAAATTTTAAAAGTTTAAAAATTTAAAAATTTCCAAAATTTTAAAACCTTAAAATTGCTTAGAATCATACTAAATCACAAGGATTATCTTTGTTAAAATAAAGAAGTGTAACGATAGATGGAAACAAACTTTTACGTTAAAATATGGATTCCGATTGTGTTTTTCACACATTCTAAGAAAAAATACTTTAGATAATTTTTGACTGGATTAACAATGGTACACGACGAATAAAAAGATTCAGCCATATACAACATTAAAACCAATTTTTATAAAATTTTATGTTACAACATTTTAAGGCAGTATTTTGCAGTGAGCTTTTGTGCCACCAGAACTTACTGACATCTGACAAAATTTTGGTATTATGAGAAAACAAAGAGAAAACCAACAGTGCTTGTTGGCAAGTGTAATGGGAACATGTGCTGATGAATTGTTAAAATCAATAGCCTGATATCATAATAAACAATTAATACTTGACGGCCACTATAATTAGGCGCATAAAAGGGAAATGAGTTTGGTAGAATGAAGGTTTTTATCGCATTGGTACAAATATTCCCATAAAACCAAACGAGCAACTACTCTGCAAGTCGCATACTAACGACAGCGTTATGAAAATATAACTCCAATTTTAAGAACAAAATTTTATGGTGTACCGTACAAAATTAAGGAATATATAGCTTTAAAAGTTTTATCATGCGTAAACGTGACAAAATACAAAATCCTTTCAAGACAGCCAGTGTGAGGTGACAAATAACGTATGAACCCATTGAGTTATTTTTAAAGGAAAGTATCATTCTTTGTATGAAAAATTTGGAAATTATGCAATCGGAACCTAAATGCCTCACAGGCACTGAATAGTGTACGACTTACATACACAATGTGAAATCTCCTTAAATGTAGTGACGGCATGTTTTAACGTACCTACAAGTCTTTGGGTGCCAACATCAAGGCATCTCTTAGACAAGTGAAAATGATACAATTCAATGATACAATTCAGCATCAGCTGCAGCAGCCAAACCAGTAGATTTTTCAAAAAATGAACTCCATCATACTTCGTTGTGTTGCAGCTATCTTGTAAGCATTACCACAGCCTGCCAATAATAAAGCTGATACAGTCAAACCTATACTTACATCCATTTTATCAAACAAACTTTCTAACATACAATGACTGCGGTACATACAATGACTCCATAGTAGAAAGAATTTGTAATATTCAATTTAGAAAGTTTCAAATATTTGAGAATTTTTGACAGAAAATGATGACACTAGTAAAAATGAAAATTAAATGTAAAAAGATATATTTAATTCAAGTATATATATTTAAACTTGAACTAACTTATTGTGGAAGTTTAAGGCCGAGAAAGTTGCAAGAATAATTATATACAAAAGAAACAGATTGAAAAATAATGTTAGGTATCCGCCTCTACTCAGTTGAAGCAATCATACATGGCTTCATAGAAAATCAACAAATAATTTTTGTGAACCAATTTCTGTACCCAAAACAAGAATCCTACCATAGACCATTAAGCTTCACCTAAATCATTTTAATTAAACAAAATTTGACTTTTTGTACGTGTTCCCGAACAACAAAAAAACATAAATCAAAATGAACTTACAGATAAATCCTCATAATGTTTTTTGGCTTCACCGGGATTTGAACTCAGGGCCTCTCTCATCCAAAACCAAATCATGCCCTAAACCAGTAAGACTCAAATAATGTAAATGAAATTTGACTTTTTGGTAATGTCTCCCAAACAACAACAAAGCATACATGGAAACAAATTGTGGAAATTTCTGGAAAGCTTTTATGGCTTCACCGTGAATTGAACCCAAGACCTCTCGCGCCGAAAACAGAAATTATGCCCAAAGCCATCAAGATACGGATTAGGCAAACAAAATCTGACTTCTAAGTAGTGTTTCCACACAACAACAAAACATGCATTGAAGCGCTCTTTCAGATTGCTCTTTAAAAGATTAACAGATCATGACCGAAGTTTGAACCCAGGTTTTGTAGAAGGAGCTAATGGTTCTGTTACTTTATTTAAAATCTTTTCCATTTATATAAATACCTGGATTATACACCAGACACAGAGGCAATAAATATCTTCCGTCATGAGGGATTATTTTTAAAAGACTGCAGACTGCTTAAGTACCCACGAACTGATACTTAACAAAAGTTAATGGATTGAAAAGCTCTCCACAATTAAAAAATAAAAAACTAGTTTAGAATTTTTTAGACTAATTAAATGGATGAGACTGACAACTCCCAATAACAATACTTTTCGGGACCAGATCTATTAGTTAAAAGATATATGGGCTATGACGAAATCTGTGAATAGAGCACTTACCTTGAAAGTCATCATAACTGCTTATCAGGATAAGTTCAGCATGCGAGTAGGGATTCCGTCATAGAGTAGGAATAGGAAAGTGTGTTACGACCTCCTTAAGGATTATCTGTGTAAACTCTAGAAGTGCTCAATTGAGAAAATGTTGAACAGTTGTTATTACAGAACTATTGTAGAATGAAGCGCCTGATATTCATTTGTTTAAATCTTTGCATATTTGTTAACTTGGAGTTATATCCTACATGCCACTTTTAGCGATATGCGCTAGAAACCGTTATTGTTTAATAGCTCATCACCTACAGATATATCTAAAATCATTTTCAATCCAATTACACTGTGTTTAGACATACCTGCAAGCTATTGGGTGCAAACATCAATAAGCTCCCACACACGTGATCATGGAAGCTTTCAAGCTTCCGCATCTGGAACCACCAATTTGTAAAAAATCTGTGCGGTTGCATGTCATTGTGTTGTGTTGCAGCTTTCCGAACATTACAGTTACTTTCAAACAAAAGATTGGATACAGTTAAACCTTTACTTATGCTCATTTCAGCAAACAAACAAACAAAGCTTTTAACATACAACGACAAACTACAGCAGGTACTTGACTCTATATTGGTAGTGTATTGCTATATTCAACATTCAAAGTTTTCAAAGATTTTAGATTTTAGACAGAAAATAATGAGACAGGCAAAAATCTAAAATAAAATGTAAAAAATTACATAAAAGCCAAGTTTAAAATAGCCCTAGTGTAAGGTAGTCTAAGTTCTAAAAACAATTATATACCAAACTAGTTTGCAAGGTATTGTTAGCTACTCATCTATACTCAGTTCCAGTAATAAAACAATGCTTTACAGAGATTCCAAAACTCATCTTTGCTAGAATTACATCTATTAAAACTACCTGGATATAAATTAAGAGATAACCAGTTGATTAATTCAATGTAATGCCATAGTAATCATGGCCAAGTTTAAATTAACTCATTTGCTTGTGAGAGAACACGACTCTGAAGTGAGTAAATATGGAAATATTTAGTAGTACAATTTGTACCAAATTTGAACCATAAATATAATAATTCAATAATAAATCAATCATACAATTAAATGTTTATTTCTTATTTGACCAATACAGCCCAATTGTGCTTTGTCTAATATAAATATGTACATAAGGCTACATACACCCTTGTTATTTGCGATAGCAGACCCAAAATATTTAATTTAGATTAATGTGCAATTAAAATAGTTAATGGGCTTCCAGAAAGCCAAACAGCGAACAACTGCAAGTTGTCAATTATATAAAGACTGGTTTCCGTATGAGACTGACCACTCCTTATAATAGTTTTCTGGAACAGAAATATTAGTCACTATATACATGGGTTATGACTAAAAATGTGATTGAAGCACATACCCTGCATGTCATTATAGCTGCCTAGCATGATAAGTTCGGCATGCAAGTGGACATTTGGGAATTATGTTGAAGCAGAAAAGTACACCATAGGATAACTGTCTAAATTCCTTGTTGTCTTGGGCAGCTGTCTTTCTTGAGTTGTTAGGGTCTGCGTGACAAGGTAACAAATTTTAAAGATGTGGGAAACCTGTGAGTTTCAAAAGATATAGATGAGTATGAAGTCACCTAAGATGAGCATTGCCTGAGAGTATGTTTATTGTATCATTAGGCTGCAGGAGCCATAAAGAATGATTGAATGAAATAGCGAAGAAAGTCAAGCATTAGCAACTTAAGCAAATAGTCTGCATAAAGAGTGGACGATTTACCCTGCTCAATTTCCATTGGAGCACAGGCTCTTTAATAAATGTAGTAGCACTTGTTTATTTTAAAATTGGTAAACCAGTAACCTGTCTGTAGCCCTTATTGTCATGAATCATTATTATGCAGAGTGAGCGGCGAGTGTGATCACCCTGAGCATAAGAGGAGACAACTCATAATAGATCAACGTTTTGCTGCTATACAGTCAAGCAATGTCGGCTAAAGTTATTTTCGCTCCAAAAATAAGCAACTTTTATTTCTTATTTGTAATTGAATAGAATAGAATTTTTTGATATTAAAAAACTAATTTTATGATTTTAGTGGTTGATATAGTTTTGAATAGCTGAGCAGCTCCAAGAGTAACAAAGCATTAAAGGATTGCAGTAGCGGGTAGAGAGGGATGGACGCACTGTTTAGTTCAGTTCTCATAGTCTACTGAGTGTCTGATAAGAGATACTTAAGGTTGACTTTAAAGGACTTAAAGGAATGGCCTCAACAGAAAGACTAATGGTATATACTTAGTATTATGCCTGCTATAATTGAGTTCCAGTACACAGTGAGAACATGTATTAGTTAATGAAACAGTTTAAAATTTTACCTCAAAAACAAAATAATGACATTCGAAAGCAAGTAGGATCAAAAGAAACAAGCTAAACCTAACCTAGCATTGCAATTTTTGAGATATCCGTTTGAGATAGGAGTTGCTTGCGAATCGCGCTTAAAAGTATGCAAAACCGAGAAAGTCTGTGACAAAGCCTTTTGTTCTCCGACTAGTTTTGATTTGAATCATAAATTAAACATGTGGAAATTCTTTTTATTAGTACACAATTGTGCAACTAAATAAAAATAATTATATCGAAATTACTACTTGCTTGACATTTTAGAGACCCGAGTCCTTATAAAAGAAGACTGACTTGACTAGGGTTTGAACCCAGGACCTTTAGCATCAAACCAATAATAATACTAAAGACAATCAAGCCATAAATAATCTAAAGAAAATCTGATAGGGCAACAAGAAGGCATCTTTTAAAGCAGACTTTCATGTCAGCCTTGACAATTTTATTGTGACTCATCAGAATCTAACCCGGCACCCAAAGTGAGAAACAAGTCCCTTGGAAATCGGGAGCCGACCAAAAACAAAATATGAATTTTTTAGTAATTGAAGTGCTGAAGGCTCAAATCGGAGCTACAAACATCTCAAAAGAAATTGTTTTTTTGGTACAACAAATAGACAATAAAATAATAAGTGGAGCCCTTCTAACGAGTAAATTTATAAAACAATTATCTTCAAGAACAGATAAACAAACTCAAAAAACAAATTCAAGTTATAACTTATATTTTATAAAATAAATGCATAAATTATTGAGAAACTGTAGATTGATTATGTCTCTACATAATCGGCTAACACCTAACAATGATCAAATTTATGAGCACAGAAATGGGGGAACAACTCCATTTTTTACTTTTATTCAGACTGATTATATCAGTTAGACCAGGGTTTTTCAACCATTTTCAGTTAGTTCCCCCTTTATGCCTTTTCATAAATTTGATTCCCGATGAACTTTTAACTCGCCTAACTAAAATCAACTGATACAAATCATAATCGCATTTATATATGTAAACATATAACAACATATTAATAATTTTTTTACAGCACACATACAAGGCACAACAATACATGACTTTTGGCATTGCTGTGAATTGGTTTATGACTAGGTTCACTTACTATCCAATCAAAAACTAGATGAATGTGTTCACATAGAATTATCTGGGTTCCGATTAGTGGCTTATTATTAGCAACTAGTGCTATAGTTAAAATAAAAATGTTGAATGATGAAACCAAAACTCACTCGGCACTGCAGGACATAAATTAAAGATTTAACAAATCAGTATGATTCTGTAAACTGGAAATACATCATGGCCGCATGAGGATAACAGTTAAAATTCATTGTCAGCTTGTGCCGTGGTATTTCTTGAGTAGTTTGGATATGTATATTAAAGTAGCAGAGTGCAAACATTGCAGTTCCACAAAAAAGTGAATTTTCATTTTGCATCAATGATTAGAGTGCACTATTCCTTAAATATTTTCATTACTAGAAATACAAATTTTATGACTTTTTGGGGTTCATATGGATTTTGAATTATGGCAAAGTTCAATAAGTGACATAGCATAAAGATATGCCAATAGGTGGCAGAGAGAGAGAGAGACAGACACACTCTCTAGTTCAGTTTTCATAGTCTATTGAGCAGTTGATGTGATAATATAAAACGACTTCAAAGAGTTCAGAGCAGTACTTTCATCGGGAAGAAAAGTGTGTAATTATGTCTGCCACAATTGAGTTCCAGTTCACAGTGAGAACATTAGTTAATAAAAGAGAATATAATTTAACTCACGAATGAAACAATGACACCAGACAACAGACAGGATCAAAAGAAATTAAGTTAAACCTAACATAGCTTTGCTATTTGTGGGAAGCCTCTTTGTTGTTGGAGTGAGGCACGCAGAAGCATCCAACTCCAAAACAACCCACGACAGCCAAAGCAATCTTTTGCGCTTCTATTTCAAATTAGATATGAAAGGAGTAAATATTCTGATTTAATGTTCCAAAACAAGTAACTAAATAAAAAAGATAACTTGAAGAGACTTCACTTAATCCAATATAAATATTTACAAAGTGCTACACCTTTATTACTAACAGTAACATATTCAAAATCTTTAGTTTAGAGCATTTTAAAAAGAAAGAAAGTTGATGGCCCTCTGAGACAACTCAAGTTGTTGATGTGGTTCCTTAATAGAAATTAATTGCCAAACGTTCCTTGCCCTAGAAGCAGCCCTCTCTTGACAACCAAGCCTTAATATAACATATATCTTGAGATCACAAACAAATTTCAACTTGTTGGGTGGGTTTTCATAGCAACACAAACATATAGAAACACACTGAGATTGTTCTAAAAAACCTTTGGGTTCACCAAGATTTGAAGCCAATACCGCTCACTTTTAAAACAAGTACCGTTATTATGTTGAAACTGTCGAGCCATAAAATATGTAAACAAAATTTGATCTTTTGCTAGAGCCTCACAACCCAAAGTTAAAAAAATTATTGAGGCATTCTTTCAGACAATCCCTAAAAAAGTGATCGGTCTTCTTTGAGATTTGAACTCTAGCTTTCTCATCCGCAAACCAAGAAACATATCTCTATACCATCAAGCCACAAATTAAGTAGTACTGTAAATTTAGTTTGTGTGTAAGTATTACTTTCAGTACTACTATATGAAGCCATTGCTGTTGCATGGCCTGTAAAACCAGTTGTTTGTTCAGCAATCAACTGTGGTTTTAGACAAACAAACAGAATGACAGACAGCTCTAATTATACAAACTATTGTATATGTAAATAGTCAGTTTCATTGGCATACAAAACTATTTAATAATGATAATAACATAAAGTAGTTGTCATTGTGTAATAGTTGTCATGAGTGTTGTGTACAAAACTTGGGAGTGTCAATTATGAGTTTAACATTTTTGTCTATGGCATTGATATAAATAAATCTAGATTTAGCTATTTTAAAATTTCAAAATTTTAAAATTGTTCAATTACATTGAGTTATTAAATTTTAAACTTAAACTCAACTTTACCTTTACAAATTTTAGGTTTTTAAAAACTTCAAAAAATATTGTTAAAAATCCAACAAAATTTGAACAAAAATTAATAAATGTTTCAAATTTTAAAATGTACTTACTTAATACTTGAATACTCACTTCAAGTAATTACACTTTTAAAACCACCAATATCTCAATTACATTATGAATGCCATATATGAGTTTTAGTTCCCAGTGAGAACACATAGAAACGCGCAACCCCAAGACAACACATGACAAAGCCAAAGCAATGTTTTTAAATATTCGTCATAAAGAATTGAATTTTCAAACAAGTTGCTAAGGAATGCTTTTGTAAAAGTGTTTTGGATTCTCCATACAAACTTTAACAGCACTCACTTTAGAAAATTTACTTTAGAAAACTTCACTGTAGAATCATTACATTATCCTAGCCTGAAAACATAATAGCATTTTCAAAGGTCCTCTATAGACTTGCGAATGCTTTGCGCAATCGTTGACTTTTAACAATGAAGAAACCACCATTTTTTCTAAAGATTTTATAGATTATGGAATCAAAACCTATAGATCTCACACATACTGAATAGCTTATCACCTACAGATAAATCTAAAATTATTTTAATTTCAGTGACACTGTGTTTAGACATACCTGCAAGCCATTCGGTGCAAACATATATAAACTCTAACGCTCGTGAACATGAAAGCATTCACGCTTCTTCTTTCGCAAATTCTTAAAAAAACTCCGGTATCTTATGCTATTGTGTGGCAGCTTTGTGAACATTACAGTAACCCGCTAATTAAAAATTGGCCGCAGTCAAACCTTTACCTACGTGTATGCTCATTTCAGCAAACGAACCTTCTAACATACAATGTTAAACTTCAGTAGGAACTTGACTCAATAATGGAAGTAAATTGCTATATTAAACTTTCAAAGGTTTCAAATATTTCAGATTTATTTGACAGAAAATAGTGAGGCTGGTAAAAACCTAAAATGAAGTGAAAAATATACTTATAAGCTAAAACTAAACTTGCTCTAGTGCAGGAGTCTGCAGCCTTTTTCACTCAAAGAGCCATCTGGTTTCGTTTTCCGCAAGAAAGAACACAGTAGGACCCCCTATGATATTCTAAATTGAAAAATAAATGAACACTATTTGCAACGTTTTTGTTTAGCTTTTACTGCTTTCATACCAAGTGAAATAAAAAGGTGTGGCATTTATAATTACTTAATAATTCCAAAGCATTTTTATGAGAATGCGCCCATACAAGTCTGTAACATCCAGTGTCTAGTCACGATATAAAAAAGGCCGTATATAAAATAATGACAGGCTTCAGCACATTTTTACATTTCTTTGTCACTTGTATGTTTATAAGCAGTAAAAGGTCTACAAACCTAAAAAAATGAGCCAGTATATTAATGTTCTTGCTATTATTCGATTGTGGCATTATCTTTGCAGGACCTGTAGAAGAATTATGATGAATGTTGTTTTAACGCAACTATACCAAACAGAAATTTTTGTTCATCTTTTATAAATGCAGAAAGGTCATATCTAATGACTGTATGACAGTTGCTTTGAATGAAGTATCAATTAGTGATGTGCTTGCTATAATTAGTCAAGATTTAATCTCATTGAGAATAACCACTAGGTGCAATTAAAATTTTAATTACAAACAAAACACTGACATTATACAAGACGAGAGACACATATAATTAAAACTATATTCAGACTCCCTAATCTTAGGCTACATAGAATGCTAAGAAATAGCTAAATACTCACAAAACTTCAGCAGGTGTTAGGTATTAAACTTATGAAAGTTTACCCCAAACTGGTATTTTATTTTTAAAATTTGCCTTTCGAGGTTTTCAAATACCTCAGATCTTTTGACAGAATGTTATGATAATGTCAAAATCTCAAAACATAATATACAAAACAATACAGCAGTATGCAAATAACATAAATTTAAAGTTTGCCTGTTTCATGCTAGATTAAATTTTGACAAGAGTGACTCTGCAACTATCTTTAGCAAGATAGCTGATACTCGAAAGTATGAAACAACAACTAAATTTTATTGCATCAAATATTAGTTGGTTAACATAGTTTTATAGATATTTTTTCTGATTAAATTTAATTTTATACATTTACGTCTACAATATATTTTAAAGTTAATAGTTAACTACTACCTACAGCATAGCTATGAAGCTATTTTTTGTATTGCAACTTGTAGACTAACCCATAAAAATAGACAGTTTTTATTCTAAACACTCTGGTGAGGTGACTAATTTTACAGAAATGTCAACAGTTAAGGATGTCTTCAAAAACTTTAAGAAAAGTTGACAAAAATACCCCCAGCACTTATTCTGTGATGCCGTCCCTAAATTGTCATTGGGTATTATTCAGTGAAAGACTACACCATCAGATGAATTCGGACACGCAAATAACTAAAGTTATATCCAACTCCCTGATCAGCAGATCAGCAGATCCAACACAAGATCAGCAGAGCTCGTCAAGCACTCACTAAATCTCTGTAGATCTAAGGCATCTGACATAAGGTCTGTGAGTTTTGTTTATCACAAATAAGTTGCAGCATTATAAATCACTATCTTAACTCAGTCATCCAAAGTCATGAAAATCAAATTAGCCCTTAAAAAAGCTGTTTTTATACAGAAATAATAAATAAATGGACACGCTTGAGTTAGCTACAAATATTTCATACCTAAACATGTAAGTTTTATTTGATGGTTTTTTATGTATTACAAAGTTTTCGTAGGTTTGAGCAGCTGTTTGGCTGAAGAGGTACCGATACAAGTTGTTACCAAGCACGACATGATGGCAAACACTTTCAAAGACTGTTATGTATTGATAAATGAACGGAGGCATCAAAAGCTGAAGTTAAATTCAAATACTGTGAGTCAATAACTACAAAAGAACGATTAAAGTGTATAATTGGTGTTATTTCTGCTATTTATCAGTTATAGTCTGCAGTGAGAACTAGAATTAGCTAATATCAGCAGAGATTATAATTTTTGCTCATTACATCAAGCAGCCAGTAAGATCAAAGGAAACAAGGTTGCACCTAACTATGCTATGCTATTATTGAGTTACATGACATATATTTAAAATTTGCAGAATTATTTTCAAATGAATACTCATTGGCTGCAAATCTTTGCAGAATTTACAAAATGGCAAGTGCTGATTGTCTTCTGAAACATTAAAATAATTGTTTTAGATTTGGCTCTTTTCTGAGAACAATCAATATAGAGTTGACTAATATAACCTCTAAAATAAAAAGCTGTCGTGTTGCCAAACTATTTGTAAAACAGTGTATGATATGCTATTCATATAAGTTGAATATCATGTGTATAAACAAGCACATCTTGAATGGATGTACTTACCGAGTCTTTGTAATAATTGTGTTCTCATGCCTCACCATGGCAGCCATCACAACATTTCAACCAATATAAAATCGAAGTAAACAAAACTATAGGTAGTCAGTTAAATTGTTTGCTCATGCCGATCCCTGAAATATTGCATGCATCTCTCACCACTCGCTTCGGTAAATTAATCTAAGAATATTATCCTATCACCTAATATCTGGTCAGTCAGTACCACATATACACCTATATGTTCAATATTGTTGTTAACTTTACTGTAAGCACATAATTGACCTGTTCAACTTATAGTTCAATTGGCTTGGATTATCAAACAGCTATTAAAGATCAAACATAATTCTACTCCAGTCAAAGCTTGGACAAACTTGCATTTAAAAAGAAAACAAGTACTTGCTACTGAAATTTCTTGCCAGATCTTTCTATCAAATAACCTTATGTTTTCTCAGATAAAATATATAAATCAATAAATGAATACGCAGTCACGCTTTTACCATGAAGTTGGTACCATAACTGAGCGGGGCGCTGATCAATGAGTTAATTTGGCGGGCGTGATTTTTAATGAGCACTTTCTGTTTCTTAGGTCATAAATAATATACTAAACATTTGACACGTGTTTGTATTAGTTTTACTTACAAAAGTGTACACTACCATTTTATATTAGTTTTTTAGTTTGACAAGTGTCAGATATTATTAATTTATGATGCGATATAAGATTCTTCATTAAAGCAAGCCGTATGACCAACAAACAAAGCGAGTAAGTCTAGCCTAAGTACCCACCATGTCAGAATGTACGAGTTGGGAATTGCTGCATAAGCTTTTGCAACAGATTTTTATTAACATGCAAAAATTTCCAAATTTTTGCATTTATTTGTTACTAATGTAAATGAATGATTACAAAAAAAATTACATAAACGAAGTCATTAGAAATTGTGCTAGCATATGGTTGTTTTCAATTTCATCAATTTTCAGTAAACAAAAACTAATTTCTCAGGTTCAATATTTTCATCCTCATTGTAAAAACAATAAAAAATGTGAACACATTTAAACTTAGGTCTACACAACATCTGTTATTGGGCACAATGCTGACCACAACATTAAAATTGGTTTCAGACTAAAGTGTCTTATAATCATCAGTAATTCAAAGAGAATAATGCAGAGTGCAATAATTAAATAATAACGCATGTTGGCAGCATAATTATGGTATTAGTTTGCTTATATACAAAACTATTGTGTTTTTTCAGAGGTGTAATTAAAATATCTGTATCAACCACACTTTCAACTACCGCATTCACAAGAACCTTAAAAAAGAATTTAGAAACTTTAGCAAAATGTAGCAGAATTTCTATTTGTCTTTTATCCATTTAAAATTTTTTGAACCGAAACATAATTTTTGTAAATTTTTTGCAGTTCTTAACTGATTACTCTGTTTACAAAAAACAACTTATTACAGTTTTCCAAACAGTGTTGCTGTCTGACACGTGAGAGATTTGCATGGCAAGTCAGTAACCGATCGAAAAGGCTGTGATATTCATATCACAAGCAAGAGCATGATTTTGTAGAAGCTGTTATACTATGATGTAATGTACTTCAAAGCTTAGTCTAAACGTGAAAGATTTTCATATAACCGATAAATTCGATGCGTATTGATGTTCAGTAGAATCATTATAAAAGGTAGTTCATAATGGATGACTAACATGTCAATGGTATTACAACCTATTAGGAGTGATCCAACGTGACAGCTCAACAATAAGTTTGGTTGGAATGCATATCCAGGTCTAATGCCAGCTAATTGAATGATTAAAATTTGATATTTTAGCTTGCAGGATAATACTCTAGGCACTTGAAATAATATTTCGTAGAAGTTGATGTCAATTAAGTACCAACTCGTTTGAAATGGGAGCAGAAGGGAGTTAGACATGTTAAACAGACTTTGCCAATTAGACTGGCTGAACAGATAGAAGGTGACTAGAAAGAGAGCATACAGAATGTGTGAGCTTTGCAGTAATGGACAGGTTAGTAAATTTTTAACCTATACAGTACTAACCACCTTTGGCAACAAGCAGATCATGATTGAAACTGCGAGCTTTCATAGAGTGGCGTTTGTGTGACACCTTGTGTTAAGTTTGCATTTTCAAAAGTTGAAGGACACAGCTCCCCATGGTTATGTGGAAAGTAAGAAATCTGCCAGTTCTCATGACGTTATTTATAGTGCACGTGTTACTAGTTAATCAAGTAAAGCAAGACTAGAAAGCAAGACCTATATGCATGTATAAGTGCAATGCTGCCGGTCTGTGTGGTCATTTCCATGGTACAAACATGGAGGATTGTATGAGTATCTCATTTGTAAACAGTGACAGTGACACTGAATCATGAAAGAATGAGAAAAACACAGCTGTTTCCATCCTCGCATCACCATGCCATACGGGGTCAGTCTCTGTGCTAGGGTTGTATAGAAATCTTGTAATTAATTCACAGAGAATAGTTACAAACATTTTGAAACAATGGGTCTACCAATGTAGAATTATTTTTTGTTGCCTTGCAAAAATTGATTTTCAATAAATTCTGTTTGTGGCACTTTCTTACGAATCTTGAAATGTAAAGTATTAACAAGGTTATCAAATGATATAATCGGAGTTATGCCATTTCGAAAGTCATTTTGCAATAGGAATAAGGTGGCGAAAAGGTTTTGGCACTGGTACAACCTGAAGTAGATAAGATACATCATGCTGTGAAACGAGGCGCTACTTAAAACTGCAATGCAACAGCTGGTTAATGTAATGAGCTCTTTGCAGGTTATAGTGGCATGCAATGACATTTACGTCGGCGCGAATCCATTAAAATTTGTTGTATTATTTCAACTGGCTAAATGTTGAATGAAAATGGATAACAAAATGCAGAATGGCAAAGAGGCTTGTTCATCACTCCATATATGAAACAATATTTTAAACGGACATTACCGATGACAACGAGCTGGTCTAATTTTCTGTGGCACAGGTTGTCTGCAAAAGCTTTTTCTTTTGATGGTAATACTCCGAGTCAACTGCTTTAAGCTCGCGCTTCTAATAAAAGCTGCGTAATTGAATGAATGAAACCTGAAATTCAACATGGTATTTGTCCATCCACGACACAGATTGTCAAAACACACACATTGCCTCTTTGAAAAGGCAATAACTGCACTGATTCTCAAATAATTATCAAGATGACTGTGTGAAGTGTGTCTGGTCAGATTTAAAGTGCTAACAACTTGTTTTTAACAGCAAAGAACATATTTGCAATAAAAACGCTGCGTCTATTGATCTGTTGGAACTGATTGCAATGAAGTTGGAAAAAAATATTGCCATGCATGAGTATTGAACACACAACCTTTTGGATATAGAAAAAATATAACTACGGTCTCATTAATACTGTGGCTTTATACCAAGGGCGCCATGGTATTAAAGACTACTGGCAAGTTAATTTACCAAAATACAACATAATTGCCCCGCAGTATAATTGTTCAGGTATCTTCGAAATAGAAATATTTTTCAATTTGATGCTTAGCTCCATTTTAAACATATCATGACAATATTAAAAATTTCAAAGATAATAGCGCCAAAGTGTTTATTTGCCGTTTTGTGTACCCTAAAGGGTTTATCACAACAGACCTGCATTCATGACTGTGAAAAGAAATTTTTAAAGCATGCGTGCAATTTTAATAACTCATTCATGAAAAGATAAAAGCTAATTTGATTTTTTCAAAATTTTTTAAAATTACTACAATTAATTGAAAGCTTGTTTACAGCATTGAGTTTTGATTCTGAAATGTCCTGTGGTTTACGATGAATGAGCTTTTCATAAAAACTCTTTCCATATTTCACTTTCCTGTAATGTCTTAAAATATTGATCTAAACTGTCTGGCTAACTTTTAAATTTGTCTTTTAAGTTCATTTATACAACTCTTTTTTTGGATCTGACATTTGACTATGTTAACAGGAGACACGCGCAGCTATAGTTGAACATGGCTCATTATTAAGTATAGTTTATACCATTTTAGTTGAGCCAAAAAATGTGAAAACTATTAACAAACGGCAGTAGCTCGTGTTAATATAGCCTTAAGTTCTATAATGAAATATAATAAATCATAAGGTAATGAAATAATAACAGTTAAAATATGCCATTTTGTATCTTACTGTAGTTTTAAGTTGGGTGGCCTACAATATTTTTCAATATTGATCTAAAGTGTTTGACTGATATTAGAAATAATCTTTGGAAATCATTTAAGCAAATCTTTATTGGCTCAAATTTTGACTGTATGAACAGGGCTAACAAAGTGGCTATAGCTCAACAAGGCTCAGTTTTCAGCAGAGTTTATATAATTTAAATTAGGCTAAAAATGCAGAAACTAATAAAAAAGCGGTAAGAAATGTTAATATTATGTTAAATAACATAATAAGAAATGATAAATAAAAAGATGATCAAATAGTAAAACTAGAGTTGTGTTATTTTGTACGTTATTTGAGTTTTGAAAGCTAGGTGGCCAAACAATTTTGCAGTTGTAAAACTTAAAAAGGCTTGTATTCATCGTGCTGTAACATGAAGTGGTAACTGATCTTGCAACGCATTAGACATTAATTTAAAGTGTTTTTGACAAACTGAGGTAGCATACATTTTTAAATAAATCTGAAGTAATCCATTAAAAAACATTTTGAACTATTTCAACACTTTAATCGATTTCATAAAACGACTAGAACTCGCGGAGTGCCGGAGAGGATTGTCATAATTCCTACATGTATTTCTAAACAATAGTTTAAGCAGACGACAGGTGATAATGAGTTGTTCTAATACTTAATGGCACGAGTCGTCTGCAAAACTTTCTCCTTTTGATGTTAGGAATCTGACTCAAACATCTCGAGCTTAAACTCTCATTGAAAGTGGCATCTTTGAATAGCACTAATAGAACCAAATTTATTCATTGTTTATTTTTGCTACACCCATTTTCAAAGCACAGAAATAAACATGTTGAAAAGCAATTACCTGAACAAGTTCAAAAACAACAATCAAAATGATTTTTTTGAGATGTGTCTGATCGAAATTAAATTGCTAACAGTTTGATTTCCACAGAAAAACCCCTTATGTAAATACAATTACTGTGTTTACAAGTCGGTCTGAACTGATTCTACAAGCTTTGAAAAAGATATTGCAATGGATGAGTATTAAACACACAGCCCTTTGCGTATTTGCCGGTGACATTTTTCGTTAATACGGTGTATTGTTTCCAAGCGCACCGTGATATAAATACTACTGGCACATAATTTACATTAGATGACACACAATAGCCTAACATGATCATTTTTTTGGTATCTTCCTAATGCAACGTTTATTCAACTCTACGCTGATCTCAAATTTGATTGAATCCTATATAATAAGAGAAAACTGTTTTATCCTCCTTTTTGTGAGCTCTAAAAGGTTTACCGCAACAAACTTGTAATCTTGACTTTGAAGAAACTTTTTAAAACATGCCTGCGTGTTTAATAACTCAATCATGAAAATATAACAGCCATTTTGACTTTTTCGATAGTTTTTAAAATTACTGCAAATTTTCCAAATTGTTTTAATATAACGCATTGCATTTTTCAAATGTACTGCAGCCTTCGATGACCAAATTCTCAATTTATGAAAAAGTAGGTTTGAAAATGTATTTTCTTACGATATTTTTATTGATTAATCTAAATAGTTTGACTGACATTTGTAAAATATCTTTTAATTCCATTTGAACAACCCTATTTTGGCTTTGACTTTTGACTGTGTTAACAAAGAACTTACTCACCTAAATTTATTGAGGCTTGATTTTCAGCAGAGTGTATACTGCGTAAGTTAACCCCAAAATTTGCTAACTAATAAAAAACAAGAGTAGATCGCGTTAACATAGTTTAAAATTCATAATGTGGGAGAAATCATTAATAAAAGTTATTAATAATCAACTTAGAATTATGCCATTTTGTACCTTATTGTAGTTTTAAAAGTTACGTGGCCAAAAGTTTTTTGCAGTCGTATAACTTAGAGTGAATGATATTCGTCGCGCCGTGAAATGAAATGCTGATTGAAATTGCAATGTGTTAGACAATTTATTGTAAAGAGTTCTCTGTAAGCTGCGGTAGCGTACATTTTCAAATACGTCGTCACAAGTTTATTGAAAAACGTTAAACTGTCTTATGTAAAATAAACTATAATAAGAAAATCGAACAACAATTTTTGAATTATGCAATTTTGTACCTTAATGTAGCTTTCATTGTCAGGTGGCCAAAAGTTATTTGCAGTCGTAAAACTTGAAAAGGCTTGTGGTCATCGCGCTGTAACATGAAGTGGTAAATGATCTTGCGATGCATTAGGCATATTAATTCAAATTGTTTTTGACAAACTGAGGTAGCATACATTTTTCAATAAATCTGAACTAATCCGTTGAAACACTTTTTGTACTATTTCAACTCTCTAATCAATTTCATAAAACGACTAGAACTCGCGGAGTGCCGGAGAGGCTTGTTATAATTCCTACATGTATTTCGAAACAATAGTTTAAGCAGACGACAGGTGATAATGAGTTGTTCTTATACTTAATGGCACGAGTCGTCTGCAAAACTTTCTCCTTTTGATGTTAGGAATCTGACTCAAACATCTCGAGCTTAAGCACTCATTGAAAGTGGCATTTTTAAATAGCACTAATAGAACCAAATCTATTCATTGTTTATTTTTGCTACACCCATTTTCAAAGCAAACAAACAGACATGTTGAAAAGCACTTACCTGAACAACTTCAAAAACAACTATCAAGATGATTTTTTGAGATGTGTCTGATCAAAATTAAATTGCTAACAGTTTGATTTCCACAGAAAAACCCCTTATGTAAATACAATTACTGTGTTTATAAGTTGGTCTGAACTGATTCTACAAGCTTTGAAAAAGACATTGCCATGGATGGGTAGTGAACACACAGCCCTTTGCGTACTTGCCGGTGACATTTTTTGTTAATACGGCGTATTGCTTCCAGGCGCACCGTGATATAAATACTACTGGCACATAATTTACATTAGATGACACAGAATAGCCTAACGTGATCATTTTCTTGGTATCTTCCTAATGCAACGTTAATTCAACTCTACGCTGAGCTCAAATTTGATTGAATCCTATATAATAAGAGAAAACTGTTTTATCCTCCTTTTTGTGAGCTCTAAAAGGTTTACTGCAACAAACTTGTAATCTTGACTTTGAAGAAACTTTTTAAAACATGCATGCGTGTTTAATAACTCAATCATGAAAATATAACAGCCATTTTGACTTTTTCGATAGTTTTTAAAATTACTGCAAATTTTCCAAATTGTTTTAATATAACGCATTGCAATTTTCCAATGTACTGCAGCCTTCGATGACCAAAATCTTAATTTATGAAAAAGTAGGTTTAAAAATGTATTTTCTTACGATATTTTTATTGATTAATCTAAATAGTTTGACTGATATTTGTAAAATATTTTTTAATTCCATTTGAACAACCCTATTTTGGCTTTGACTTTTGACTGTGTTAACAAAGAACTTACTCACCTAAATTTTATTGAGGCTTGATTTTCAGCAGAGTTTATACTGCGTAAGTTAACCCCAATATTTGCTAACTAGTAAAAAACAAGAGTAGATCGCGATAACATAGTTTAAAATACATAATGTGGGAAAAATCATTAATAAAAGGTATTAAGAATCAACTTAGAATTATGCCATTTTGTACCTTATTGTAGTTTTAAAAGTTACGTGGCCAAAAGTTTTTTGCAGTCGTATAACTTAGAGTGAATGATATTCGTCGCGCCGTGAAATGAAATGCTGATTGAAATTGCAATGCGTTAGACAGTTTATTGTAAAGAGTTCTCTGTAAGCTGCGGTAGCGTACATTTTTAAACACGTCTGCAAAAGTTTATTGAAAAACGTTAAACTGTCTTATGTAAAATAATCTATAATAAGAAGATCGAATAACAAATTTTGGATTATGCAATTTTGTACCTTATTGTAGCTTTCATAGTCAGGTGGCCAAAAGTTATTTGTAGTTGTAAAACTTGAAAAGGCTTGTATTCATCGCGCTGTAACATGAAGTGGTAAATGATCTTGCGATGCATTAGGCATATTAATTTAAATTGTTTTTGACAAACTGAGGTAGCATACATTTTTTAATAAATCTGAACTAATCCATTGAAACACTTTTTGTACTATTTCAAAAGTCTCTAATCGATTTCATAAAATGACTAGAACTGGCGGAGTGCCGGAGAGGCTTGTTATAATTCCTACATGTATTTCGAAACAATAGTTTAAGCAGACGACAGGTGATAATGAGTTGTTCTAATACTTAATGGCACGAGTCGTCTGCAAAACCTTTTCCTTTTGATGTTAGGAATCTGACTCAAACATCTCGAGCTTAAGCACACATTGAAAGTGGCAATTTTAAATAGCACTAATAGAACCAAATCTATTCATTGTTTATTTTTGCTACACCCATTTTCAAAGCAAACAAATAGACATGTTGGAAAGCAATTACCTGAACAACTTCAAAAACAACTATCAAGATGATCTTTTGAGATGTGTCTGATCAAAATTAAATTGCTAACAGTTTGATTTCCACAGAAAAACCCCTTATGTAAATACATTTACTGTGTTTATAAGTCGGTCTGAACTGATTCTACAAGCTTTGAAATAGATATTGCCATGGATGGGTATTGAACAAACAGCCCTTTGCATATTTGCCGGTGACATTTTTCGTTAATACGGCGTATTGTTTCCAGGTGCACCGTGATATAAATACTACTGGCACATAATTTACATTAGATGACACACAATAGCCTAACATGATCATTTTCTTGGTATCTTCCTAATGCAACGTTTATTCAACTCTACGCTGATCTCAAATTTGATTGAATCCTATATAATAAGAGAAAACTGTTTTATCCTCCTTTTTGTGAGCTCTAAAGGGTTTACCGCAACAAACTTGTAATCTTGACTTTGAAGAAACTTTTTAAAACATGCATGCGTGTTTAATAGCTCAATCATGAAAATATAACAGCCATTTTGACTTTTTCGATAGTTTTTAAAATTACTGCAAATTTTCCAAATTGTTTTAATATAACGCATTGCAATTTTCAAATATACTGCAGCCTTCGATGACCAAAATCTTAGTTTATGAAAAAGTAGGTTTATAAATGTATTTTCTTACGAAATTTTTATTGATTAATTTAAATAGTTTGACTGACTTTTGAAAAATATCTTTTAATTCCATTTGAACAACCCTATTTTGGCTTTAACTTTTGATTGTGTTAACAAAGAAAATACTCACCTAAGTTTCACTGAGGCTTGATTTTCAGCAGAGTTTATATCGCGTAAGTTAGCCCCAAAAATGCGCAAACTTGAAAAAAAACAAGAGTAGATCATGTTAACATACATGTAGTTTAAAGTATATAATGCGGAGAAAATCATTAATAAAAGGTATAATTAATAAAATTAGAATGATGCCATTTTGTACCTTATTGTAGTTTTAAAAGTTATGTGGCCAAAAGTTTTTTGCAGTCGTATAACTTAGAGTGAATGATATTCGTTGCGCCGTGAAATGAAATGCTGATTGAAATCGCAATGCGTTAGACAATTTATTGTAAAGAGTTCTCTAGCGTACATTTTCAAATACGTCTGCACAAGTTTATTGAAAAACGTTAAACTGTCTTATGTAAAATAATCTATAATAAGAAAATCAAATAACAAATTTTGAATTATGCAATTTTGTACCTTATTGTAGCTTTCATTGTCAGGTGGCCAAAAGTTATTTGCAGTCGTAAAACTTGAAAAGGCTTTTATTCATCGCGCTGTAACATGAAGTGGTAAATGATCTTGCGATGCATTAGGCATATTAATTTAAAGTGTTTTTGGCAAACTGAGGCAGCATACATTTTTCAATAAAGCTGAACTAATCCATTGAAACACTTTTTGTACTATTTCAACTCTCTAATCGATTTCATAAAACGACTAGAACTCGCGGAGTGCCGGAGAGGCTTGTTATAATTCCTATATGTATTTCAAAACAATAGTTTAAGCAGACGACAGGTGATAATGAGTTGTTCTAATACTTAATGGCACGAGTCGTCTGCAAAACTTTCTCCTTTTGATGTTAGGAGTCTGACTGAAAGTCTAAGTCTAAGTCTAAGTCTAAGTCTAAGTCTAAGTCTAAGTCTAAGTCTAAGTCTAAGTCTAAGTCTAAGTCTAAGTCTAAGTCTAAGTCTAAGTCTAAGTCTAAGTCTAAGTCTAAGTCTAAGTCTAAGTCTAAGTCTAAGTCTAAGTCTAAGTCTAAGTCTAAGTCTAAAAGTCTAAAAGTCTAAAAGTCTAAGTCTAAGTCCAAGTCTAAGTCCAAGTCCAAGTCCAAGTCCAAGTCCAAGTCCAAGTCCAAGTCCAAGTCCAAGTCCAAGTCCAAGTCCAAGTCCAAGTCCAAGTCCAAGTTCAAGTCCAAGTCCAAGTCCAAGTCCAAGTCCAAGTCCAAGTCCAAGTCCAAGTCCAAGTCCAAGTCCATGTCCAAGTCCAAGTCCAAGTCCAAGTCCAAGTCCAAGTCCAAGTCCAAGTCCAAGTCCAAGTCCAAGTCCAAGTCCAAGTCCAAGTCTAAAAGTCTAAAAGTCTAAAAGTCTAAGTCTAAGTCTAAGTCTAAGTCTAAGTCTAAGTCTAAGTCTAAGTCTAAGTCTAAGTCTAAGTCTAAGTCTAAGTCTAAAAGTCTAAAAGTCTAAAAGTCTAAAAGTCTAAAAGTCTAAAAGTCTAAAAGTCTAAAAGTCTAAGTCTAAAAGTCTAAGTCTAAAAGTCTAAGTCTAAAAGTCTAAGTCTAAAAGTCTAAGTCTAAAAGTCTAAAAGTCTAAGTCTAAAAGTCTAAAAGTCTAAGTCTAAAAGTCTAAGTCTAAAAGTCTAAGTCTAAAAGTCTAAGTCTAAAAGTCTAAGTCTAAAAGTCTAAGTCTAAAAGTCTAAGTCTAAAAGTCTAAGTCTAAAAGTCTAAGTCTAAAAGTCTAAGTCTAAAAGTCTAAGTCTAAAAGTCTAAGTCTAAAAGTCTAAGTCTAAAAGTCTAAGTCTAAAAGTCTAAGTCTAAAAGTCTAAGTCTAAAAGTCTAAGTCTAAAAGTCTAAGTCTAAAAGTCTAAGTCTAAAAGTCTAAGTCTAAAAGTCTAAGTCTAAAAGTCTAAGTCTAAAAGTCTAAGTCTAAAAGTCTAAGTCTAAAAGTCTAAGTCTAAAAGTCTAAGTCTAAAAGTCTAAGTCTAAAAGTCTAAGTCTAAAAGTCTAAGTCTAAAAGTCTAAGTCTAAAAGTCTAAGTCTAAAAGTCTAAGTCTAAAAGTCTAAGTCTAAAAGTCTAAGTCTAAAAGTCTAAGTCTAAAAGTCTAAGTCTAAAAGTCTAAGTCTAAAAGTCTAAGTCTACGTCTAAGTCTAAGTCTAAGTCTACGTCTACGTCTACGTCTACGTCTACGTCTACGTCTACGTCTACGTCTACGTCTACGTCTACGTCTACGTCTACGTCTACGTCTACGTCTACGTCTACGTCTACGTCTACGTCTACGTCTACGTCTACGTCTACGTCTACGTCTACGTCTACGTCTACGTCTACGTCTACGTGTACGTCTACGTCTACGTCTACGTGTACGTCTACGTGTACGTCTACGTGTACGTCTACGTGTACGTGTACGTGTACGTCTACGTCTACGTCTACGTCTACGTCTACGTCTACGTCTACGTCTATGTCTATGAGGGGTGACAACTTCGTCGAATCTGGCTTGTGACTAAAGTGTTCCCAGTCGATGTACAGGGAATATATGGCTGTTTGTTGAAAAATTTCTAAGCTTTCAAATGCATATTCATTTACAGCTCCATGCGAATTTGCATGCGAGTTATAGCCAAGTTTAGACGACCATGTCGCGCCTCCATTATTCGCAGGTTGTTAGAGTCTTGCGCTGAAAATTTCGGGAGGCGTTCCTGCATTGCAACGGAGCTTGTAACTCCGCGTTCAATGCTCTTCGACGATCAGTTTTTTTGCAAAATGTTGTGAACATATGACTCTATGCAAGAATCCTTAGTACAACATAGTCAATTACTTAGATCAATTAGAAAAATACAATTGAAAATGGCATACAAAAATAAAAATTTCATAGCTTCAGCCAATCGACATTTTTGTAGGCAACTCTTTGTGAGTTATCTACAAAGAAAAAGCATCAGCTTGTAGAGAAATTTCTCAGCTTTCTTATGCATACTAATTTATGTAACTGCCACAATTTTGTTGTAAGTTACTGCAGTTTCTATGCGTTCATGTCGGCAGCTCAAATCGCGCAAGTTATTGCACGGTACTCTAGTGGTTTTTCTATCATAACCGCGCGGTCGCTAAAGGGTTAATCTAGTTGTCCTTTGGATAACACAGTAAGTGTATTTGGTTAGTGGCACTGTATAAAGTTGATTTTTATTGTCATTACTACTCTAACAACTGCGTACTTGCTACCATGGATGAACAAGGGTCATCAACTGAAAATACAGCATGTGGTGAGCAAAGTGGTTAGTTTCTTAGCATTTTACATCAAGCAAATCATTTTTTACACTATTTCATATCATATACAGCGGTTAATACCCCATTTCATGAACAAAACACACTACACTGTTTCTCATGCACTGTTATTGAGGGGCTGTGATTCATTGCTGAAAACATTACAATATACATGAATTGAAGTATTATTAGTAAATTATTTTAATGTTTTTAGACATGACAATTGATCAAACACTTGCAAAAAGACATCGCACAGATAGTGAGAAAAGGAAACAAAACATTGAAGCAACTTAAAAAACTTTAAGACTCGAAAGCATGCTACCAAATGCCATACATTCAAGAAACAAAAGTCAAACATTCTGATGTGAGAATCTTCCAATCCCACCTATCAACTGCAAAACGTCGGAATGAGGACAACTTTCTTTCAGCAATAAAAATTGCTCAATTCCAAAGAGGGGAACGGAAATTCTTACACAAAACCTCGTATCAGCAGAAAAACGTTGGATCATTTGAATTCTTACCAGCAAGACAAAAACTAATCTTGATTGACAGATTTACTGCAACCCCAAAATGTTTCAGCAAAATATGCAACAAATCTTGTATTACTAACTTTGGATAGCTCATGCCTCATAATAGACTCCACTTTGGAAAGAACTTGGCTGAAAATTTAGATTGCTCTAATCACATACTCCTAAAACAGTACATATGCATTAAGTTTTAGTTGGATTAAACATACTGTAGGTTATACTGTAAGATACCTGTATCTTGACTATGACCTAGTTTCATCTCGCCTCTGCCTAGCTGCGGTTTTTACAAACCGATGTCAGAACAAATCTCATCTCAGAGCTACATATATTTTATACATTAAGTTGTTATTTTACTATACACAAAAGGTAAGAACGTAACACTTTTCTATAACATTTCATCATTTGATATCTGACAATTACTACAAAACCAACATCCTTTGCTGACAAGACTGTCTGTGCCACCATTCATGTCAGCCTCCATAAACATTCCAACTACGCTAATGATCTGTCTGCATCCGCTTGCTTATCTTTGTCTGTGCGCCTGGAACAAAATTAATTGTGTAAATATTATTCTGCAATCTTTTTGTATCTTGTTTTTGACTCATGCCACACATATTTTATGCAAGTCATACTCTCCTATATAAGGGAACCCCATCTTGTTTGTGAAGAGTCTTTCATTCAAACATTCATACTGATACTCTTACGCTCATATTTTATGATAAATTCTCACTATGTAATATAGATCGTTAAATATACTGTTCTTAAATAAACCTCTGTCTCGTTATCGCAGTATTAAATCTTGTGGTAGAAAAACAGTTCTACAAACTTTGGCTTAAACAGAAGAAGCCCCTAAGGGTAACATTGCTAAGAAGGACATTAGCAACGGGTTATCACAATACTTACATTATTGTCACTAATTCCTAATCAATTTTGTTGTGCAAATACAGTTTTTAACTCTACATGCGAATTGCAGTGCTATAGCAGTTCAGGCATGAATGGTGTTCATTGTTGAAAGTGCTCACAGAACACAGCAACTTAGGATTAATTACTTAAGAGATTATTAAATAATGTATTCAAATTGTAACTCATAATGTGTGTTTGCTACCTCATCTTCTCTATAATCCTATGATTTCAAAATGCCACTGCTACCATGTAGACAACAGTAGAAAATCATCATACCTAGAAATATGATAATTCAAAGTTGTTGTGTCAGGCTGGATCAGAGCAGTATTCTCCCCTCTGCTGATAAAACCACTTATCTCCTTAAAAATGGTTTTTCGCTATACCGGTGGACAAAATTTCTCTGATCAATTAGTTTGAGCAAAATTATATTACATAATTCCTTCATATATTATTTAATTTAAGTTCATCAATAAAGGAGTATTAATTCTTGTGTTACTCTGTTATCAGTAGTTCTATCCGCAGTTCCCCTAAACAAATTTTGAGAATTCTGCAGATAAAACTACTTATCAGCTGTTAAGTAGTTTTATGCGCAGTTAAGGGAATATGATTCATGCAATGTCTGCTGCTGAAGCTATTTATGAAGTTTAATAAAGGCAACAGACTAAATTTCAAAGTTTACTAAACAAATATTATATCTTTTCACCTGTTTTTCAATTTAGACAGCTCACAAAAAAGCAGTGTTTTCTTACATATTGGCATCTTAAGAACCTGACCACTCGCTAAAAAGCAGCTACACGTTTTAGAAGACAAGATACAGTATGAAAGATCTAAACATTTGTTGAGACCATATTTTGATTGTTCAAAATTAAACAGTCAAAAAATAAACCAGCTAAGAAGAGTTTGAGTATATGTAGAGTTTTTTGAAAATCAGTTACAATGGTAAAAAAACATTTATCCATCAGAGTGTTGATCAGCAAGCAGCGAATAAAATTGCTCTCGCGACAAGAAATAGAGAAGTAAGTTTGTATAAAGATTTATATACTTTACCTATATTGTACTTTACATGCTGTCCAAAGCAATTTCAATATGGCATTTTTCATTTAATATGTAATTTAAATCTGCATGGGACATTCTTCATATACCATTTAATTATTTTCCATATACCATTTTACACAATATTTCATACTGTATGTTGCTTTATATAGTACTCTAAATATAAAATTATGCAGAATAATTAATTTATTAACAGAAATATTCAGCAAAATAGTTTTATTAAGAAAATTATTATTCTGCAAAATTTTATATTTAGAGTACTATGTAAAGCAGCATGTGAAATATTGCGAAAAATGGTATATGAAGATTAATTAAATGATATATGAAGAATGTCCCATGCAGATTTATATTTCATATTAAATGAAAAATGCCACGCTAAAATTATTTTGGACAGTATGTAGCGTATAATATAAGTAAAGTATATAAATCTTTATACAAACTTATTTCTCTATTTCTTGTAGCGAGAGCAATTTTATTCACTGCTTGCTGGTTAACACTCTGGTGGATAAATGTTTTTTTTACCATTGTAACTGATTTCCAAAAACCACATATACTCAAACGCTTCTGAACTGGTTTAGTTTTTGACTGTATAATTTTGAACAATCAAAATATAGTCTCAATAGATGTTTAGATTTTTCATACTGTATCTTGTCTTCTAAAACGTGTCGCTGCTTTTTAGCGAGTTGTCAAGTTCTTAAGATGCCAATATGTAAGAAAACACTGTTTTTTGTGAGCTGTCTAAATTGAAAAACAGGTGAGAAGATATAATATTTGTTTAGTAAACTTTGAAATTTTGTCTGTTGCCATTAATTAAATTTCACAAATAGTTTCAGCAGCAGACATTGCATGAATCATATTCCCTAAACTGCGGATAAAACTACTTAACAGCTGATAGGTAGTTTCATCTGCAGAATTCTCAAAATCTGTTTAAGGGAACTGTGGATAGAACTACTCATAACAGATTAACACAGGAATACATAATCCTTTATTGATGAACTTAAATTACATAATATATGAATGAATTTTGTAATAGAATTTTGCTTAAACTAATTAATCAGAGCAAAATTGACCAGCGGCATAGCGAAAAACCATTTTTAAGGGAGATAAGTGGTTTTAGCAGCGGAGGGCAGTATTGATTATTGAAAAATGACTTGTTTGATAGTAAATGCTAACATAACCAATAAAAAGAATCTGTCTTGCAAGAGTCAATCAGCCAAACCATTTTTTTCTATAAAAAAATACCTTACAAATGGCACTGACATATATTTTTCAGTCCCGCTCTATCAGTAACAAAAAGAAATACTCATCATACAGAAATCTATGCTGAGACTAAAACACTACTGATAGCGTTTGCAGTCTACCACACTTCTCCTCTTGAAATCACAAAATCTTTAAATGTTTTACCTCAGCCCAAATGTACTCACTTCTGCGTTTGTATCACAGTTTTCAAAGAGCTGCATAAACAATGCCCAATAAATTTTTGTTGTTTTTTTCCAAGCGAAAGAAAATCCTTTCTTTTATTTCGGGACAATAGCATACTAAACTTAAAACCATACTGCCCTCTGCTGCTAAAACCACATATCTCCCTTAAAATGTTTTTTCGCTATGCAGCTGGTCAATTTTGCTCTGATTAATTAGTTTCAGCAAAATTATATTACATAATTCATTCATATATTATGTAATTTAAGTTCATCAATAAAGGATTATTAATTCCTGTGTTAATCTGTTATGAGTATTTCTATCAGCAGTTCCCCTAAACATATTTTGAGAATTTTGCAGATAAAACTACTTATCAGCTGTTAAGTAGTTTTATGTGCAGTTGAGGTAATCTGATTCATGCAATGTCTGCTGCTGAAACTATTCATGAAATTTAATAAAGGCAGCAGACAAAATTTCAAAGCCTACTAAAGAAATATTTTCTTTTTTTACCTGTTTTTAAACTTGGACAGCTCACAAAAAGCAGTGTTTACTTACATATTGGCATCTTAAGAACCTGACAACTCGCTAAAAAACAGTGACGGGTTTTAAAAGACAAGATACAGTATGAAAGATCTAAACATCTGTTGAGACCATATTTTTATTGTTCAAAATTATACAATCCAAAAATAAACCAGTTCAGATGAGTTTGAGTATATGTAGAGTTTTTGAAAATCAGTTACTATGGTAAAAAAAACATTTATCCATCAGAGTGTCAACCAGCAAGCAGCAAATAAAGTTTCTTTCGCTGCAAGAAATACAGAAGTAAGCTTGTATAAAGATTTATATACTTTACATACTGTTAAAAGTAATCTTAACATGGCATTTTTCATTTAATATGAAATATAAATCTGCATGGGACATTCTTCATATACCATTTAATTATTCTTTATATACCATTTTACGCGATATTTCATATGTTGCTTTATATAGTATTCTAAATATAAATTTTTGCAGAATAATTCTTTTCTTAACACAAATATTCAGCAAAATTATTTTACTTTTTTGAGCACTAGAGATTAGGTTAGTAAAATAATTTATGTACTTTACTTATTTTATTCGTTACATAGTGTTATAAATATATAGTATTAAGTACGTAGTATATAAATATAGTATATAAATCTTTATACAAACATACTTCTCTATTTCTTGTAGTGAGAGCAACTTTATTCGATGTTTGCTGGTCAACCCTCTGATGAATAAGTTTGTGTTTATCGTTGAAAGTGATTTCGAAAAACTCTACATATACTCAAACTCTTCTGTACTGGTTTATTGTTTGACTGTATAATTTTGAACAATCAAAATATGGTCTCAACAGATGTTTAGGTTTTTTATACCGTATCTTGTCTTCTAAAATGCGTCGGTGCTTTTTAGCAAGTTTTAAGGTTCTTAAGATGCCAACATGTAAGTAAACACTGCTTTTTGTGAGCTGTCCAAACTTATAAATAGGTAAAAGAAATAATATTGGTCTAGTATGCTTTAAAATTTTGTCTGTTGCCTTTATTAAATTTCACAAATAGTTTCAGCAGCAGACATTGCATGAATCAGATACCCTCAACTGCACATAAAATTACTTAACAGCTGATGAGTAGTTATCTCTGCAGAATTCTCAAACTCTGTTTAAGGAAACTGTGGATAGAACTACTGATAACAGATTAACACAGGAATTAATAATCCTCTGTTGATGAAATGAATTGCATAATATATGAAAGAATTATGTAATAGAAATTTGCTGAAACTAATTAATCAGAGCAAACTTGACCAGCTGCATAGCGAAAAACCATTCTTTTGGGATATAAGTGGTTATAGTAGCAGAGGGCAGCATATATTTCAGTTGGTGTATTTATTATTATTACAGCCTTCACTTCACTCCCCTGACTAATCAGCAATACTGTTACGTAAGTTTAAATCGTTAACAGTTGATAACATATTTAAGTAAGAGTTCTCAAATATTAACAACTTTATTAACTTTTATTTAATATTTGTCCATAATTTTCGTATGTAAGTATTGTCATCTTTAGGTAAGCACCTGTAGTTTATCATAATATCTCAAAGAAGAAGACTGCTGAAGTTGACCTAAATATGTCAGTTTTATAGGACAACCATTATCTCGTTATAATAACATCACAGTAACATTCCAAGAATAACACTCATTTACGCAACCTATACAATGCTTACTGTTTTATTTCTATTGACAGTCATTGCTGACCTTAATTACTATGAGCAATGTCTAAAGCCAACAATTTCATCCTGTTTCTGCCTTCAATATTTATTCTTAATACATTTCATCATACTTAATGATATATTCTCCTGTGAACTTTAGTCGTGCGACCGGTGTCTAAAAACATACAATGTATACTTTGTCTAATGTCGTGTGTCACATATACCAAGTTGAGTTTGGCAATGTTTATACTTTGACGTCAATCATGCTGTCACAGTTTTTGTATGTAAGAACGGTTTTTAGCTTTATATTAGCAGTTATTTTACAAGTGATTCCTATGTACGCACTGTATCTGACTCAAACATAATATCTCGCTTAATGCTTAGAGTGAACGTCTTGTTTCACGCCAAACCCACAAGTGTGAAAACAGCACCCCCGCACATTCTGGTGTCATAGGTAGCAGAAAGAGTTGGAAAAGAGAGCGCTAGTTGTCGAGAAAGACAGAATTAAAGAGATGGCGGATTGTGACAAGCAAAGAGCTTAGGAGAGGCAAGACGATGACACAGAGACCATGATCACGCTCAGTAAGGTAGAAGATGAAGAAATAGATGCCATTGAGGCACTAGTGAGGAGGATAGAAAAAAGACACGAAGATGCCCGCCTGTATGCAGATGAGACATACAAAATGCTGACAGATCGTGTAAAACGCCAGTGAGATGAGCGGACATGACGCTTGGAGGATACGCTAGATTCCTTAGCAGTGAAAATTGGCAATATGGACAGGAGAGAGCCAGCCTTAGCAAGCTTTCCTCTCCGTAGGCTCTGGGACAATAATAATGATAGGAGGGAGCCCACCAGCACAAGCTCTCTCCTCCATAAGATAAAGAAAAGTAGGGGTAAGTACAGCCATTATGCTGTGCATGCCAGTAATAGAAAAGACTGGGTGAAATGTGGCTTGTCCTCCACAGGCAAGTCGATAGACCAAGATTTCGAGACGTTTATCGAAAAATTTGAAACACGTTGTGTGTTGAATAATGTCTCTAAAACGGAATACATCGTTATTTTGCCAGTTTATCTAAAAGATTTGGCCGCAACGTACTGCAGAGAGATTGTTAAAGAAAAAGGCGAATGTGTTAGTTATGGCACTTTAAAACGTTTATTGAAAAACAAGCTAAGCGCTTCCCGAGGCGGTGAGCAGGTGGCGATGGGAATTTTGGCGATTGAACTGGGTGAGAGCAAAACCGTGAAACAGAATTATGAAAGATTCAGAAAAATTGTGAGCCAGGGTGAAGAATCGTAGGAAAGATCATTTGTATTACTTCACTTTAGAAAAGGCCTCAAGCCAAAAATTTGGGAGAGTGTGTTAGCTTTGGCAGGAAAATCTTTGCCCGAGCTTTTGCAAGCTGCCACTAGCGTAGAAATGGGGATCATGAGTAACAAAGTTGATGTTGCTCTCAACTACCATTTGAGTTCTGATAGCTATAGAAGGTCAAACAGATTCCCTCCTCAAAACAACCGCTTTGAGAAACGTAGGGAGACGAAGAGACAATGTTTTGAATGTGGAGTTGAAAACCATTTGTTTTTTCAATGCCCTATATGAGGATCAAATACAAAACAGAATTTCAATGTAAATATGATCTTTCAAAATGAGAGAAATTTTCAGAGCGGAAACCCACAAGCAGGCACGTTCCAATCCAATAGCTACTTACCTCAATCATGGGGGCCCCCGAAGCTACAGCCACAAATGCCTTGATATACGTGGATGCCACCCGGTGGTGGTTTGGTCAATTGCTTGCATATAGCCAACACAACCAGCCAATACCGTTCGTTGCTGCCAGCAAGCAAAATATTTTTGCTGAAAATAAAGCAGAACTCATTGATAATTGTACCATATTTGCATCTTCTGCAAATGTTTTGATTGAAGACAGTGTGAATGACATAGAATCTCAATACGAAATTACTGGTTTTGTTGATGCCGAACACAAACTTTTACCTGAGTTTGATAATCTTGGTGACATAATTAAAAAGACTAATAATACTGATGAGACAGCCGCGGTTGTAATGACTCATAACAAATGGCTTAGTGTTGAAGTTAAAATATAGGTTACGGCAAAAGCTGTTGTTGAAGCCCCTATAAGCAACTCGCTTGAGGCAGCCAAGCCACTCCTTGTAGCTTTAATTCTAGAGAGCAATATGAAGCTTGAGGAGACATTAGCGTTCAACGATTTTCACTGCTTTGAAAATGCTGACAAACATGTGCATATTGTAACAGAAGGGTGCGCTGCTATGTCAATGCGCGCGGAACAACCCCTATGCTCTTAGCAAAGGAATTCCCCAATTAAACCGTCATCAGAATTCACTCATATGTACCAAGCTTATAGAAAAGTATCCATTTGAAAGCTCCCCCTGATTCATTTAATTGGCATATTGTGTGTCGTAGCATTTATCAGTGCACCAGCACCAATGATCTGCAAAACAGGTCATACAATTACCAGGTTTTTGTTGCCGTCATTGTTGTCGTGCGTAATAGGTGAAACAACTGACTTTGAACCACTGATTGAGAAAAATTCCAAAAATCATGAAGAGAAGCAAACTGTTGAACCTCAAATTTTTGAACTACTACTAATTTGTACTACTGAAATTGAAAAATTTAGAGTTTTGCAGCCAGCATTGTCAATGCATTCAAATCGACACTGCAAACAACGAGCAATATGCCATGCAAGGCCAGCATCTTTAAGTAATACCTGCAGACCACCTGGCAAACTTGTAAAAAGTGTTGCAAAAAGTTGCCGACTGAGTCATTCTACTTACCCTTCTCAGTTAAAACAGCCGACATTGTATGATGTCTTACATGTATGTCTCCTAAATTCTTTCATACATAAATCGATGGTGAGCGCTATGGTGGCTAGTGCAAAACAATCAGTCATTATCGATAGTGAAACCAATATTTGTACCACTATGAGATCCCTGTGTGATTCTTATGGGTTAGCCTCTAAAATGAAACAAACAGTTCAAGCTATTAGGTCAATAAGTGGAAATGTGGTCAATGGCGGAGGAGAAGTTGACATACCAATGCAGAGCAATCAAAACAAGCTTATTAGAGCCAGGCTATTGGTTATGCTGGAATGCCATTACACTTGGATACTAGCGATAGACTATTTGAGACACATAGACACTCTGCTTCCCTTAGACTACTCAACTGGTAAATTGCATGTATTACCATGGTCAAAAATAAATGCAAACACACCTACAATAGCTCAAGAAAAGCGGATTTCCTACTTGTCCTACCTGTTTCGACAAACATACTTGTTTGTGAAACTCTTACAGCAGCTCATTAAGAGCAAACCCTTACTAACTGAAGACTTTCAACCACCGACTTTTGACTCAGTTGAGCATAGTGATGGTGATACCTTAACTCCATCTGCCTTTGACCCTGACAAACGTACTCAGGGATACATACAAGCCAGACAATAGTTGTACCCCTTGCCAGGCTAACTATTTTTAACTTCATTTTGGCACTTTGACAACAGTAATTTGAGCCTATGTTTTTGATTTGGATATAATATTTTTCTTTGCTTTATTGAACAAAACAAAAATTATAGAGAGAGGAGTTTGTTATATCTAAACAGAAATACTTCTTATTTTTTACTATTGTGCTAGAAAGAATTGGAAACCTGAACAGTAGAGTAAAGTTTCATCTAGTTAGTAGCTATGTATTTGTTTGTTTATTTATATATTTACTAAGATTACTGCGCATTATGTGATATCTTGTTCCAGAGTTCAAAGTCATCATGTAAAAGCGCCAAAAGTGACGTGTCATTGACAACTTGGCATATAGACGCACCAAAATTTTGTGAGGTTTATTAAAAACCCAGACACCAAAACATCACATAAACGAGAAGGACATTATATGAGACTGAACGTAAGCTTCACGTTTTCCTTCCCAACATCCACTTCAAAGCAGCGCTACTTCCGTACAGTCATCTCTTCAGTGACTCGTATGAAAGAACCTTTTCAAAGAGGGAAGGTGTAAGATATAATAATATCTCAAAGAAGAAGACCGCCAGAGTTGACCTGAATATGTCAGCCTTATATGATATCCGTTATCTCATTATAACAACATCGCTGTAACATTCCAAGAACTACACTCATTTACACAAGCTATGCAATGTTTACTGTTTTATTTATACTGACAGTCATTGCTGACACTAATTACTATGAACAATGTTTAAAGCCAACAATCTCATCCTGTCGCTGCCTTCAATATTTATTCTTGATACATTTCATCATACTTAATGATATATTCTCCTGTGAACTTTGGTCGTGCCATTGGTGTCTAAAAACATACAATCTATATTTTGTCTAATGTTGTGCGTCACATATACCAAGTTGTGTTTGGCAATGTTTATACTTTGATGTCAATCATGCTGTCACAGTTTTTGTATATAAGAACGGTTTTTAGCTTTATATCAGCTGTTATTTTACAAGTGATTGCTATGTACACGCTGTATCTGACTCAAATATAATATCTCGCTTAATGCTTAGAGTGAACGCCTTGTTTCACGCCGAACCCATAAGTGTGAGGACAGCATCCCCTCACAGCACCAGCTGCTGCATTTGCTCCGGTAGATTTTTCAAAAAATGTGCTCAATTTATTTTAATGTGTTTTGATTATCTGGTATCTGGTGGTAGACCCACAGATAGACATTCAATGTATGTGAAAGTTTGGTCTAAAGTACATGAGACAGGCCGACAGGCACTGATAGTACCCCAGTGGTGTAGGATCCCAACAAAGGCAATGGTTCCACTTCCCAGGTTTCTAATTGTGACTCTATCAGGCTTCGTCATCCTCCACAGTGATATACTGATGTTGGGTTCATTAAATAGTTATACTGTAGATTGGGTCATTTGAAAACCCAGTCTTGAATTTTGTTAGCAAGTCAGTTTATATTTATGTTTAACAATATATTTAAACTTGAAAAGACTTCCTTGTGCATCAATCTAAACTTGACTAATTTTAAATGATAATTTTGATAATATTACATACGTGTTTTAGTAGATGTTGCAGCTGTTTTGTTTACTATGTTTATTGCCAGTAAAATTGGTAGGTTTTGGAAATCCCCCGATATTGCAATAGGCCATGACATAGGGAAAGTCATGTTTTTTTTCTGCCAAATTAATAATCTGATTTGCACTATGACAGTTTTCATGATTACATTATACATTTCGACCTTATATTATTCTGTCTCACATCTGATTGGGTCATGGAGATATCAACTCTGTAAATTGCTTAAATTATAGGCGCTGAAAAAAGTAACAAGATGACTATATTTAGCATGAAATGATTATTGATGTTATACATGCGTGTATGAGTATGTACATGCATGTAAATTGTTGTAAATGCATTTTCATGTAGCTATATAAATGCACAGGTATGTATAGGCATGTACATACATGAACATGCATGTACATATATGTACATGCTTGTACGAGTGATTACAAGTATGTACATGTATTTAAGTGCATGGTAATGTATGTACATGTATGTAAATATATGTAAATGTATGTTCATTAATGTACAGTCTGTACACGCATATAAAGATACATACATACATGTATGTATGTACATATATGTACATGCATGTACATGTATGTACATGCATGTACATGTATGTACATGATGTACATGTATGTATATGTATGTACATGTACGTACACGAATGTACATGTTTGTAAATGCATGTACATGTTTGCAAATGAATGTAAAAACATTTATGTGCATGTACAAAAATGTACATTTATGTACATGCATGTGAATAAATTTAAAATCAGGTATGTGTATGTGCACGTGCATGGATTGTTGTTTATGTACAGTAAATGCATTTATATGTATGTACCTAAAAGTAAAAGTATGTATGTGCATGTACACGCATATACAAGCATGCACATGTATGTACATACATGTACATGCATGTACATGTATTTATAAGCAAGTACATGTAGGTGAAAGAATATACATGCAAATAAAAATCGGTATGTTTTCATAAATATGTATAAACTTATGTGTAAGTATGTACATGTATGTACATGCATGTACATGTATTTAAACGTGGTTTAATGCCTGTACATGTGTGTAAAACATTTACTCATATGTACAATCGTGTACATGTAATTACAACTATGTACATATATGTATATGTGTATAATATTATTTGTGTGTATATTTATGTACACATATGTACATGTACATAAATAAAAGTAAATGTATGTAGGTGAATGTAGATGCATGTACATGTATGAAAATTTGTGTATATGTATGTACATGTAAGTTTGTCAATATGCACACATGTACATTGTATATTGTACATACATCTACACACATGTGCATGCATACACCTAATTGTACTTGCATGTACATACATGTACATGCATGTACATACAAGTAAACACATGCGCATACACGTAAATGCATGTACATAAATTTACATTCATGTAAATACCTGTACATGTGTGTGCGAGCGCGTACATGCTTCTATGCTTATGTACATACATGTAAATATGTGTATATACATGTACAAGCATAGAAGAAAATGTACACACATGTGCATACACATGCATATTTGTACTTGTATGTACATACATGTACATACATGATTTTACGCTCATGTACAGACTTTCCCATATATTTACATATATGTATATACCTGTACATATTTGTGCACACATGTACATTCATGTAAATACATGTAAATGCATGTACACATGTTTACATACATGTACATGTGTGTACATGCATGTAAATGCTTTTACATTCAATTGCATACATCTATGTACAGTTATATACATGTTCATACATGTACACACTTGTACATACCAGTACATACATGTACATATTTGTACATGCATGTACATGGATGTAAATTCATGTACATACTTTTACATGCATGTAAATGCATGTAAAAGTATGTACATGTATGAAAATGTATTTATATTTGAGTGCATACATGTAAATGCATGTACATACATGTACACGCATGCACACACTTGCACATGCACCTACATGCTTTTATGTTCAAGTCTTAGTGTAAGTCAAACTCTGAGTCTCAGTCTAAGTCTAAGTTTAACAGGCACGATCATATGATATGGTTTTTTGAAGTACTACAATCTATTTCAATTTACTATTAGCATTGATTGTGTATATTTTTATTCTCAAATCGAAGTGGTTCATTCTCTTAAGCGAAGGGGGCTAAAAAGTAGCAACAGCTTTTTCACAGTAACACAACAAACCACACCCAGCTGAAGTTTTAATAATTTTGAGCTCACTGTTTATATATTTCAAATGCTCAAATAAGGTTATTACTTATTGTTCAAGTTTGTTAAACAAGCAGCAAGTCAACTTGAGTGTTCCTGAATTAGTAAAAACTTAGATAAGACATAAAGAAAGTGATTAAGATTTTTTAAATTCATCTTTTTATATCATGATATCAACGCATTACAACATTCGGATAGACATTTAAATAGACCACATGTAGTCCAATGTGAGTCATTAATTAAACTTTGCTGAGAAACATGCCATCCAGTTCTAGTGAAGTGAAGCGATACAGTGGGTTGATCCTGGCACTGTCTAATGTTCCAAAAAATTACTTATGTAATTTAGTGGAGTTATTTTTAAGGAACCTAGAAAAACAACAAGTTATACTAAATACTTGGATGTTGGATGTTTAGTTTTTACAACAAAACCATTTTTATAGCTCTGAACAATATTGTTAATAAACCAAACTAGTGCAAACTATTTTGCTGTCAAATCATCTTTAATTCAGACCAAAGGTCATAGCTTTTTAATGTTTTTACACATTACAAGAGCTGCCTAGCTCTATATAAAGTCAATTATTGCAGCAGATAAATTTTAACTTTCCTAAGGTACAAAATACCTCATGGTAGACCCATTAAATGACTTTTTTTCAAAGTTCAGAATGCTAGCTAAACTCCTAACTAACATATTACCAATTGCACAGACTTTCGAAATTTCCAATATCAGACGAAGCTTTCTTCAAACTCATAGGTTATTCACCGTATTTTGCAAACTGACACAATTTTCAAAATTCTATGTACGACACCACTGTATTAAGTTAATAAATTTTGGCAGCTGAACAATTGTAGAGTATTACTTCCTAATAATGACCAACCAGAGTGATTGATAAACATAAAAAGGAAAGTCTCATTTAATATGGTTGGTAGCGCTAGCAATGAGAAGCAAGTTAATCATCATGGTGTTAGTTGAAAGCTATGATTGTTTGTGTCTTCAAACAACTTAATTTACCAAATGCCAACTTTGGTTGTTCATCGCAAAAGTTATGAAAAGCATTCAATGAGCAAATGCAGTAATCATTTTTTTGAAAACTTTCCTATTTTTTTAACTTGAAAAAACTTTTAAAATCAAACATTGAACTAGGAATTTGACTGATTTTAACTTATTTTTAATTATAAAGGATCGGCTGAAGGACTGAGCAGTTTTAAAGGTTTTTAACTTTCCAAGTTTTCTTCAATCTGAAACGTAATGAACAAGAAAATTTAATTATTATTGAACAAAAAAAACTCTTACCTAAAGTTTCCAGTGACATAAACGTAGATAGTTTATGTAATCATCATTAATATAATTCTAGAAGAAAATTGATGCTTACTTTTTTTTAACGAAACGTTTACATAGTTAAAACATTGAAGCTTTGAATATAGCAGCATGACTATTACATGCCAACATCTGAGTATCCATGAACTTCAAATTCATAGATATTCAGTGGTCCAATAACTCCGAGTTGCATTTGAACAAACTGAGCCACTATTGGATAATGACAAGTAATTGTGGTGTAATACTCGTTGAGGTAGCCATCGTGCTTTCCACACAAAGATTCAGGGTTACTAGAGAAAAACAAGTTGTTCTGAGATGTTGAAGCTGTGATCATTACATCCACTGCCCTCTGCCAAATATCATCTTGTGAACCTGCAATGATATTAATATGTGACAAACAGTATTCTCACAATGTTTTTACCTATAGCGTGGAGTTCTGTTGTGTGATTCAATTTATTTATGTAACTGAATTTGCGATCAAAACTCGGACAATAATTAAATATAGAAAAGTCAACTATGTCATCATTGCACCAAAATTAGGATTGATAGCCAGATATACAATCAGATAGCCACAGGATATGCCCGGAGTGCTGACTCAAACAATGACTGGTTAATCGAAGCTCCAAGAAAAAGGATGATGCCTGACTCAAATGCTAGCTATCAGTTATCGACCTGTTGCCAAAGGCTTGGTTGGACAGCCTTGAGGAGATCGATAATGATAAGCCGTTACCCAATAGGACGAGGTTACTGTGTGAGTGAGGTGATTGACTTTCCATCTGTTTGAAAGACAGAAGAAGCTTTTACGGTAAGTCACATTCACAAATATGTCATTTGAGCCATACTGTTCTTATGGGTTCAAACGAGTTATTTGGATATTTTATGAGACCATGATCTAAATAGAGTTGAAGCAACTGACTTACTGAAATAGACACAGTGACCTCCTGCAAAGTGAAATCCAAGTTGTGTGACAAATTGTGATAGTGGCCCGGGCGTCAGTGGCTGAT
Source organism: Watersipora subatra (assembly GCF_963576615.1). NCBI lineage: Eukaryota > Metazoa > Bryozoa > Gymnolaemata > Cheilostomatida > Watersiporidae > Watersipora > Watersipora subatra. The sequence continues at coordinate 7,175,306 of NC_088712.1, forward strand.
ACTGAATATTTCTATATTCAGGCCTGATAAAGCATTGCTAGGATCGAGGACCAGTCTGAACTTAATGAGGCCACTTCCGACCACTAAATCTGGCGCCATTATTGATGGCCATGCAAGATTGGAGAGTCAACAAGTAGAAAATGAGAGACCCTGCATTAAACAACATAGATGGTTCGATATAAAATAAAAAGTGTTTGCAGAGCTGGAAGCCCTTTTTCTAAGCTGCTTGGGTAAATCACCAAGAACCAGGCAAATTTGAAGGAGTTGACCTGTTTACCAATTGTGCAGTGTCTTTTGCACAAGTGGCAAAATGTGGGAAGCCAGCAGCTACATTTGAGCCCAGGAATTGCAGCTAAGAAGCCAGTCGGATAGAGATGCAATCGACCAGGCACGACCATGTATACGCCAACTTAGGAGAGGATACAGCACAACCCACAACCTGCAAGGGTCACTAGAAAATCGTATCAATACAATAGTGGACATTTCAGGCAGTTAAACAATATCACTTCAGAGTAATACCTTATATACTGAGGGAAATAATAATATATGTTAACAGGTTCATTTCCTGTAGTTGTATCAGCAAGCAAACACACGAGACATCATTTCATTGCTGCAGGATGTTTGTGGGAATGAATGCCAAAAATGCCAAAAAGTTTGCTTCCAACTTACATGGTATTTGCCAAACATGACCATAGAGAAGCACCAAACCACTGAGCATTGTGGAATCAAGATAGCTAGTAAAAAACATACAATATACGAGAGCTAGGCTTGGCAGAGATTGGATTAAACTTAGTCGGTTCCCTCCTTCCAAACCAGAGGCGACATATGGATGTTGGTCTTTACAGACTAGTCACCCGATGGAATAATGCCCTGATTCTCTTGGATCCCACCGTAGCGGCAAACACACTTGACGAATTGGTGTTTTGTTTGATGAGCTTGTCTAAGCAGATTATTAGAGCCCAAAGGGACCATATTGAAAGCCAACTGACGGCTGCACTCTGCTATCTTTAGCAAATTGTGCATGACACGGTATTCCTCATCACCCAAACCAAGAAGATGGTTGAAAAACAACCAAAGACTAACAGACTCTTATAAAGCCTTAGGGCTGAAAAGGGACCTAAATGAGTGAAACCAGCTTTTCCTCCAGCAAATTAGAGTGTACCAAGGATTGATACACCCTAAAATCAGACAGCCAACAAATATGCTCCTGTTGTGCTAGAAGCTAAGTTGCTGGTGAACTGGAGTGCTATTCTAACCACCCAATTGCTTCAACTCTCCAGCATGCATTTGAACTGAAAAAAACTTGAAGCTGTAAACAACATGCTCAGACATTTGCAGGATAAGTTATGGCAGTAAAATTAGGAGTTCTTTCAGACGCACCTGGCGAAGAAGTTTAGTTATCAAACAAGCAGACAAAAGGGAGACAACCTAAAACTGCAAGCCAAGTTTTTAGGGTGATACTAGGTCATAAGGGCTCAAATTACACATTTTTGATGAAAAGGCAGATGCAGTCCTCCATTCGGAGCAGAAGCCATTAAAAAGCTATTTTGAATGTTAAGAAGCGTTTGGTCATATCTCAGTCTCTCAAAAACTCAGAAGGGGCCAATCTAAAAGTTTTGGTTTTCCATAAAGACAACAAAAATGATAGGAACCCTGAGTTGTTGCTTAGTTACTGATGCCATGGTACTTATCTAACTATCTGATAATATGCCACAATAAGGAAAACCAAGCAGCAAATTATTTTCTCGGCAATTGCAGCTAGGAAGCCAGCCTGATAGAGATGCAATCGACCCGGCACGACCATGTATACGCCAACTTAGGAGAGGATACAGCACGATCCACAACCTACAAGGATCCCTAGAAAGTCGTATCAATACAATAGTGGACATTTCAGGCAGTTAAACAATATCACTCCAGAGTAATACCTTATATACTGAGGGAAATAATAAGAGATGTTAACAAGTTCATTTCCTGTAGTTATATCAGCAAGCATACACAAGAGACATCATTTTATTGCTGCAGGATGTATGTAGGAATATGGCAACTAATGCCTTAGATACTTTGTTTCAAATATTTCTAATCGAGTTAGACATGTTGAGTTAGACTGCTGCCGAGTCAGCAGCTGCTTCCATTTTTTCAAAAAACCAAAGTGACATGGACAACAACCAGCTGCAACTATGAGGCTATCTAAAAGTGACAGAAAATGAAACACATTCCCGTCTGCTGTGGATAACACCACAAAAAGGTACAAAGCTTAGCCAAGATTTTTCTAAACAAACTAGCCATGAATACCGATAAAGCCATTATTGTTGCATTAAGCTTTCAACCTCATATAAGAGAGGGATAGACATGTGATGGAGTTTACAGACTTATGTTCCTTAAAAGTCAATCCTAATCAGCTACAGAATCAAATGCTGTTTTACAAACATGTATGGTGACATCTATGGTTGTCTGCTGGCTAGCGGTAATCCAACTGAGACAGGCTTGATCTAAAAACCTATTTTTTAAGCTTTTTTGCCTCCAAAAAAGCAAAAATACCCTATCACCAGTCAGGGAACCTTTAGCAATAGTCATGAGGCCGGATTCGGGAAAAGCGCCACCGGCTCGTTAGGGCCACCAAAAAAGCTACCACTTGCGATCAGCTACCTATTAGCCCAAACAATAAATAGGGCAACTTTCACACTCACTGATTACTGGAAACGGTTTAGCATCTGTCGTTTCACTACTACCAACAGACAGAACAGGAACTGTGTAGTGTTACAGGCCATCTTTGTTTGCAATTGAAAGTAAAGTTAACCATCTTATTGATCAGCCAGACTGAAATTTGTTCTTACCATATAAGAGCTGGGACCCTCACACAAATATGGCTGTTTTTAAATGCCAGCTAAGAAGCCAACAGTATGGACAAACAGAGCCGAATGACATCAAGCCCCATAGTTAGCTCTTTTTTTTTCTCATGGTGCTTTAATCAAAGTTAACTCCAAATGCCAGCCAGCTAAGTTAATGATGGCGAAATCGGAGGAGTGTCAGCCAAGCAGTCTTGTTCTTTGAGAGAGGCAGTGGAAGAAGGTCTAACTACTTTTTTATGATAGGGATGCCAATGCCAATGAAGCTAAGGCTATCCAAGATTTAGCAGTCGGCGCAACCATAGTTTGGATTAGCAGTAATCATTATGGTAGAAATGCTGGTAACAACATTGTTCAATTTACTCTACATTATTCAGAATACTGTACCTAAACCTCTACATCAAGCTATTTAGCATAATTATGTTAAAAAATCTAAACATCATGATTTAAATGAATTTACTTCCGTTATTGATATCATCGATTCTTTTCTCTCTTTAACCTTTTAAACTCTAACTGCCTGTATTTCGGCACGGCATAGGGTGTGTCAGAAACACCAACGTCAACAAGAATGATATTTGCATGGTTCTGCTTACAAATGCTGTTTCTAAGCAACAAAAAAACCAATAAAATGAGTTGTTAGACTGTGCAATGAATAAAATATTTCATCGGATTTTTAAGCTGTTTCAAGTATTTTTATTGGATTCTTTGTTATAATGACAATTTTTTTGAAAGTGATACGGTGAAAGAATCCACCCACTCATTTTTTGTATGTCATAGATAATTGTCGTGCAAGTCTAAATTTATATGATACTAACAATAGTCTTGTAGTTCTTCTCAAGTTGTAAGTTCAATGATGATCATGTACTAAATGGATATAATGATGCAATCAAAAAAATACTTTATGAAATTTTTAAAGCGCACAAATTTTATGTGGTTTTAGTTTAAAGAAATGTGAAACACTTCTTTCTGTTTGGTCACATTTGTTGAGCGCTGCCAGATATTTTATGGCTAAGGTTTTGCTACATATCATTGTATTACGAGCCAATTTTGATATATTTAATAGATGTTTACAACTTTTGAATCATGGGACAAATTGCCCCGGGTTACTGACACACATTGACAAGGATGGTCCGAGTTTAAAAGGTTATTGAACATTATCCATTAGTAGACAGAAAAAACTTTGACTGCTTCAAAATTATTTTCACTAATCTATGTAAGTCCGAAAACTATTTTTTCTGAGCCATGTCACCAAGATAGGAAAACTCCCTTAAAAGTCACCATTTCTATAAGTTTACTGAATTAAAATAAATAAAATTTCCAAAAAAGCTAAAGATGCGTATTGGTAAAATTAAATATTGTTTACCAACCTCCCCTGTTCAAAATTCTAGTTGATAAAACAATGCACTTCTTCTCCAAATCTACTCTTAGCCAAGGATTCATTTCATTTCCAGTATGAGCCAGAGACTGTGTCTCAAGGTCGTTTAAAGACAGTTCATAAATTCCATCTACAGCGAACCTCCCATCAAAGTGTTTATGGACTGAAAACATATCTACTGGTCCGCCTAAAGAATAAAAACAATAAAAAGTAAGAATATGCATTGATAAATACCTTGTTGCAACAATAGTTAATGGAAACAATGACATATTGACTAGTGGCTGCGTCTTCTATAACTAACTAGTTATCAGTAAATACATATACATATATTAAACTATCATAGCCAAAACGAACTTGCTTAAGCCTCATAACTTATTGAGGACTAGAATTCACTCAGTTTCTAGAGACTTCAGTATGGTTTTTCAGTTTTTTCAAAATTTATAGCAGTTTTTAGATAATAACTCTTTTTATTAATATAGTATTTAAACTGCTTCTTTGTTTGAATGAGTACCATTTATACAAAACAATCTAAAGACATGGGAATCAGAGCGACATGTTGGATGGAGATTGAAAAATACTCCCTAACTTAAACTCAAGCAAACATTTAGTTTTAGATTTATCTACATGTATATTGTACTGTTTTAGAGAGGTAGTTTTATTGAGAAATACAGAAGTATTGTCAAGTCAAAAGCTTGTCAATTATTTAATACCAAAACTGGGAGAAAAATAATCAAAACCATCACTGCCAACAATTGTTTTATAAAAGAAGACAACAGAAAAAGATGTCTCAATATCATGTAATGTTAAATAAAAGTTAGCACTTAGTATTTACCTCTTGCTAAAAGTCTATCAATATCGAGCAGCATAGGCTTTCCTGGTGGGACTGCAGTTGTTTGACAGGTGCTAAACTCTACAGCTCCAAGCAAAGTGCATGACTTTTCTTCAATTTCGTATGTGACACCAATACAGCCTTTGGAGATGGTACATCTGGCAGCGCACTGAATAGCGCTAGAAGTTGGCTGATGGATAGGAGTAATGACAAATGTTGCTGGAGCTTCATTGAGTGGTGCGAATTTATTTATTTGAGCATTTATCAATGATACCAGGACTGCAAGTATACCCATTGCTACAAACAAAAAATCAATTGTTTAATTACAGCATTGAAGAAGCTGTTGATAACTGTAAATTTTTTGCTTAAGATGGTGTCAAATTCTGAAATATTTTTACAAATAAATTTTTCTCATAGTGTTCTGAAAAAAAAACTTAAAATGGTAAGTGATATTTCTTGTAAAATGAACAGTTTACACAGCGAATTATAATTAAATTTACAAGAAAATGATAAATGTTTTTAATTTTCAAGGTTTGATTCAACTATAATTGTCCTAAATATATGCTTGCTTACCAGCATCACTTTTAAATGATTGCTGCATTTATTCTCTCAATTGTGTAGATACCAACAAAGCCGACATTTAAAATACTAAAGAAGTGACTTAAGAATTTATCTCACAGTTTTATTTTGACAAAAGTTGTGTGTTTTTTTTGGTATTGAAAAAAAGTTATTTTCCCTCACCTATTTCTAGAGTACACCTGGCAACAAGTTAAATAGTATTGACTAGTAAATTTGGCCAATTCAGCCAGTAAATTACCAACTTGCCAGTAGCCAGTATCGTACCAACTATGCCGTTATACTTTGACAGGCAAACTCAATGCATTATGGGTCTGAGCATTCATGTTAATTTACTGTAAATTAAAGCAATATTTCCTTCATGACATCCCTGAATAACAACCAATGTGTTTGCATACAATGAAAAACGATCTAAATATTATAATTGTATAGATAAACAGGCTTAAAGCTGTTGTAATTTAAAACATTCCACTTAGCAAATAACTAATACTTATTTAGCCGTCTTGATCTTCAATAAAATGCAAGATTCTACATTTATTATTGTATGAAGTTTTTATGTTCGAGGAAGACATACATGTACTGGCTAAAAACATTGTGAGAGAAGTTTGACGTCAACACGTTCAGTAGGTAAGCTTTTTGTAATTTTTCTTAATATAAAATAAAGTTTACAAATGGCTTATAAATTTAACTTAATAAACACACTCAAAAACCGGTTTTACTGTTACACTAAACTTACTTTAATTTTGTTTCAGTTTTGTTTTCTTTAAATTTTTTGCTGATCTTTGGAAAACTTCTTCAAAATAATTGGGGAAGAAATACTGAGCGATGCTGTTCTTAAAGTTGGCTTTTTGAGGAAATGACCAGTTACTGCTATTTGAACACTGGCTTTTATGCTCAGGTATCAATAGAGTCTAGAAAACTTTTTGTTTTATGTGTGACAGAAATTACCACAAAAATTCTGCTCGTATCTTGAATGTCTCAAATGTTGGGAGACTCAAATGTTGAGCTATGAAGGTATTTGATATAAACCATGGCAAGGTTGTTCCATAGTGACAACTCAATAATCGAAATCACAAGAGGATAGTCAGTCAGAAGAGTATCTAATTAACATAATGTTAAAATTTACCAATCATACATTTGCACAATCTCCTGGTTTTAAGAATACGCAAAACAATTTTTGAGCAAAATGAACATCAAACAGGGCTTACACTCTTTGAAGTTTTTTCTTTGAAGTTAACTTTACAAGCTTGCCAAGAGCTTTCATGAAAATCTATATTTTTCTAATTGAAGTGATGAAAGAACCCATGTTTAATGTACCATCTGTTGTGAAGTGGCAGCTACCTAACAAGTTATAATAAGCTTGAGTCCGCAGACTTTCTCATTTTGTCTAGCAACTATATTTAGTCCAACTTAAGAAACCCCTCGCAGAAAGATTTTGAATTGGCAATCCAAAAGTGATCTAGGGCGTGTAAAACTACAAATGTATTAAGAAGAGCAAAGCATACATTCTTTGTAAGATATTGATTCTTCCTAAAAAAACTTCATGACAATGTCTTACCAGATCTTCTGTTTGTGCACAGCTCTTTCGCACAAAACTTTTTTGTCAAAGCTACTCTTTTTTTACTTTTAGCCAACTATCTTACTATATTATTGTAGTAGAAAAACTTAACATAAATTGATCAATTTTTTTCTGCAGCTGACACATACTTTCAAACTTCCGCGAGGCCACTAAAAGCTATATTCTACTAATGATTTTATTCATACCACTTATATTGTTTCAACCTCATCACACCTTTCTTCAAAGAGTAGTTCAACTACTGTCAGAGAAATTTTTGGACCTCAACTTGGCTTACATAAGCTTTTGACTGCAAGTTGTCTATTTTTAATCAAAAATCTGCCAAAAAGTCAATTATACATTTACATATATAATCCCATATAATATATACAATAGATAATCAAATGGAGCGCTTCAAGATTAAATGCTCAGCATATGCATTACTGGCATGTGACTTGTATCAACTAGTGATTTGTTAAAGGGTGTTTTATGCATTCCCGCACAACCTGAGTAAAGGTTAATTTTTAGCGTGTTAGATATGTGTTGGAGTTGTCTATTGAGTCTGGCTGCTCTCGAACCAACATGATGGGCAACTCTTACTGTTATGTCACCTTTGTTCAGTCATATATTTGTATAGTAGTAGTCGCCGGTCTCAGATACTTGCAAATGGTTCGACAGTGAAAAAGAAGTGCAACACAGTGCCATGCTAAGGAGGAGACGACCATAAAAAGTCTAAGGTGCAATAAAGCATGTTTGCCAAATACAGAGAAGCAGAGAAGATTTTGCTGATATGCTATACTTTTTTGGGATATGCATGTTTAGCTCGTGTTATGTGTAAAAGTTAGAGCTGCACAAAGATCACGTTAATTAAACGATTGAAGTGGTCAATACAAATACACAATTAACTGAGTTGAGGCAATAAATCTTCAAATAAAATACAATCAAGGTGGTGATCAGGTGGTTTATTTGTATTGTTCAATGTTTAACATTTACTAAGCGGATTACTGTCATTTAATTTACTAGCAGATAGGTATTATGACAAGCAACCCTTTCTTACAAATTATATGCAACGACATTTATTTTGCGCTCAATTATTAAGATACAAAGTGAGTCTCTAACATAAAACCTGTTTATACAATACGATGCATAAGCACCGTGCCGATTTAACTGCAAGTGGCCATGTCTTTAGCTGTTTCAACATGTTTCTAAGTGATAGCAACGAAACCGATTTCAGTATTATTTAATACCTTACAGTCTAATTTTTGTTTTATTTTTACACTTATTTTGGTTAATTATTCATGTAATTTTATCCTTTAAAAAATAACAGTCATATTTCAGCTTTCGAATATTAGTAATATAAGATTGACACTTTATTGGAACAAGAAAGCAGAAAAATGTCTTCCATACTAGGTAGCACATTTCACTACGTTGTTGGAAGCGTAAACAAGAAAGCGAAGTGTGATATATGCCAGAAAGAATTTGCTTACCACCACAGCACATCATCATTAAGATATAATTTAACTAATTATCAAGGTACCGCACAAAAATCATCACCAGCTGTCGCAGACAATAACTACTACTATTGTCCACTGCGAGTGGCTATTCTCTAAAGCTGGTAATATTGTATGTAGGAAAAAGGCATCTCTTTATTCGGATAATGTGAATAAACTGTGCTGCCTCAACTCTTGGCCGACTTAATTATCGACTTTCATAGACTTTTTTATACTGGTAATAATCATTTCATTGTAACTTATGTACATTGTACATAACATGTACTCGTGCTAGCAATCGTCTCAATTATAACTAATTTATATGTAGCTGTGTTATTTGTTTTTGAATATGCAGGTTTTTGCTAGACTAACTCTAAGATTAGTCAAAAATTAACTGGTTCAGACCAGTAATTAATCATGATTAACTTTTATAATCGTTGTGCAGCTCTGGTAAAAATTCCTTATCTTTTTAGGTCGCAATAAAACTTGGTTGGAGGCAAGCCAGAAAGGCAGCAGGCTAAATGATATATGATCAAACTGGAACAAGAAGTGGATCAACATGAGGCTTAACTTTGAGGCCAATGTGTCATCAAGTTAGGGATGGGGGAATATATGCATTTCTTGGACTCGCACTAGTGCACTATAGAGCCTTAGCAGTCCATGGTTTCTGTTGGTAGGTAACCATTGACTTAAACCGGTAGAATGGATGGCGGTTACTTAGCGAAGTACAGTTGGTCAGATAACATAGATAGGTCATATAGCGATACAGGATTGGGAGACACAGATGACCATTCCATGTTGGATCACCATCACAAAATATTGCCCATTGGTGTTGAAAAAGGTTTGTCCAGTAAGTTGGTTTGAAAGCGTCTAAGCGTCGAAATAGCGTCGTCATTACGCTGTTACCGTAACACAGGATGTCTATCATTTTTATTTTTATATTTTTGACAGCCGATTCTTCAATACACTGAATATTATCAAAAGCTACAAGAAAGTGCTGTTGAATGCTGACTTTCAGCAGAAGTCACTTGAAGTAATATTAGAAAACCGGACCAAAATTCATTTTGTTGAAAGGAAAAGTTGTGCCATTCAGATTTGTTTTTTTTTGTGCCAACCGCCTCATCAAGGTTGATGAGCCTGTGTTGTACATTTCACACTAAATGACTCAGTTTTTTTTATCTGATTGGTATAATAGTCATTGGACAAAGTTTTGAAATTTACCATTGCCGACTGGTGGAGCTATTCCGACAGAAAGAAGCCGAACTCAAATTCAATGCAGGAAAGTGCGAGCTTTTCTAAGCAAAGCCACATGGACAATATAGTCAGCTCTGAAGGGTCGCTACTGACTTTGAGAAGACTAAAGCAGTCTAACAATAGCTGACCCCAACAAAGCCAGTTTTGCTGGAAGATTTTCTGTGAACATTAGGAAATTACCATAAATAAATGCCTTGCCACAGTATGGCTCGCTTACCAGTTGATTGAAAAGTACAAAAGAAAATGGGATAAAAAGGAAGATACGGCTTTGAAAAAACTAAAGAGACACACATTCTTGCTATCTGTTCTCGCATAACCCAATCTAAGCCAGTCATGCACACTGAACTCAGATGAGAAGGGATGTTGAGTGGGTGCAGTGCTATACAAGGTAATTAGGCCTTGATAGAGTGATTTCACACTTTAGCAAGCTTTTGGTAAAATCTGAGAAGATATACAGGGTCACACCAAAAAATTTGTTGGCCACGGTCATAACCATGACCTATTACAAAAATTGAAAAATTAAACATTGCCAACCTTATATTTAAAGACAACAGTTGCTACACTGCACTGACCATGCCTCACACTGCTGATTATACAGAGGAAACTGCTTATATTCAATTGGTCAAACAACTACAAATTTAGGCTAAATAGCAGTAGACGAAAAAGCACCAAGCCAGTCGGTCCCATTAGCACGCCAATTGGCTAATCTGACAGTCATGCGAGGACTGCCTGCAACGGAAACTTATTGAGTTGAGGGTAAAGGTGACCTTTCGGGTAGGACCTTACCATAAAAAGCCAATCTTTGTCCTGAAAAGTTAAGGGAAGCCCAACAGCTTTGTCAGGAACTGCTAGTACTGGGCGCAAAGTGTTTGGTTGCATGGCCCAATCAGCTGTCACTATGACCAGTAAACAAGTTGGTCTATGATTAACGAGGCCATCCTAAGATTTTACGACAAAACTAGGGTAATAACTCAACGCAATGTAAAGAAAGAACTGGCCTGGATGCAGCATACAGGTCAGGGTATGTGACATTATTTTAAGCAACAGAGCTGACCAAAAGCCAGCCAGAGCTGAGAGACCAAAAATTCTGACAGACAACCCAAGTCTAGTCATTTTTCTGATTACAACTAGACGATTAGTTACAAGCCCGGGCATTTTGTCACAACCACCATGAATGGGGGGCAGTGTGTTTGCCAACAATTAAAGAGGTTAAGGTTAGGTAAACATTAGCCTTATCCAAGCTCAACAATAGGGTCATCCAACACCGAAGAACAAGGGTAGCTTTTCGGCAGCCTGCATCCTTAACCCTTTCACGGGCGAATTTTCAAAACTAAATCAGACTCCCATGGGCGAATTAATTTTCCAAAAAATCAATGTCTTTTTAAAAGGTTCATACACTTTTCTGTGTGTTATTATGTGCCTATATCTATGTTTGAAGGTGCATATGTATACATGTATATGTCCATAGGTATATATATAAATTATAAACAAATAAAAATGTATAACAGAAAATATATACTTTTCATAATAATTGTCTATTTACGAATGATATTTTCGAAAGCATTCTCCTTTACAAAGGCCCACATCACAATCTTTGCACCATGTACATATTCGTGTAACAAAAAGCTCTCACAAAGTAGTACTTCTGGATTGACAGACTCAAAAAACTTTTCAAAATATTCTACTGGTTGAACATCTACTGGAGTAAAAACTGGGCCTGTCACTGCTATAAACTGCTGAATTGTAGGAGATTTATCTCTGTTTATGTTGGTTATATTCTTCCAGGCACTGGCATCACTCCTACTCACATCTTCATCATTACTGCTACCAGCCTTTTCATCACTGTCACTTCGCGATGTAAAGTGATTCCAATCACAATCCAAACCTGATTCACTGTCATCTCTTGCTACTAAATTTAAAAAGTCACTGTCAGCTCTGAATCTCTTATTAATTTCGGTACTAGTACTTGCTTTATTAGAATAATCTCGAGAGGTTCTTTTAGAAGTCGCCATGATGGTAAACTACTGTCAAACTCTCGAAAATTTCTGTAAATAAAAGCTAAAACCGAAGCAAGAAAAATAAAAGGTGATAAATTATTTAGAACAATTTTCGAATTTTTTTCGAAAGTTTATTTATTCATCACTGCTAAAAACGATTGTTTTTTTTCAACCTTCAAGTCAATTTTTGAGACTAACCACAACTACTATATCGTAGCTTGCTATTGGTAAAAAAAGTAAACAAAAAGACAGCATTTAGCTAACCAGAAAATGCTATAATAAAATACGTTACCGAAACGACCAAAACGTCGCACTGCCCATAAGCAACCATATCGCAAAGTGACAAAAACGCCGCTCTGCCCGCGAATGGGTTAAGCAACTCTGTTTTAATTACAGCTAATCTCATGTTGATTTACACCTGGTCGGCATTTGAGTTTTCACTGATCAACCAAAGGCCTCTCAGATTGTACCTTTTAAATAGATTGCCAAAGCCGCCAGCAAACAAAGTAAAAAATAGTTTTCCATGAGCTACTTTCAAGACCTTTTACTAGGTAGGAAGCTCTGCCTAAGAAAAGGTCGACAAGTGGATAGCTATTTTCTTCAAAGCGGGATGAATCTCTTGCCACGTCGAGGTTCTACCAAGCGAGAAGCAGACTATTAAGCTAACCACTAAACCGTTATTGTAATGAAAGCTTTATTCCCACTCTAATCAAAACTCACTGGCGCCGCAAAGATTAAAAGATCAAGCCACTCAAAGTGAAAAGGCATGATCTAAGGAAACATTTCAGCAAAATCAGCCCAAAGAGTCACTAGAGACCCAGCTGACTAGGCATTCCAGATTAGTCTCTAAACTAGCGAACTAAGCTAAATCAGCTAGACAACCACACTGGCCTGTACATAGCCTTGTTGCCAAGCCAACCAGAATCAAGCCCGTAGAAGCGTTGATGCAACTTGAGTCTGGCTCAGGATGCTTGGCATGAATTCTAAGATATCCTTTTGCTGAAAGGACCTTGTACTACTGCAATGAGGGGTAATTAGGAGGGAGTTATTGGCAGAAACTGGTGATGCGAACCTCTAGTTTCATAGCGTCAAGGAAGTGGCAGTAGGAGGATAGAGCTTTCAAAAGGACTGAAGAATGCCATTTTGAGTTCAGAGCTTAACAGCATTACCTCTGGCTTTAGTTGATCAATCCTCATGATGTTGATTGGCGGCCCATCTGCTGGGGCAATAACCAATGGCAAGAGGAGAGATAACGCCAATAAAACCAATGCCAAGACAAATCAAAGCCCTGATTTTGCTTATGACGCTGCGCTCGCTAAGGATTCCGGTCGGCCACATGTTGGCTACCTAGTCAGCTCTGTGACCAAGGGACAGAGCTTAACTAAACTAAAATGTGTATAAAGAACCCACAGAAGCAACAATAGGCAGAACACATAAAAGTCTCACATTGTGCAGGTATTAAAATGCTCATTGCATTTTAGCTGCACTTTCATGTGTATTTGTGAAATATACGTGTATATTCTGATTGCTATGTAGATAAGTGATTAAATCTTCTGGTCCCAAGTAGAGGAAATTAGTAGCTTATTTATATTCTGATATTTAATGTATACTATGGTTTCATGACTCCGGCGCAGATTGTTTTTCAATATTAGTGTCTTGTTTTGTGCATTCAGTTTGAAAGTGTATTTTGGACCACTTGGTTAATTTAGAGGTTTTGAAAGTATGAAAAATAGAATCTGAGAGGACCCTCACTCCAAACTTATGGCTAGTTACTATACATCACAAATAATGTACCTCACTGCCTAATGTACATCTGATAGGCACCTAACTTTTAGTAACTTAGAAGGAAAGTGCTTTGACTTCTTTAAGAATACTTGTCTGGGCTAGAGCTATTCATTTGCTTATTTGGTAAAAAAAGAGAAACAATTTTATTTTTATTTCAGGCAGGAATAAAAGCAGAGTATCAAGAAAACAACACAGTGATAAAACAGGAACAGTGTTTCATGACATACATAGATTTTTAACAGAAACATGCAACTTGTCTATTGAAGTCCAATGTGTTGTGAATACTTACCTTTAACTTTTTTAGCACATTGCAAAAACATGTTGGAGAGCAGACCTTTGCCGGTGCTGAAATCAAACACGCAAGTGTCTAACCTTGAGCCGAGAGATATTTTGTAGTTCTTAAAAATCAATATGATATGCTCATACTTAGAAGAGCAAACAATTGAGACTCGATGAATACCAGTCATGTGTGTGTTTGGTTATGAAACTTGCCGTATTATGGGTCCGCCTTACAAACTTTGCATAAAGGAAACCCTCCCAACTAGTAGCAATCAGACTATTTCTGTGTAACCAAGCAACAACAGCGATTCCAGCCAAAGTAAATTATCTCAGGACTGACTATTTTAGTGATGCAATAAATGCTATCAAGTTCAGATGACAGACTTGATGGTATTTATTCAAAGCACTTCACAATTTCCTGTTGATGTGTTTTGCAGTTGTCGTTGAGGTTTTTATGTTAAATTTTATTTAAGGTTCTCTCTTCCCAATCAGTGTCAATTAACAATATTTGACTTCCTTCCTCGGTTTTTTGTAAGAATAATGCTTTTTTGCATTGAATTGAAAAGTTTATTTTGAATAGGAAATAGTAAAATATATGTTGAGCAATAAACCAAGTCATTAGCAAAAATTTTTCTTTAAAGAAGTGCATGTTCTTAGCGTATTCTTAAAATGGTTTTTACACATATTAAAAATTCAAACAATACAATTTTGATTAATTCATGTATGTCCTTATCAAAAATTGACCAAATGTTTACTAAGTTGATTAGTTCAGTAACCAAAAGTACCAAATTACAGTATTTTAGACAAACTCAATAATTTATTTACATGTTTTTAGGATCTTTAATTGATACAATTAATATACTGTTTGATGTATTCGGACATGATCTTTAAAACAATTACTCAACAAATAAAACTTATACATAGTAGGACAAGAACAAACATGCTAGTCATTTATTTAAAGCAAACAATTATTTACCTGTAAATATTGTTGCATTTTGTTGAAGTATGTTTGAGAGAAGGCCTTTATGTTGCATGAATAAATTACTTTGTGTACTGAGTGCTAAGCTACAAATTTACATTAATATTTGTGTTGCAAAATTACACCAGTTTTAACATATTTTTGACACCTTCTTTAAACCCAAACTAATATACTATGAAGAAAACATATAATTCTATGCTTCATGCTTTGGTTATCTTAGCAGTCTTTTGTTACCATCAAACTAGCACAGCTTTGAGTTCAATAACCTGAACACATTACACCTGGTCATACCAGACACAAGCCGAAAATTGGTGCTCTGTAATATTTTAGGTGTCATTTGTGATTTTTATACGCGCAACTGATATTAGATATGGATTAGTACATTCTACATTTCTATATTTAACAAAACATGTATAATAAGTATTAATATAAAAAATTGAAGCTACAATTCTATCAAAAACGATTTGTAAATAAATTTCAGGTTTTTCTATGTTTAGTTTGCTATGAAATTCCTGGTTTAAATTAGCGATTTTGATGTTATAATGTCGAAATATATATTATGGGTATCAATAAATTTATATAATTCATCTCTACTGTAAAAAAGTGTAGCCATAAAGTTTTCCTTATTGACACAATTTAATTCGAAATATCTAAACTTTTTGCTTACAAATAAAATTTGTGAAGACCCCAAAATTGAGAGTTCAAGTATAAGTATTTTGCTCCTTTTAATTTTAGAAACTATTAAATTTTGCAAAAAAAAAAACAATTATGTGCTCTTCACTCCTTTTAAGTCTTATTCTTTATTTCAGCTATTTTTATACATTTTCAAAAATTCCAATAAGAACAAAACCACAAACAACCAAATACTGGCTAAATCAGCTTACACTGCATATCAGACCAAAGTGTCACATTGAAAGTTTTGTAGCTGTTTGAAGTTTTAGAAGTCAGTTCATTTCTTTAAAATGCAAAGTGAAATAGATGAATTGCACAGACTTAAACTCTGTGCAGCTGTAGAAGCAGAAAAGTAAGCGATTGTAGCCAAGTTTGTTAATTCATGTGTTAGTTTCAGCAGATAATAGCTAAAGTCTGCACTTCAAGCTATAATATATCTTTTCCAATTTTTTTCTTGACTTGCCTCCTAACCTTTGACATTCTTCTTTGTGTCAACCAAAAATTACAACACTTCAGTAGATGTGCGGCTATCGAAATATCGATTATATATGTAGCCTTGAAAGCCAAAAGCCAAACATCACATTTCACACGGATAGCAAACTCCATTGAGTGAGTCGTAAGCCTCACACATTGTGCAGTTAGTATCTCCAAGTTCGATACCAATAAAAAATTAGAGCTGTTATAGATAGCTGTTATACCACAGGTAATATGAGTCATATTTTTCCAAATTTAGCTAATGAGACAAAAATAAGTTTTTACTTATTAGATGAAAATCAAATATTCTTCACTTAAACTTTGTAGCCAGTCTACAAATCAATATCTGATCTCTGAAGATGTTAATTTTTAGTCTCCAATCTAAAGCGGAAAGTTGTTACTACGTGAGTTATGCATTTCAGAGTTTGATAAATGAGAAAAAGGTAAGTTTCAAATTATCTTTGTAAATTATAATGCTTATTGAATTCAACGGCCTAATTGAGATACCCATCACATTTTCCCATCTAATCAGAAATGTATGAAGATGCCTTTGCTGGTCTCTAACGAGATTACTAATTCTTTCTTAAATTTCTGAGTTGCTAAAAGTGAAATATAAATACTGTAACTTGGTTAGAAGTTTCAAAAATACAAACTTACAGCTATTTTTTAGCATATGAACCAAGTTTCCTACAATTTAAACATGTATTTTACTACATATGTGTAGCAAGGAGTTTAACAGGAAAGTTTCTTAACAGTATAAAAGAGCGCAATCTTTGTTATAGTTGTTTATTAGAATAAAGGACCACAACCTTTTTGTGGTGGTTTATCAAAATAAAGCAATACAGGTTTTTAAAGTAGCTTAGCATTAGTAGATTAGACAACTTTCATGAAAACTAGTATCCTAGAATTAGTGGTAAAATTGAAGCTTGAGTTTTTAATTTATGGTTGACTAGAAAATTTAAGTTAAATCTGACACTCAGGATTTCCATGGCTGGTTAAGTTCAAGAAAATGAGTCTTTTGAAAATTTCCAATAGTCATGTAAAACTCCAACAATGAATAATTTTAGGAAACTGGAAAACTAAAATGTTTCAGCAGCGTGTCACAAATATCCCAACAGCAGGATGCTACAAGAATTTGACTAAACAAAAAACGGTTGGTTATGATTGATTATTTGTTTGAAAATAGATGTTGCATCATTGGCAGAATCTAGACATATATTGTGCCTATAAGCTAGTAAGTCTATGCCTATCAGCAAAATTCTAAGAAGATAGAAAACTTTCCACAATGCAACCTACATATAACCTTCTGGTAGGGTGTAACGTCATTGATAGAAGAGCATTGCAACACAGTGTTGACACCTGTGATTGAGTTTTGACTTTAGTACAGCTTCTGGTGAATCATGTGATTTGATGTATAACTTGTATGGTCAGGCTTGATAATAAACAGTATAGTTACAGCAAGCATAGCATTCACCTTGCTGATACAAAGCAAGAGTAAACTTAATGCAGCAATATTAAAACTGTGGTGAGGATTATTTTATATCACATTTTATGTCCAGATCTTGTTAGTTTGGTTCGGACTCTGCGGCATGTAGAGTTTTCTTTTCTTGTGAGTTATGGCTGTAAGTAGTTCAGGCAATGCGCCTCAATTTAGTGGTATGATTGAGTGCATATCGAAATACCCAAGAGTTATTTTGAGTTGCATGGCACTGAAGGTGACATAAAAAACCCGTGTTAGTTATTGGACTTTGGAGTCACAGTATGCTGAGTGGTCTGACTTAGTGTCGCCAAGAAAATTTCTTGCTATGTCTTACACTGATTTGAAGGAGGCGTTGACATCTCATTACAGTGACATCACATTGGTGCCGCTGCAAGTAAGATGGTGAAGAGAGCAAAGTTCTAAGAAGTGAAGAGAACAAAATGTGAGAGAATTAACAGTTTTGTAGTAAAACTATGTTCTCAGGCTAAGATTTGCCTATTTGGAAATGCTTTTGAGGAAAATTTGTTGGAACAGTTCAGTATTGATGTGAACAGTAAGTCAGCCAGTGGCCGCATATGGGTCATGTCTTTATCATATCTGGCAGTTTGCAAACTGTCCTTGATGAAGCTCTGCAAGTCAAAATGGATGAAAAATTGACAAAATGTATCTCCAAGAGCCAGAGACTGTTTCAGCTGTGCATAAAAAGGCTGCCAAACATTTAAATAGTAGAAATGAAATTTTAATGCTGAGCATGATAAACTAGCTGCTGCTACTTTGGGTAACAATGGAAAGGGCGGCAAAGATACTCAAGATATGTTATTGTTTCGGTAGAGAAGGGCATTTTGTGTCTTCTACTAAATGCCCAGTGAGAAAATGACATTGTAAAGCGTGTAAACAAATCAGACATTATATAGGAACTAAATATTGTAAAAGACTTTTGTTGGTATTTACAGTACAGGAAGCTCAAGAGGAACGCGACTGTGACAGTCTGTCTGCAGTAAACTACAACAGGACTCAAATTCTCAGGTGTAAAGTCGACATAAATGGTGAGACGATTCCCTTTGTATTAGATACAAGTGCCTGTAACAACCTCTTTGATAGACAGGCCTATGATAGGATCGAAGGCTTAGTGACAATGAAACCCTACATCTATTGAACTGTTTTTGTGCGTTAGTGGTACACCTTTAATTTTTTAGGTGAATTTAAAACTGTAGCTGCTGCTGCTAATAAAACAGTAAGCAGCACATTTTTTTGGTTTTCAACGGTAAAGCTAAAAGCTCTTTGAGTGCTAAGTCAGCCAGTGACCTCAGTCTCTTGTCTTATAGTGTTAAGGGAGTTTGTAAAATTTTGCCGGATCAATCATGTGAAGTTGTAGAGCATTTCTCTGAAGTTTTAATGGCATATGTAGGCTGATGGGGTACTCTGTGAAATTCCGCATTAACCCCGATATAACTCTGGTTGCTCAGCCAGTGCGGTGGCTGCCAATTGGCAATTGTGCCAAAGTAAAGGACAAACATGATGAATTGTTAGCTGTCGATATCATTGAGCCAGTGGTTAGAATGGGAAAGACCTAGATGAACCCGCTTTGTCGGGTGTTGCAGTATTCTGGTGATATTTGCCAGTCAAAGGATATGCACCAGGCCAACAAGGCAATTTTGTGCGAGCGCCATCTAATTCATACGACAAAAATGCTAACTAATTTAGAAAGTGGGAAAATATTTTCCAAACCAGAGCTTAGGTAGGAATTCCACCAAATTGAATTGGTTGAGAAGTTTTGAGAAATCATTACTTTCGTTACTACATTCACAAACGCTTACAGAAGAAGCGTGTAGAAGAGCATGATGCTGAGTTGCGTGGTCTCTTGCAACGCCACAATAACACAGGATTGACGCTGAACTCTAGAAAGTGCAAGTTTAGAATAGACTCTTGTAAAGTTCTTGGAAAATGTAATATCAGACAAAAAATTTTCTGTTGACCTAGCCAAAGTGAAATCAATTCTCGAGTTTTCAACCCTAAAACGTGCCAGTGAACGTAAAAGCTTTATGGGTGTGGTAAAATTTAGACGAGCCTGTCCCATAGTGCTTCTAATCGATGTCTTGATTCGCTTCAATGCAGAAAAGTATCTCTTGCCCACTGCATTGGTGGCAGGCAAAATCAATACTAGATTAGTGAGCCTCTCCACTTCATCGCCAGTTGCTAGAGCGCAACGTTGCGCTAGAGCGTTAGTTAATTAGTTGTTGGAAATTCCCATAGATATATATACCTAGATTGGCCAATAATAGCTAGTCCCATTGGTGGCCTTGTCAGACTTAAATGCCATGACGCAACGTCACTGTATTGTACCTTACGCTTGACTGACCGCAAGATTCATCATTAGTTTACAATGGCAGAAGCTGAGAAGAGTGTGTCAGCTGCTACTAAGGTGAGTTTTTTGCTACTTTTAATATCAAAGATACGCTTGGAACTCTTAAATATCAGCTGTAAGGCTTTATAGTAAAAACTAAAACAGTTTTCATACCAATAGTGGACATATTTTCCCCATATTTGACACTTTGAAAAAATTATTGAAGACAATCAAATCAGCAGACATCATTGTTTGTCAAGTTACCACCAACTTCAAGTTGTTTGATTCATTAACTGATTGACTCTCTTGGAAGGTTTTCTTAACTTTGCCAAAGGAGCTGCTTGTGTAATACTGCTACTTTGTGATGCTTGAGTCATTAATTTGGATACCATCTTGCTATAAATCACTAGTCAGAATGAAATTCATATTCATTGCTATTTTGGCAGCGATCTCACCATTGTTCATCAAGCTCACAGTCATCTGAGAGGACTAGTAAGAATTGCTGCGTTGCTTTTGGATGTTCCAATTATCCAAGAAAATGCCCAGAGAAAAGCTTCCACAGGTAGGACAATATAACAAACATTCACCCTGCTAATCGTTGGGAGAATTCAGGAACATACTACATGAGCATGGCTTGGAGCATGGTTATCTTTGGCTATAATCAGGCTTCAAAGTTTCCATTATTTGACTAGGTTAATGCTACACTTCTCAAAGGCAAAAAGTCAATAATCCAATGAGCAAAAAACACCACTAATTGTATGTATCTTTTATTACTTGTTAAGTTTTCCTACTGCTGCTGATCGCAAGGATGCCTGGATTAAAGCAGTGAGACGAGAACAGTGGACCCCAAGTAAATCTTCTGTACTTTGTTCAGACCACTTCACTAGTGACAGCTACCAAGTATCACCTGGTATTGGGACAAAAGCTATATTGAAGGCCAATACCATACCAACATTAGAGTTTGTCTTTTAAGACATTGATAAAATTCAAATTTATCAAAGACAACTGTTGTAATGAGGGATAACTTATATCTCCCTCTCTCGCAAATGCTAGCATTAGCTGCTATTGTATGTATTTAATTTTACATTTTAAATAATCACATTTCCTTGTATTATTTTTTGATTGCTGCTTTTTGAAAGCATGTGGTAAATTATGACAATAACCAACATCTTCTTTCTGTTACAATATCTTGTTTTGAGTGTTTAATTTGCATTTTTAGAGTATGGAAACCAAGCAATATATATTTAATTGTTCGATATATAAAAAAATTGCACCAACATGCGAGTATATTAACATAGGAGCTCAGTCTCGGAACGCATTAAGCTCGTAAGTTGAAGTATGACTGTATAAGTTTTTAGCTTTTAAGAGCTTGTAATCACCTTCTCATATATTTCACACCTACGACACAACAGAGTAAGGTATGGTGAATCTTATGACACCAAATAACTGCAATGTGAATTTTGTTGCAAGTCAACCTTTAACTTGCTTATGCATATTGTACAAATAACTTGGTATTGTCCTTTCGTGACTGGCTTCTTAGTGGTGGCAATTAGTGCTAGCCTGGCAAAGTTTTTCATCAGTCCAGCACAACTAAGCAACACTCTAGTCGCTTTCTCGCTGTGGTTGCAAACCTCAATCACCACAGGCGAAGACAAAGTCAAGCCACCCTGATTTTTAACTGTAATTAGGGAATTCGTTGCTTGGTTTACATCAACGTTGGTAACATCCACGATGCTAGTGATACAATCATTACACTTCAGCTTCGGTGACCTAGCCAGCTGTAAAATAATCATTCTGTCTCATTTTTGACTTCAGACATATTTGCACGCTCATTATATTTAGTCATGTTTAGTTCAGCATATTAGTCTATTTACCTAGCCAAGGTCTGGTTCTTTGAGTGGGTGGGCTATTTCCCCTCCCCTCTCCGTTCCCCTCCTCTCTTTTCCCCTTCTAACTTATTATTTGGAGAAGGGGAAAAGAGAAAATGGGGATAAGAGAGGGTTGCAAATAAAGCCATGATGGCTCATGATTTGTGTGCAACAATTCATAGCTTTTATAGTTTTAATCTATGGTGGTTATTAGATATTATCACAGAATTGCTTTAGTTTACTGGATTATGTATACAATAAGGTTTTTATGTGAAAATAAATGTAATTTTGCTACCTTCTTCCCATTAGATTCATTGTAAACAGCAGTGCAGTCAAGCGTGAGGTACAATACAGTGACGTTGCGTCGTGCTATTTTGGTCTGACAAGCTTTTTCCCTATTGGCCAATCTAGGTATATATATCTATGGAAATTCCAAATGAAAGAGCTTAGACTGAAATTCTTACTAATTAGCCGGCGAAGATCACTAAAAGGTTGGGGCTACTCAGCTGCCCAGCCGCCTCAAGGAATACGGTTCTGTGAATTTTAGTGTCACGTAATGACCTCCACTGTGTACACTATGCCGATTTTGCAATTTCCGAGATAATGACAGAAGAAAAGCGCAGTCCGGAGTCTCCAAATAGGACAATACAGTACTGGACATCTCTCAAGGTCTACTATTCTGGACTTGTAAAGATGTCACTCTGCCACTAAGAATAGCTTGCTATGAAGAGAAGTATGTTTTGGTGGCAGCATCAATCAGCACTGTGAAAATCCTGGATAGCTCAACATATTGGTTTACTTATAAATGATAAACAGAGTATGTGTGAGCAGTTGTGTTGAAAAATGTGCTGTATAATCTAGTAATTGACAGATATACTCGTAGATACATAGTGTTGATGTAAACACATGTAATTATATCATGCCTACTTCTCATAGTGAAATAAAATACTATACATATTAACAGAGAGCTTTCATAGTCTATAGACTTGCTATTGACTTAGTACCAGCTTATAATTCAGAGTAGCTGTGTAATTTTCACCACTTCACATTCATTAGCCAACTATTTAGGATTTTTCTGCACACTCGGTACCTTTTCACCGATCAATGGAATATAGTTTTTAAAAATAATGCCATTGTTTTATTCAGGTCTCAAAGTTGTACAACTAAAGACACTGATGTTCTTAGATGGTAAATTAGAGGCATATACATTGTACCACAAAGAGTTTCAGAAATTTAGACACTTTTAATCAAATTGCTTTTCAATCCATTGTTTTTATGATGCTATACTAAAAAAGAAGGTAGTGGTCATCAAATTCATCTACAAACTATTTAATCCTTTTGCAGGCACAGCGACATTATTTTCGTTTCGTGATACTGACGTCAATGGGCAGAGTGAATATTATGTCGCCACGAGAACATTTTCTATCAATTGATTTCTGGTTAGCTTATTGCTTTTTTTATGGAATTTTTTTGCTAATAGTAAACTAAATTATATTAGTCCATGTTAGCAACACAGATAGTTGTTTTGAGAAAAATACACAATCGTTTTTGCAATACTAAACAAACAAAAAATCCGAAATAAAAACGTATTTGAACAAAGCAGAGATCTTAGTTTGTAGGTTGTTTATGCTCCTGTTAATGTTTTCTTAATAACTTCCTAGAGTGCAACCACTTTCTTTTAACCCTTTGACCAGGTATAAGCCCCCAAAGACAACTGAAACTCATGTAATTTATTTTAAAAAATTCAATAAAATCGATTTTGTATGAACATGCATAGCTCAAATCTTAAATATATTTCTATGAACAAAAACTTTTGCACATATACATTCATTCACATATCTACTACTCAAAGAAATACAACCATGTGCAATTGTCCCTGTGTGAAATGCTTGGAAGCATTTTTTTTTTGTAGAGTCAAACGCTATAACGTAGCCCTGCGAGCAACGACAACGATCGTTCTCTCTACATATTCCAAGTATATTAAAAGTCCAAAAAGTTTACATCACTTCCATCATTTGAATTATTTTCATTCTGATCAGACAAAAAATCACTAACGATCGCAGGATAAAATAATCTTTTATTTTACCGTTTTGAAAGTCGAGCCAATGTTGACTGGTTTTTCCAACTTTTAGTCTTGTCCAAGGATTTCGATTTGTTTAGCTTTTAGCACAAAGCAACGCCTCTCAGATAATTGTTTCATATTGTAAATAATCGACCGATATCTTGTTGATGATATTTAATACTTACTAGTGTTCATATCTTTTGTTTAACGTTACTAGGTGACAGCTTTATAAACGTCTACCCAAATAGACATTAATGTCGTTTCCCCATGACATTCTGGTCATTTCCCCTGCCAAAGGGTTAATGTCAGGGTGTCCTCCAAAGGCTATAGGCAAAGGCAAAGCTATAGAGTAACCATAATAAGCACACGATGTCAAGGCTGTGATGTAGGCCTCTGCAAGGACAAATGTTTCCAAAATCACTATAGCTAGAGAAACACCTATATAAGAATTTTACTTATAAATGTTTATTTGTATTTACCTGTATAATTAAAACATAATACTCACATACAATATCATAAATAAAAGCGTATCAATGTTTTTTTTTAAATCACTTTGTGAAAGAATAATCTGCCCAGGGGGTTTCAAATAGCCCAAAAAAAACTTGCCTGCGAAAGGGTTAAGAAAAACTAAAATAATTTCTAATCATTTTCTTTTCCTAGACAAAGTCAAATTTGAAATGATTTTTAGAAAGAAAAACTTTTTATTTTAGCTTGTTTAAAAAATTAAATTGAGTGTAAGTTCAATTTATAATACATAGCTTTGTATAAATCGATTATTCATTTTTCTTCTGAAATGAAGCTTGTATTTTGGCTTGGTGTCCATAGTAGTTCGTCTTGAACCGCGGGCAACCGAGAGAATATATATCAAAAAGTTATCTACACTCTCCCCTTACCACACTCTTATAGCTGGTATTTGGTAACCTGCCAGTATTCCTATGCCTATAAAATATCGCAAGTTATTAGGCACTAGTTATTTGCACCATGTTTACATTCCAGTCAATTAGTATAGAGTCTATTTAATTTTTTGAGTTGGATCATTAAGAGGGCACCCTATTTAATGAGCTGAGGTTTGCTCTCTTGTAATCAGGCTAGGCTCATGTTGAAGTCTTAGATTAGTGTAGACAACTCCATTAGATATGGCATAGCTGGGGAAATAATTATTTTAAAATATGAAGTTCATTATGAATAAAACACTTAGTACCTTTTTTCACAAATAGTAATCAAATAGCAAACGAAAACTTAGTAGAGTTATTTTTTCTGCTGCAAGGAGTAAGGTTACAGATGTAGCATTAAATTTTGATGGTATTTTTACTGTAAATATTTCGATGCAGTCTTTTAATATATTTCACATCAATTATTTGTAAGGAAAAGTTGCAAAGTTCTATGGAGGTTAAGTAATGGAGGAATTTATGCGTTTGAAGGACAACTGTTCAAAAAACATTTCTTATGATTGCGTGAATAATACAGTGCTCAATTAAAACCGTTTTAATTAGGTTATTAAGAGAGTGGAAATCATGAATATGTCGAAGGTAATTAATTATACCAATTATATTGTAGGTGAGTTAATCGCAGAGCCAACAGACAGGGCTGTTGAGAGTGGTTGGGTATATTACATGGACATCTCTAGAGACAGACTAATCATAGCTAACAACAATAGGAAGAATGTGGCAGTCTTTCAGCTACAACCATAGCCTCTGATTCATCAGTCTGAGTTGCTGACTTCTCTTTTTATTTTGAATCATACGCTACTCTGCAAAAACTAAGAGAGATTTACCCGTGATACTGGAAGAAAGGTTCAAATCTGTCATTTGTGCAGTAAAAAAATTTGTTATTCATAAAAAAGTTTGATGTTTTTGTAATGAACAGTTGTATAAACTATAAGCTACTCTATGAAAGCTAAGAGAGATTTATCCATGAGTCTGGAAGAAAGGTTTAAAGCTGTCTACTGTTCAGTAGAAAGAAAAATATAACTTGCTATTTATAAAAAGTTCAATGTTTTTGTAATGAAGAGTTGTATTTCCATACTTTGATTTTGCTAATTGTGATTAGTAGATTCATGAAGGAAATTAGCATTTTATATGATTTATGGCTTATGATCTGATTTTCATCGTATTATCTGATAGTATAATCTGATTTGACAATCTTTTAACCCTTAAAATAAATTATTTCATGCTCTAAGAAACGTTTTAAAGTCATGAGTATTTTTTGACTTGTGTATTGTGTTTAGTTGTGTACTGCTGGTTTCATAACCATTTGGCCTGGAGTAGAATTGGTCTAGAAAAAGTTTCACATTTCTACAGGTAAACTTATTCTAATTTTTAGAGGATTGTACCAAAAAACATCAGTCTTTTTTCAATCATTTTTTTTGTTTTGTATGTTGGAAGTATTTTGACGTCTAGAATGTTTCAAGATTAAAATCAACATAACATGATCGTTGTTAAAATGTTCAGATAACTAAGTGTGTGACTATGTAATCTATAATTGCAAAGAGACTGACAGTATAGAAACACAAAACACTGCAACTTATAAGCATTAGTTGAAATCAATTGTTATCATGTCAAGAATTAGTGGCGACTTTTTGCACATTTTATTTATTGAAGTGTTCCAACTAACCTTAAAACCTCCTGGCAGTCAGATCAGCTCAAACATAAAAAAACCATAACAATTGCTAGAAATGAAATGATGAAATATCCTTCAACTATTAACATTGTTTTCAGCTAGACTAGTAAGATTCAAATTGACCGCTTTACAGGGCACAGTTCCTGACATGTTTTGTGTAACTTTTGGTGGTAACCATACTGTACTAACAGAAAGTTAAAGTTCAGCTTAAACTCATATAATATTTTTTATGGCTTCTAAAATTATTGCTAAAATAGAACATATCAACAGCACTTTTAACACATAGCAAGCAAGAGCTTTTGAATTGTGGTTATTTGCCAGTTAAAGATGTGGTTGTGTCCAATCTGAGTTGATTTTTACAGAAAGTATTTTTCTTTGTCTATCATTTAATATGTTGTTTTTTGAGTTAGGCAATCTCATGGTCAAGATATTCGAAAATTAACATAAAAAAAATTTGATCATGGTAAAAACGTTCAGGCCAAAAAAACATGCCCCTGCTTGCCCAAAATGATGTAACACGTAATACAACCTGTCTCCATCTCTCATATTCATATCGTCTATTGCGATAAAAGTCTAGTCCTACACGGCTCTGTTGGCATATATTTTATTTTGTATTTGCCTGTGTCGGCTACAATAAAATTTTTAATCTAGCTACAGATACGTTATTACCAATGTCTCAAAGGCCTCAAAAAAGGAAAGTTAAAAACTTGTTAAATCAGCTTCTTTGGAATACTGTGTGAACATCTTAGCACTGACTACCAATTCTACCGGTTTACGGTAATTCTGTCAAGCAAACTATGTAGAATAAGGTCTTGTTATCGGCACAGTTCCGTCGCTACCCACACTAACAATATACAGCCTCCTAAAAGCCCCGCCCACAATATGTCCGTCGCCCATCCTCAGACTGGGGCTGTACTGTATATCATTGCCCACACCGAAAACTAGTTTCATACTACTGTAAGTAAAATAAGCAAGTTTTGTCTTTGAAAAGAATGTGTGGCAAAACCTACTACATCCATAAAAGTCATAAACACTGTATAGTCGACTGTCAATGTTAGAGAGTCCTCATTGGTATCGATGTGTAGAAAAAAATATTTACTTGTCACATTTGATTAGTTGATTCAAGTATTGAACAAATGGTCGAGTCTGTCCTTTCAGCTCTGATTGCACTTCATAAATCCATCTATCAGAAAAGATTTACACACATGTGTCACCGGGGCTATGATGCATTCAATGTTCTACTAATCAAGTTTTGCATTATCTTCAGCAATATAATTAATTATATAAATTTTACAAGCAAAGCAGTTGTCATCTCGGCATAAAGCTTTTATTAAAAATATCCATCAAGTCGTGGCTTCTCACATAGTTTCAGCTGATACAATAAGCCAAAGTTATCCACTTCAGCAAACTCAAACAAAACATCATGGTTTGTGCAACACACATTCAATTCTATCTTTCCCATTTATGGCAGCTTTCACACTAACAAAGCTGCTTCGGCTCGTGGGACCACATAAAAATCCTGTAATCAGTAAAACAACTGCAATAAATACATGTCATTCATATATATGTCATTTTAACGCGTATCTATTGAACGTTTTGAAATTGGTAGTTGGATAGATTGCAAGTGTAATTTTAAAAATGAATCAATGTTTAACAAAAGCATAAGTATGCAAAGCCAACGATTGAAAGCTTTGGTTTTTGAAGTTAAAGATATCTATTGCTCAATCGATTGTCTTCACTTTCTACAAGTGAGAAGTGAACATCTAAAGTCAAATCATAAATATAAGTTACTAAACAAAACTGCGCAGAAAATTTGAAGCAAATATAGCTTGGTGAAACGATAAAAATGTTATGAAACAATGATTAGTGATAGCAAAAAGTTAGAATTTTATTAACTAGTACATGTATTAATGAGTACTAAAATACTACCTTTAGTATATTCATTAATCTAAACAATTGTATTGCTTGCTAGACGATATGGATTAAAATGAAGCCGTCAAGAACTCACTGTACATACGTATTTCGCACGTGCAGAAAATTACATTATAACCCCAAACAGGGAAAGATAATTTGAATGTAAACTCAACAGTTGTATACCTATAGGAAACTCTGAGTGGAAGATAAATTTACCTCAATTCTACCATCTTCCTCCGTAGCACTTTAATCACCTGATGCACAGAAAACTCGGAGTCACCTTCACAGTAACTTTTCAGCAATTTTTACAATTGTGTTGTTGGTCAATAAAACGTGTCGATCGAGCAGTTCATTAAAGTAACAATATTATTTAATTTATTAATTATCGATGTCCATAATAATAGAGTAAAATCCTTAAATATGAGATCACAGACAACGCCTTTTACGAGTGATAACATTTATTATGACATACAAAAAAATTGGTGCTGATGATTGGCTAATGAAGCGACCTTATATTTATCGCTCATGCACTCTTTTCAGATGTATTACTAGTTATGTCACAAATAAAGCATCCGCTGGATTATGAGCTCTTTGAAAGATGGCCTCATTCAAACGGATATATCTCTAGGCAGGATTGGTCTTTAGAGACAAAAATGAACTCAAATTGTAGCTGATGTTTTAGCCTTTTATTGAACTTGATTCTATTAAATCGACCTTTTTGACGCAACTACATCTTTAACCTGCTATGGAAAGGCCAAAGCCAGCCATGCACTTAATTTGAATTGCGTTACTGTAAGTAGCTCTGGTTTCTGATGTGGTATTACGCCATTTCGTGCTTGGGCATTGGCCAACTTTACTGGAAGAAAACAGAACTTTGGTGCCTGTTTGCACAGGGCTATCATTGTGGCAAACATCATTTTACAAAATGATTTTTCAATGCTACCCTGCTAGCTTGAATTGCCAGTGCATTTTGCTGTTTCTGTAATTTTATGTCTACTGTTCCTGTTACTGAGCTGAGCACATCTTTTTGACAGTCTTACAGCAAGTACAACTTCACTCATAAGACTAAGATTTTTCCTGCGTAAAATATTTGTCTTATGAGTGGAGTTTTACTCATTTTCCCTACGTAAAATTTTCGTATTTAATGTTAAATCAGCAGATATCAGTGGCAATATTAGTCTTTATTAGCAATCGGTATTTTTTATATGGAGCTATTTTAAGTATTTGTAACGACATTCTAGAGAACCTTTTTATAACAAGCAGTCTGATAAATGTTTCAGTCAGTAGAAAGATTTACATGGCTGACACTCAAGGCAAGAATAAGCTGTTTTATAACTAATTCATAACTAATTAATAATATGTTGGATTTGTCTATCTACAGGTAAATCAACTCTGCAGCAAAGGGATTGGTATGTTGAACACAATAGCTCTCCTATTATAGACGGAAGCGGGAAACAAAAAGATGAAACATTTAGTATAGATTTAAAATTTATTAAACAGATTCTTTCAATGAACAATAATTAATAGACAATGTTTTAATTATATGTTATATTAGTTTTTTTAACTTCAATGTTAACATTACATACGTATTTCTAACAAAATTCATGCATGATATAAAAAATCAACATTACATAACACTGGCGGCCTTATTTGAATTGAACTATGGGTTGATTAAAGTATATAGATATATGTTCTGAAGTAAAATGTAATTATTGGTCAAATTTCTGACAACAACTGATTGCAACAACTGATTGCACACAGACAAGCGGACAATGAGTATGAAAGAAGCAAGAGAGCCAGGAGCGTATTGCGACACAAGCTGCATCGAACCAGCCAAAAAATATTGTGTCAACACTTTGTGCAGCTGGCTTCCTACTCACATGAATTTGAATGAGTAAATGACATCACCACTCAACCATATTAAATTTATAAACTTCAGCTTGTAAAATTCTATACAAGAGTAGTTAAAGACTTTTGAGTGCTGACGGGAAACTATGGGATGGGGTACATTGGAACTTGTCCAAAGGCATTACATGAACCATCTTACTATTTTGCATAGTTAGTATGCAATTTCTAGAATGCAATGAATGTTGACTACAGCTCTGTGCACTTCATCAAGGCTATGTTAGCCACAGCAACATAGGTCAATAATAGCTGCTGGTTTTATAAATTCATGAAGTTTATTCTAATGAACTTTTCATAGCAAAGCTGCGACTTTTAAATGGATTTATTTTAGTTATTTGTAATGATATTTAAAGGAAACTTTTAATAACAAGCTCTGTCCGATAAACAAAAGCACACTCAGGATACAACATTGATCTGTTCCAGAGTTGGGTTTGTATGGTGCCAAAATTGTATGTAGGGGTATAGAAACCATTGTAATTATACATTGTAAAAATCCTCTAGTAAAAATTGTCACAATGCTTTAAAATGTTGTAGCCAAACTTTTAAAAATTAGTAACAAAGTAAAATGTTAGCTTTAGTAACTATAGTTGCCTATAAAAACTGTATGATATTTAGCAGTTAGAATCTGCAATAAAATACAACATGATAATGTGATATCCAAACTCAGTCCACATGGTATGGATTTTTACCTTGAAGGTGTATGTGCAACATAAACTAGTAAATCACTTCAAATAAGTTTAACTTACTGAAAACATACTTTCAGTTAAGTTTTAGTATGTATTTTTAACTATTTCATTGAATTTCTATTTTAACATTAAACATTTACTACTTAGCAGTTTCTGTTCTTGCTTTCACTACAATTTTAAGTGTGTCTGGTTAAAATCCCTGTTAACATACCCTACAGGATGAATTTGTTTGCGGAGTTATAATTCACGAAAATTGTCTTTTCATGCATATTCGCGGATGAATTTATTCACGGCTGAAAATGGCCACTCTCTAGGAAAAGTTAATTAAATTGCGGCTAGAAATAGAGTTATTCCTACGCATGCGCACATCGTGTGTTCCGGTTTATATTTAGCTTACAACTGCGAGGCGATCATGCTATTCTACGGCAAACAATTTTTGCTGCGTCCAGAGGTTTTCACGAATATTCATCGCTTTCGAGGCCTTTGATAAGCCAACAACTTGTGGTAAGTAATAAGTTTTTCACATTTACTAAATTAGTTGAATTTTACTTTGGTTCTTTGGTAAAACGCAATACTCATTTTTTCCATCCTTACCGCTTCATTATTTGTTTTAGTGTGAGCGAGAGATTTTTTATCATACACCGAAGAACAATGATTGCAAGGGTGGTAGATGTCATTTTTAGAAGATCATCAATCATTCACGGAGGTCTGCAAATTGAGGTTGAAGTGACCAAAGCTACTTACGAGAAGAATATATCTGTTTTAAAAAAGGAACAAAAACGCCTTTACGAGCACAAATCTTTGGCCAACAGGCAGAACTTTGCAATATTATGCCACGAGGAGAAATCTGATGATAAATTCCTTACCAGCCATGTAGTAGCGAGAGAATCAACTATCCAAGACAGTGACAGCGACAGAGCTGCTATTACCAAAATAACTAGTCAGAAAGCACCATTACACGCCAGTATTCACATATCAAGAGTAGAGTTGCCTTGATTTTGGTATCGGAATCGGTATCGGTGCCGATATGAGTGTCAAGTATCGGTATCGGCCGATCTTTTCTTAAAAAATCTGAACCTTCCGATACTTTTTACAGATCAACCATTTAGCAGAAAACTGTATTTTAGCCTGCTATACTAATAAAAAATCATCAGCTGTAAGCTTCTTACTTTTACTTAATGAATTTCAGGCCTGTCACACAATTTATTTCATGTCTATAGCCTGATCAACACAGCGAAGGAAACCTTTTAGCCAGAATGTAAACAAAAAGTGTCGTATTTCCCAATTACAGCGATAGGTTTTATTGCAAGCAATCACGAACAAGATAACAAAAGTGGGAAACAAGAACGCAGCGTAATATTTCTATTTACTAGCATCACGAAAGTAATTTAAACAGTCGACACATAAAATTATCCATCACTCTCTTGATCCTGACGATACAATGGATCGTTTGTATTGTACAAAAAACGGTAACCCCAGTGGCGTATCGGTATGTAGCCTGTCCTCCAAAATCTGTTGCAAGGGAATCCCCCTTCAGTACGCTCGGCTACATTGATAATGATGGAAGAAAAGAGACGTCTTACTGAGATAATTGAATCACTAACGGTTTTTAAAAGAAACATTGATTTGCTCTAAACTTGTACAGGCACAGCAGTTCATCCAGCAATAGAAGAGGGACTTCGTTATCACAGATAGAACTGTACCACTAACAGTAATTACCTTTATTTACAAATTACAAGAAACATGGACTGTTTTGTTACTACATGGATGGTATGTCAGCATGTGAATATGTATATATTTTTTTCCATAAATGCAAACAAATAAATACAATAATATTCATGTTTTCTTTGCATTATGTTTGTATTTGCATAATAAAATGAGCTACTATCTATGTAACACAAAAGATCTGAATCGGTATCTGAATCGGATTGTTTTTCAATTAGGATCGGTATTTCGGATCAGTATCTGAATCGGCTGGTGAATTTAGAATCGGGGCATCTCTAATCAAGAGTACCAGTTTAATTTCAATGCTAGACAACCGCCATATGGACTAAACTGTTTGTATTTACTCCATTCATGGTTTGTAAAATTTTATTTGTATTTGAAATATTTTATTTGTACACTCAAGTTTGTAATAAATTATAATATATCTATACATGAAATAAAATAGATAATTTAATCATGTTTGCTGCAGCTATATCAAGGAGTTGTCGATGAAGGGGTCTAGGTTGACTGGTTGCTTCTCTGCCAATATTCCTGCCTTGATGAATATTACTACTTGTCTCTAGTTTTCGTAATCGGAGTAGGTTGTTTCATTCTCAATCTGCAGTAGACACAAAAAAGAAAAAATATTAACGAGTGTTAAGGAGGTACAAAAACAATAGCTGAAGTATTTAATGAAAGCGATCAGTTTTTAAACAGAAGATTAACTCATGCAGTTGATTATGAAAAAACGTATCTGCACTGCAAATCAAATACATACCATAATGTCCATATCAGAATCATGATCGTCCTCGACT
Organism: Watersipora subatra; assembly: GCF_963576615.1. Classification (NCBI taxonomy): domain Eukaryota; kingdom Metazoa; phylum Bryozoa; class Gymnolaemata; order Cheilostomatida; family Watersiporidae; genus Watersipora; species Watersipora subatra. The sequence continues at coordinate 7,208,814 of NC_088712.1, forward strand.
TCGGTATTAGAGATTGATGGAGTTGATTTCAATGTAAAAAGACTAGGAAAGCTGGTTTGCTATGCTGAAGCCATGCCGAATAACTTGTAAAAAACCTGGAATAATGTTGTAAAGTTTGACGCAATGGCAATAAAGCTCGAAGCCTGGCGATGATTTTAAAGAAGTTTTGGAACTCGGCTACGTTTAGTACTTCTGCCCAACGGCTATTTTCGCTATGACGCCATTGTGCATATCTTGTGACAACCTCGAATAATTTTGTAAATAGATGTGATGCATTGGCAATGATGTTAGCTCAAAGCTCAGGTAATGATTTTAAAAATGTTTTGGAACTCAATTACGTTTAGTATTTATATTAAAATTAGGCTAGCGACTGGTTTTCAATTTGATGCAGTAGTTATTCTCTCTTGCGATTAAAAATAGAACTAATTATTCACAGAATTTAATAATTCGTGTGATTGACTGTTCGCGAAATCGCAAATTTTTATGACCAACAAATATTTTCATCCTGTAGGGTAATTCGAAAATAAAGGCCGAGAGATGCAGTTCTTGAAAGCAACCTCTTGCCCACTTGATCATTTGATAACCGTAATAAATCTTTTTTTGATACAGTATGTACATATGTTTGTATTAACGTGACCTGAGGAACATGTAGGGAGTATAGCGCAGAGAAGGCAAAATTGTATCAATGCTAATTATGTTACTGTACACTTAAAAATAAATTTATTATGTAATAAAATAGAGTTTTTGTAGTTGGCTAAAAATAGTTGTCTAGTCTTGTCAAAAAAATTACAACTCAAAGTTTTTTACCTGTTTTAAAAAAATTGTGTCCTGAAAAGAAGAAACAGCCAGAAATACAAAACTTTTCTGCCGGTGCAGAGAGTGCTAGAAGAAAACAATCTAACTTGGAACAGTGTAGAATATATCCAACTTGATCACTGATTGTGGATGATGCTTGCTGGTACACTGTAAATGCTGGTGCAATGCAGACAAATGCTAGCTAGCTAACACTTATAAAAATATCAAGAGAAGGTTGCAGTTTTTCTGGTATTGAACGTGCACAAAAACTAATGTAACCATACATATAGAAGTTTGTACGTATTTATACCCTGGAGGGCAGGTCTTCAGCAAGTTCTAGAAGGTTATGTGGATGTGCCATGTATCTTGAGTAGCTAATTACATATGAGTTACATATAATGATTTGTATTCACAGAGTAGAAAACAGGCTCACTTGCAAATTTATGATGAATCATGAAATATGATAAAACATATAATAAAATAAATAAAATATGATTAAAAATGAAATAAAATGAAAATAAAATAAAAAGAACGTAATTAAACATGAAATAAATAAAACGTAAAACAAAATGATTAAAACATGAAAAAATTACACACAAAAATGATCAATATTAAAATACATTACACATGCATTGTATAGTATAGTTATATATATCAGTCCAAATCAGTAAATTAAACATGGGAAGTAAAAAAAAATTGTTTTAATACTCAATCTAATAGTATTTCTAGAGTTTTGGTTGATCTCTAGATTTTATGTTAGATTTATTGTTATCATCTGTGCTTTTTGACATTTCACTTTTGATAAAAATCTATCCAATGAAGTCTGTTTCTGACGACTCCTCAAAATTTCTCTAAAAGAGCTCATGCCTTTTTTATTAACATTGTCCATAACACGGCCTGTAAGAATCTTTTCTGGATGTTTATTTTTAATGTACCTAGTAAGGTTTTCATACCAACTTATAGTTCATTGATTTCAATGTTGGCTTTTCTGTCTCTTTTATTTCCTCGTTACTACTAAACTGTTGGCCTCTTGAATGCTGATCCTGCTCATCGCTTTCAACTCCTTCGAGTCATCCGTCGTCAGCTTTTCCCTGCACTTGCTTTAATGGATTTCTTGTTTTTGATAATAGTTGCAATTGTTGATTGGTTGCGACCATAATCCTAAGCAATATTACTAATACGGGCACTTTAATTCTATCTATTTATGATCTCCAACTCTGTTGTCATGGAAATCGCTTTTTCCTTTATCCTGTAACGCATGAATCGGTATCACATTCCATAGCTAACTATTTGAGTTTAGATACTTGTTATTATACGTGCAAGGTTAATTATAATTGATAGTAAAAGATAGTATAACACTAAACATGAATATTTGCTATGGCCTATGTACTTTTAATAAAATTTCCAAAATGGAATTCTGGCTTGAGAAAAAATTGGTCATCACATCTCATCAAAACGATATGGAGATGCTTCTGGTGAACCAAATTTCGGCGTCTTCGTTCTTTTGACGTTCGTAATAAGTGCCTAGCAGTAAAATTAGAACTCGGGCAAAAAAATTCTTGACTTTGTGAGGTGGAATAAAATTTGTATACGAGGTAAAAACCTCACCATGTTTAACTTTGTAAGGTGAAAACATAGTATATCAGGGTTATCGTATCGTAATGGTGCACGGTAGTTAAGAACCTAACATTCCAAATCACAACGGTATAACATGCAATTTAAGACAAAAAGTGTTTGCCCCAATGAGAGCCCCGTGCGCGTTTGCTCCAAACCATTTCAGCTTTCTTCTAGTAAAGGTTAAAGCACTGCCAAGAACTATACCCTACAGGATGAAAATATTTGTTAGTTATAAAAATTCGCCATTTCATGAACAGTCAATTCCGCGAATTATTAAATTCCGTCAATAGTTAGTTCTGTTTTTAACCCAAAAGAGAATAACTACTGCATCAAACTAAAAACTAGTCGCTAAGCTGGTTTTTAATATAAATACTAAAAGTAGTTAAGTTCCAAAACATTTTTAAAATTATTGCCTGGGCTTTGAATTAACACCACTGCCAATGCATCACAGTTCTTTACAAAACTATTCGAGGTTGTCACAAGATATGCAGAAAGGCGTCATCGCAAAAATAGCCGCTAGGTAGAAGTACTAAACGTAGCCAAGTTCAAAAACTTCTTTCAAATCATCGCCGGGCTTCGAGTTTTATTGCCATTGCATCAAACTTTAAAAATTTATTCAAGGTTTTCACAAGTTATTTGACATGGCTTTGTCATCTCAAAAAACTTCTAGTCTTTTTACATTGAAATCAACTCCATCAATCTCTAATACCAAAGTTGAGGATGATCATGATTCTGATCTGGACATTATGGCAAGTATTTGATTTGCAGTGCTGATACGTTTTTCCATATTTAACTGCATTAGTTAATTCTTTTGTTTAAAAACTGATCGCTTTCATTAAATACTTCAGCTATTGTTTTTGTACTTCCTTAACACTCGTTAATATTTTTTCTTTTTTGTGTTTACTGCAGATTGAGAATGAAACAACCCACTCCGATTACGAAAACTAGAGACAAGTAGTAGGCCTAATATTCATCAAGGTAAGAATATTGGCAGAGAAGCAACCAGTAAACCTAGACCCCTTCATCGACAACAACTCCTTGATATCGCTGCATCAAACATGATTAAATTATATATTTTATTTTATGTATAGATATGTTATAAATTATTACAAACTTGAGTGTACAAATAAAATATTTCAAATACAAATAAAATTTTACAAACGATGAATGGAGTAAATATAAACAGTTTAGTCCATATGGCGGTTGTCTAGCAATAAAATCAAATTGGTACTCTTGACAAGTGAATACATTGTACTAGCGTGTAATGGTGCTCTCTGACTAGTTATTTTGGTAATAGCAGCCATATATCGCTGTCACTGTTTTGGGTAGATGTTAAAGGCGATTCTCTCGCTACTTACTGACTGGTAAGGAAGTTATCATCAGAACTCTCCTCGTGGCTTACTATTGCAAAGTTCTGCCGGTTGACCAATGATTTGTGCTTGTAAATGCATTTTTTCCTTTTTTAAAACAGATATATTTTACTCGTTAGCAGCTGAGGTCACTTCTACCTCAATTTCAAGACCTCCCTGAATGATTGGTAATCTTCTAAGAATGACATCTACCACCCTTGCAATCATTGTTCTTCGGTGTATGCTGAAAAATATCTCTCACACTAAAACAAATAATGAAGCTGTAGGGATGGAAAAAATGAATATTGCGTTTTACCGAAGAACCAAAGTAAAATTCAACTAATTTAGTAAATGTGAAAAACTCATGACCATAAATTGTTGGTTCATCAAAGGCCTCCAAATCTAGGATGATTCGTGAAAACCTCTGAGCGCAGCAAAAAATTTATAGCTTAGCACGATCAACCCGCATGTGTAGTTGTATGCTAAATGGAAAACGAAACACGCAATGCGCGCATGCGTAGAGTTAACTTTATTGGTAGACGTAATAGAGTTAAGTCTGCATAGAGAGTGACAGTTCTCAGCCGCGAATAAATTAATCCGCGAATATGCATGAAATGGATATTTTCGTGAAATATAACTCCCAGAATAAATTCATCCTGTAGGGTATGTTGTTTGTTAGGTTAACAAATAGTGTCCTGAGTGCAATGGTCTTGACTACTGAAGTGAAAAGCTTCAATTCAGCATCTCCAAATCAGGTTTAATGGCACAGATCAACGATTCAAAAGCTTGTGCTGGCTATTTTTTATAAAAAAACACTATGGGTATGCTTTAATTTAGCAAATACAAATATCACTCCTGAAGAAGATAATTTGAGTACGCACTGAATTTCAACTTTCTGTTAGTAGAGTTGGCACACTGCCAAAAGTAAATTTAGGCTTTACATGTCAGGAGCTATCTTTGTGAATTAGTCCATTGATTTGAATCCTACTCGCTTTGTCAGGCCATCATGTTTTGTCAATTTTAATCTTGAAACATTTTGGCCATAAGACTTCCTCTAATATAGAAAACGACTACAATGGAAGAATAATGCTGATACTATCTAGCGAAAATGTTACAAATTCTGTTTAAGTTTATCTCTAAGAAAGTGAAACTATTTCTATAACAACCCTCTGGGCTAACATTGTTAGGAGACCAGCAGTAGATGTGGGTCAATAAATACCGATGACTTAAGAATAATAAATACCGATGATTGTAAAATGGCTGATGATTGAAATATGTAGAAATACAATAACAAAGGCTTTTTCTAATCTTCTTTTTATTGAATATAATAACATACTCAGTTAATGAACTAGTAATATGAAATTAGACTTATAATATACAACAACATAATATTTGTGTTTTGATTGCGTTAGTTGACATGAAACAGGAAGTACTAAAAACAAAAGAACATCTCGGTAAATAATTAAAATAAAGTTCTTGTTGATAAAGCTAGTACGATGTCAAATTGACATATAATATAATTTAATGAACTTGTGTACTAAAATCAACACTATGTCAGCTTATTGCAAAGCAATAAGCTGACATAGTGTTGGTAAATAATTAAAATAAAGTTCTTGTTGATAAAGCTAGTACGATGTCAAATTGACATATAATATAATTTAATGAACTTGTGTACTAAAATCAACACTATGTCAGCTTATTGCAAAGCAATAAGCTGCAAAGCAAATATTCACATATTTAGTCAACAGGAAGCATTATCTTGTAAAGTTACTACTGTTAAAGATGTAGTTGCGTCAAAAATTAAATTAGGATCCATAAAAGGCTAAAACATCAGCTGCAGTTTGATGCCATTTTTGTCTTTGTAGACCAACCCTGTCCAGAGATATATGCGTTTGAATGAGGCCCTCTTTTAAAAAGCTCACGTTCCAGCGGGTGCCTATTTCGTGACGTCACAAGCAAGGTATCTGAAACGAAACCACGAGCAATAAATATGAGGTCGATTCGTTAGCCAATCATGCGTGCGAAATTTTTATATAGGCCGTAATAAATGTTATCACTCGTAAAACGCGTTGTCTGTGATCTCGAAGATTCTCATCGTTAGAGAATTCATTCTCATCGTTACTGATTCAACGCGTTTCAACAATTACTAAGTTATACATAGTTTTAAAATGGCTTCAAGTTCGAGCGACCGCTACTCAGGGTTATCTGAGCAACTTTTAGTAAAAGATTAGAGTAGACAGCCTATGGCCAAAGCTACAGGCGTCAGCAGCGTTTTGCTGCAGAAGAAGACAGAATGGAGGTAAATTAACTTAGAGTCTTCTATACTTTAGTAAATGTAATATTTTTAATAGTCATAAATACATATACTAATTAATAAAATGATAATTCTTTGCTATCTCCAAACATCGTTTCATAGCTTATCTGCCGTTTTACCTAGCTATAATATTTTTTTCGAATTTTCTTTGGTAATTTAGAGTCATGATTACAAATTATTTTCACTCGTAGGAAGTAGGTAAAATCGATTGATCATTGCAAATCTTTAATCTCCAGAACCAAAGCTTCGAATCGTTGGCTTGGCGTACTTGTGCCTTTATTAAATGTTTATTCGTTTTTAAAATTACACTCGCAACCTATTTAACTCCCAATTTGGAAGCTGTCAATAGATACGCTTTAGAATGACATATCTATAAATGACATATTTATTGCATATACTTTGTTTACATTTACTTGTTTTACTGATTACAGAATGTTTATGTCGTCCCACCAGCCGAAGAAGCTTTGTCAGTGTGGAAACTGCCATAAAGGAGAAAGCGAGACTTGAATGCGTGCTGGATGATGTTTTGTTTGAGTTTGTTGCAGTAGATGAATTTGTCTTATTGTATCAGCTAATACTATGTGAGTGGCCACGACTTGATGAATATTTTTAATAAAAGCTTTATGCCGAGATAAAAATATTTTTGCTTGTAAAAATTATATAATAAAATAATATTGTTGAAGATAATGCAAAACATGATTTGCAGAATATTGTAGTGAATGGTATATGGGTGTCCGCAGAACTGGAGAATGTGAGTTCAAATCCAGTTTGCAGCACACTTCTCATCCTTAAAACTCTATCCCTGTCTATATTCTTTTCAAAGAGGTGGCCTGCTTATTTCACTTATTTAGTATTCGGTAAGAATACTAGTAAGAAACTAGTGCGTAGGCAATAGGTAATAGGCGACATAATGTGGGCGGGGCTTATGGGAGGCTGTATATCGTTTATATGGGTAGCTGCAGAACTGTGCTGATACAAAGACCGCGTTCTACATAAAGTGACTTGACAGAATTACCGTAGGCCGGTAGAATTGGTAGTCGGTCCCAAATGTTTACACAACATTTGGAGAAAGTGAGTAGAACAAATTTTCAATTTTTGTTATTTGAGGCCTTTTAAACATTCATAATAATGCATCTGTAGCAGGATTTAAAATTTTATTCTAGCCAACATGAGCAAATAAAAAATAAGATATATGCCAATAGAGCCGCGTAAGACTAGACTTTTATCGCAAATACCCGATGTGAATACGAGAGATAGAGACAGGTTGCCAAACGCGTGACATCATTTTGGGCAAGTCTGGGCACGTTTTGGTGGCCTGAGCGTTTTTACGGCGATCAGATTTTTTCGGTTTTAATCTTCAAATATCTTGGCAATGCGATCGCGTAACACAACAAACAACATATCAACTGATAGAGAAAAAAATGCTTTCTTTTAAGATCAACTTAAATTTGACGCAACTACATCTGTAATAATCTTAGATCACTGTTCTTAAAGCATGAATAGCTTTAATATGAGGATTAAAAAGTTGTCCAAAGAAATATTATTATTAATTGATTTGCTGGAATATTAAGTTGAAAAACCAAAAATTTTATGAAAGTTCAAATATTCTTTATGAACCAACCAATCATAATGATAAAAGTAAAGGCAAAAGGAGACAATTGTGATGACGGAAACATTGAACTTTGTTGCGTACAGCGAATCTTTGTTTCTACTGAGCAGCCAACCGTCACATCGAAACCATTCCCCAGGATAGGTACATCTATCTTAGCATTTGTAGAGCAGTTTATAGTTCATAATAAGTGTAGTAATAATATAGTTTGTTATTAAAAAGAAGGCGGCAACCCAGACTGATGAAGCAGCAGCTATGGTTGTAGCTGAAAGACTGCTATGTTCTTACTATTGTAGTTAGCTACAATTAGTCTGTTTCCAGAGATGTCCATGTCCAACACACTACCACTCTCAATAGCGCTCTCTGTCAGCTCTGAGACTACCTCACCTACAATATAATAAGTATAATCAACAGTCACAGCATACTCCTGATTTCAACACTCTTTAACATAATTTAATATAATTTATCTGAAAGTTTACACTGTGTTCTTCAGTCACTTATAAGAAAAGCTGATTGAAGAGTTATCTTTCTCAAGAAAAAATATCAATCACTGCGCTGCCATAGAACTGTACCAATGCTCCTTACAGCTAAGTTGTTGAGAGTGTCTTAAAAGACTGCTTGTTCAAAGTAAATTTTACATCAAAGTTTTAAGGCTACAATCTGCAACCTCACTCCTTGTTGCATACAAAACTTCCAAAATGTTTAATCCGCTATTTCATTAGCCTTTGCTAAAATATTATTAAATTTTTAATCATAACAAGCTTCACACTTTAAAATTATCCCCTCCTCAGCTATGTCCTACCTTATTGAGTTGTGTTTCACTGAGAGTACAGCCCTAGCCTAATTATTCAAAAGTCAACCTTAGCTCACTTGACAGGTTGCCCTTTCAAAGGCCCATATTGCATAATAAAACTAGACTGAGTACCACCTGACTAAATTAGGAACTTAATGTGAATAAGTAGTTCCTCATATTACACTATTTCTTACAGCCACAGGAAGGTTGGCATGATGCCAAATACCAGCTATTAGGGGAGCCAATGGCTGAATGTAAAAGGCTTGATAGAAACTATATTTGTGGTCTGCAATTCAAGACTGGCTGCTATGGGTAATCAAGCAAGCAAGTATACAATCTTCATTGACAACATAAAGTGAATTGGCTTATACAAATATTTGTATTATAAAAATAAGATTAAGTTAGTTGACTTAAACAAGCTGCTAGACAAAGTGTGATCGTCTAAAATTAAGTTCAAATTTACAGAACAACTGAATATTAATTGTTTTATTATTGTTTAAACTGTTCCTAGAAGCATTAAGATGAACACTGCCCTGTTTTACTGTAGCACCATAAACAATAATATATTGAAATGCAACATATTTCATTAAAAACCTAAATTTATAATTATTTTTTATTTCGTGTCACAGAAAGTATGTCCCTCCACACCTTTGGAACACAATGTCAGTGCCTTTTATTTCCCATCTAGTAGCAGAACTGCCCATAGTTGTATGTACAACTTTGAGTCCAGATGATAGCACAGGCTATATCATACCAATAACTTATATGATATTCAGATAATCAGTGATAGTATACTGAGTGTGCAGACAAATCCAAAATAATTGGCTAATTAATGAGAAATAGTGAAAATTATACAGCTACTTTAAATCATAAGCTGATACTAAGTCTATAGCGAGTAGACTATCAGAGTTCTCTATTAATATGTATAGTGCTTAATTTTACTATGAGAAGTAGTCAGGGTAGCATTACATGGGTTTATATCAATACTGTATCTACTAGTATATCTATCAAATACTAGATTGTACAGCATATTTGCCAGCACAACTGCTCACACATATTCTGTATATTATTTATAAGTAAACTAACCAGTTGAGCTATCCAGGATTCTCACAGTGCTGCTGCTGTCTGCTGCCACCAGGATGTATCTCTCACCATAGCAGGCTATACCTAGTGGATAAGAAACATCTTCACAAGTCCAAAGCAGCTGACCTTGGGAGATGTCTATCAAGCAGACTTGAGATGAGCCATAGTCAGACACAACAACCTTGTCTGATCCTGAAACACAGAGTGTGACCCAATATTGGCTAAGCTGAGGACAAGAAATATCTTTGAGTTTATTCCCTGTCAGAGAGTAGATGATGAGAAGCTTGTTCTTTCTGTCTGGAGCAACTACTTTATCACAAGTGATGGCTAGTCCTGTGGTGTAGCTGTTATTATAGTCATTGTGAGTCCAGGAAGTGACTTGCTTTCCCTGCTGGTCATGTACATACATGGTCCAAACATTGTCATACACTGTTGTATATAGTCTGTCTTTGTAGACCTCCATTGTTCCAGGGGAGTTGTTGAATGTGATGAATGAGCCTTTCACTTGGTAGTTGTTGTCGATAGTAGCTACTGCTCTGTTATCCATTCCAGTTAATATTTGAGAGTTCCAGACTCTTGTTGAACAAGGATATGATGGTAAAAAGACTGTGTGAAGGAGTTTGAGGGACTTTGGAAGAGGTTTAGAAGGTCGAAGCTTGAGTTGTTTATCAATCAGGAACCCGTCAGTGGAGACAACTCCTAGCATTATCTCAAAACTTCCACCTGCGAATAAATATAGCAGAAAAAAAAAAGATATTTATTATGTTATTATATAATACTTGCATAAAAATATTACTTGATTATTAAGATTAATATCTGATATAAAGATGCTGGTCTAGTTAATACTCATGCTGTCTGATACAAAATATTTCATAAAAAGTTATTATGTGATATTTTCAAACTTTAACATTTTAAATACTGACTGGTATATCAGCCTATATAGGTTTGTTTGAAATTGCTGTTTTTAGTAACAACGTAAACTAATCAAACTATTTTGTGTACATTTATTAATTACGTCCATTTTAACCATTGTCAAATATTATTATCTACTTCCTTCAAGATAACAAGTATTTCACTGGAATGATGTCACACAAAACATGATACGACTCATTTGTTTGTAGGTAAAAGACACTTGTGATACAAATGAAGAATTATATCATTCTAATATTTTGCAGATTAGTTTGAGTCATTCAAAAATGATGAACCAATGGTCCATGATAAGTGTATATGAATGAAGCAACTGCAAAGATTTTTAAATTTTACAATTTTACAATTTCTTATGGTTTTGGACCCAAACCACTGCAACCCTATTATTTTTGTATTTAGTGACATTTTCTGAGTGATGCTAGACTTATAAATCAGGTTTCTACTAAAAATCACTGCATTGTGAGCTTATTTAGATATATTTAACAGGTTTCAACATTTTGTATCTTTGAACAAATGGCCCAGGGATACTGACACATATTGACAAGAATGACAATCACTCAAAGGGTTACACACAATCAGTGCAATTGTGAGTAATGCAAGAATGTTAATTATTTAGTATTTGCTTGCAAAAATCAATAATCCAAAAGCCTCTTTTGTTTTTTTTACTGTCCAAAAGAAGCTTATGGGGAGTTGTCTTTTCATTGAGCTACATCATCAATTAGGATGATTGATATTAAAAACTGTTCAGACTACGATATTTGGCCCTCTGAGCTGCCCTGGTATATGAATAACTTTTACATTAGGCACAAGACTGAAAAGCATCCATGCATAGCCATATTTAAGCTGCTGCTTGGAAACCTATGCATTAGGATCGTTCATCTGTCGTGTTCAGTTTTTACTTGCAGGTTTATATATAAGAGTCTGTAATTGCATGATATGGCAATGGTATCTTTTTATGTATTATGGAAACTTCTTTATCAAGCTTTTTATAATTTCTGCAAATGTTTAAAATAATTGATATGTTAAATATGTTAAACACTTCTATTAAACTATTAACATTAATTTTATATATCACACACTATTAACAATTGTATTTCTTTTATTATATAATATAGTTTGTAACCTTGAAGTCCGGTTCACTTCCCTTACATGAGTCTTTGGAACTTGAGTCATTGTAGGTGAATACACTATCTTCTACACATTGCATACAGACTATTGTATGTTGGAGAGCAATGCTAGCTAAAAATAGGCTGGTCTAACATTCAACTAAATTAAGAGCTGGTTCCTGTTATTGATTCACAAGACCTTGTTTCTATAGTTATTTACTAAAGCATTTGATGACTACAGCCTTTTGTACTACAGCATCTTGAGCAATACAGCAGCCAAATGTGATTAATTTCCTCATAATTTTTTTAATTTGTACAAAAAATTGTTTTGTCTCATAATTAAACTGATATCAAAGAGTAACAATATTTGCTGCAACTGTCAAGCAACTCTACCAACCACCAGCATTATAGTATTGTTCATAATAATGAAAGACTAAGCAGTTTATTACTGGAAAATTTTCCTAGGAAACAATACATCCCTGTTATAATTGTGGTGTGGCTAGTTTGTGTTAGGAAATTGAGGCTATATTAAGCCAAGCTATCTAACAACATGATCTAAATATACCAACACAGTTATTAATCATTCAATCAGCTTCAGCCAGCCGACTGGATAATCTTTAATTTGTTCTGATAGTAACAACTTGTTGGTTGAACATAATAGAACAAAGATTCACATATAGTATGGTTTGCTAGATTGTTTTTGGCTCTCTGAGCTGTTCTGATACATGAATAACTTTTACATTAGAAACAAAACTGAATATCATCCATGCATGGTCATCTTTAAGCTGCTGGTTGGAAACCCATGCATTGGATTTGTTTGTCCGCAGCGTTCAGTTTTTGCTACCATAATTATATATAAAATTTATTGATTGTGTGATATGCTAATGATACCATTTTATGTATCAGGAAAGCTTTTTTATCAATTCCGCAAGGTTTTAAAGTATAGCTGTCCAATGGTCGGGTTAATTAAACGATTAATATGGTCAATACGAATACACGATTAACTGAGTTGAGCCAATTAATCTTCAAATAAAATGCAAATGAGGTGATGATCATGATGTGATTCTTTTGAATTGTTTAAAATGTTGTAAAGGAACTTGCCGAATTTTTCTCAGGCATGATCTAGATTGCTATAATATTGCATAAATTGTAAAGGAAGTGAGTGTGGTTTTTTATTCGTTTAATTCAGAAGCAATTCCCAATAGTCGTGGAACTGGGAGTACTCTGCTCTCTTTGTGTGAGCACTCCTCATATATACATATATTTCCCCCGAACTGTATAATGGAATCGGGTAAGAAACTGTATTAGAATAAATTATTGATAGACTCGCTAACATGATGGTTTAGTTACGGCCAAACTAACAAAGTATTAGCGATAAGACACACAATAAAGACAACCACAGTATGCAAAATATATATAAAAGTAATTATTTGCAAGTACATGTATATAAAATATAGGAAATAAATGTGTGGCCCTACGTCTGCTACAATATAACATTACCATAGCAGGTTACTACCATTTAATTTACTAACAAATAAATATCATGACAAGACAAGCAACACTTTTTACCAATTAAATACAACCACAATTATTTTGCACTCAACTATTAATACACCAACGTATAAAACTTGTTTATACAACGACAAAAGCACCGTGACGAGCAAGTTGAAGCGGCCATGTTGTTAATTGTTTGAGCATGTTTTAGGTAATAGTAAAAACAGTGATTTTGGTATTATTTAATACCTTATACAGTCTATTTTTGTTTGTATCTTGAATGTTCAAGGTAAATGATACATGTATCTTCCTTTTTCAAATGAATCACAATCATATTTCAGATTCAGAATGGTACTAATATAAGATTGACACTTTATTGGAACATGAAAGTAGAAAAATGTCCTCTGTACTAGGTAGCGAATTTTCCAATTGTTGGAAACATGAAGTGAAGTGCAATATTTGCCAGAAAGAATATGCCTACCACCGCAGCACATCATCATTAAGATATTCAATTGCAGACAATAAGCAGACAATAACTACTACTACTACTGTACGTAGGAAGAGGGCATCTCTTCATTCGGATGTGAATAAACTGTGCTGCCTAGACTATTGGCTGGCTTAATTATAGACTTTCATAGACTATTTTCTTACATATTTTATACTATAATAATTATTACATTGCAACTTACATGTATGTACATCGTATGTAATATGTAATCGTGTTGACAATAATTGTTTCAAGTATAATTAATTGATATAACTGTATTATTTGTTTTTGAATATGCAGGTTTTTCTCTAGATTAATTCTAAGATTAGTTGAAGATAAACTGGTTCAGGCCAGTTATTAATGGTGATTATTTTTATAATCACTGTGCAGCCCTAGTTTAAAGTAATTGATATGTTAAATATGTTAAACATTTCGAATAAATTATAAAAATACTTTTATATATAACCAATTATTAACAATTATATTTCTTTTATTATATAATATAGTATGTAACCCTGAGGTCTGTTTTTTTGTTAGACTTTGAGTCATTTTATATCAATGCGCTGTCTTCTACACATTATCTACAGACTATTGTACGCCGGAGAGAGAATTACTAGCTATAAAATAGGCAGGTCTCAATTGAAAATAAAATAAAAGCTGATTCCTGTGATTGATCCACATGACCTTGTTTCCAAATCTGCTTACTAAAGCATTTGATGACTACAGCCTTGTCGTACTACAGTACCCTGAGCAATACAGCAGCGAACAGGGATTATTTTATTCATGATTTTTAAATTTGTAAATATTATTTTTTTGTCTCATAATTAAACTGATATCAAAGAGTAACGATATTTGCTGCAACTGTCAAGCAACTCTACCAACCATCACAAATATGTTAATGTTCATAATAATGAAAGACCAAGCAGTTCAACAGTGGAAAACTTTCCTAGAAAATAATACACCCCTGTTATAATTGTGGTGTGGGTAGTTTGTGTTAGGAAACTGAGGCTACGTTAAGCCAAGCTATCTAAAGACATGAGCTAAATATACCAGCATAGTTATTGATCATTCAATCAGCTTCAGCCAGCCAACTGGATAATCTTTAATTTGTTCTGACAATAACAAATTGTTTGTTTAACAAAATTGAACAACGAATGGCATGTAGTATGGTTTGTTAGATTGTTATGTTTGAAGTTAAAATATACATAATATAGTATATAATAACGTAACACATATAATGTAAAATAAAAAATAGTACCATTAAGTGATGGCTTTATTAGCTTAATAAGGTTAATGATTTATTATTATTTTAAACAATAATATATAACAATAAAAAGTATAACTTCCATTAGTTGTTAAAAATATCATGTTTGACTTTGTTTTCCAATATATTTTCATGAGGTAGACACCTAGAGAAATTTTTAGGTTGTTTAAATTTAGTTGAAATCCAATTTGCAGTTTATACCATGGCAGAGTGTCCTGTCCCTCCTACCCAGAGTCATCTCCTATTTTTTGTCTTACTTAGCAGCTGGTGAGCTGTTGCCTTGTTCAGTGTTGGGTTGGCTAGTGTTAACCGTGGTTCAGTCCCTAATAAAGTTGTCTAATTGAAATATCACATTTGCTAATAATGCTTCTTGTTAGAGTATGTAACAATTTGTATGTTCAATCCAATAGTAAACTAAGTTTTCCGTACTTTTGAAAGCTAAAGACAAACATATACTAGCATCGGTAAATTTGGTTGCACTTTTCCAACCTAAATAAAATGTATTGCTTTGTATAAATGTCTTCTTTGCTGGACAGTATATATTGCAATCCTATGAAATAACGCTTTGAACAGATTATCTGTGTAATTACTTTTAAAGAAAGTTTCATTTGCCTAAATCATCTCTGGAGCGAATACTCTTATAAAAATCCACTGATATTCTCTAAACTTGTTTAAAAGTTGTCTGATGAGTACTCCAAGTAACTGCATATAAAATAGATTCCTAATATGAATGGAGAATCAGTGAGTTACATGAAGTTGTGTGCTGAGTGAGAGGATAAGTTGTGGACTGCTGGAAGGCTATCATCATCTTTTTCAGTAACATTTCACCCACCATTAAAGGGTAACGTGATAAAATTCTGTCAGCCCTTGTTTGAGCAACAGTTGTATTGAGGCTATTAGGTGCTAATGCGATAAAGTTTCCTTAGCCACTGTTCCCCTATTGGTTGTAAAAGAATTTTTAAAGCTTATAGCACTGATAGTATGTTTATTGAGTTTGCTATATAGTAGCCGTTATCATAAATCCACAACAAAATAACTTGTAAATACAACATTATAAACATCATAGTTCACCTTCATATAACATTTTCATATTGTTCATCAAAGAAAACTATGTTGATAAATATATTGCGGTCTTGAAAACATTGATGTCTACCTTTTGTGTCACCAGGTGACGACCTTATTAAAAATCATCAGAACTGACACAAATGATGTTTTCCCATGAAATTGATACAATTCATTTATGTCTTTTTTAACAGCAAACGCGTTAACAAATAGTTATTTGCTATAAAATTGTTTAGAAAGTTTTTATCATAGAATATTAATACAATGTAGTTGTTCATGCAACACAATTAAAGAAAGAAAATATGTATTTATTACATTATATTGTGGAAATATCACTGAGATACAACTGTTTTGTAGTTGTTAAATATTTAGTTTCCAAATTAATTATTTTACTGGGTATGATGACAAAGTTAGTAAGGCGTAATATTTGAAAAAAGACCCATGTAGACCATCATAACTGTTAAACCACCTGATTCCTAAAGCTGTAACAATAATAAGTTAATTGACGTAAATATTTGCATCAACAAATGCTTTACAAAATAACATAGTTGTATTGCAAACTGAGCTCAGAGACTTTTGCAGCCATTATCAAACAGACTGTAAGCATGTTTGAGTCAGACAAAGTATCAATATTATTACATTATTACACTTCAGTATAAAATAATCACTCTCAGTAGCACTATTTATTAATAAAAATCAGACCAAATATCATAGTTTTAAGATTACTAAACACTCTTATCTTTAATGTGTCCAACTGCAAATAACAATTGCTAAGAGCTCTGAAAATTGCTAAGTATAAATAATGATAGTACATGTGACTAATGCTTGCAAAAAATAAAAAGTACACCCATGATGGGCTGTAAACTATGGTGTAATGAAGGCATACGCTGCTGAACACTAACCAGAAACTATTCGTTCAAAGCTTGCTGAAGTAGCAATATGCACCTCGTGGTAATAAAGCTAATGTTTTGCCTTATGTTTAGCATTAATGTTTGCTAATGTTAGCCTTTTAGCTACATCAGTTTTATTAATTTAGCAAACAAAATGTTAGAGCCTGGGCAACCTTTTGGTACCCAATATGTAATTGGACAATATCTTTTCGACTAACAAATTACGCGATAGATATAAACTTTTCTGAAAATCTGTTGATTGCCATTTTGGAAAAAGTTCATCCGGACGATGAGAAAGGTTGATTATATATTTTCAGAAGGGATTTTAGCAATTTTTTACCTGTTAAATTATTGTTTAGTAGTTACGCTAAAGGTATAATACATCAATATGGAAAGTTAGCTGCTGGTGTATGACGTTTTGATAGGTAAATAATAAGTTTTTTAGCAGATATGCTAAATTATGAAATATGTTATTGTAATTGTACTTTAATTGGAAATTCCTATAAAACAGGCAGTAGATTATATTATTTCTCTGCAGACTTACGTTTTTCTGTCAATTTACTGACTGAAGGTACTTGAACTGATGGCATGACTTCATCAATCAACCGTTGTATGTCATTCTTTACGCTACTGTAGCTGGAGACTACATCACACTGTAATAATAGTATAAAATATTTGAAGTCTTCAAAGTGAAGAGCATGTGAAGCAGCTATAAGCAATGAAAGTTATCGATTCGCTACAATTAAAATTGTTCACATAGTTTCTACGCATTTTATAGGCTACAATTGAAGTGACACATTTTATCTATATCTGTTGAGTAGCCTAAAATCTGAACACATCTATAAATACTCTTCTTCCACCTACCTCAAGGATGTTTAAATATTTTGTGTGTTACTATAACTACCAGTATACTGACAACGACCATGACATAAACATAATCTTCAATTGTCTCTGTTTATAAAGAAATGCAGCAAAACTAAACTATACAGGACAGATATACACTAGATCTCATTATATGTTCGTGACTCTTGATAATTAGCATTACACTCTCATTAATGCTTTACAAGATCAATGGCTATTAAATGTTCACTTGTAAAAAGATTTACATTACAGTTGTTTTGTATCAAAATGTTCACCATCTTTTATTCTGTTGTGTTGTATGTGCAAAGTATGTGGAAATGTGACTACAAGCTCTTAAATTCTCAAAATAAACAGTATAGCAAATGGCCGTATGTTGGAATCCCTTTATTTTGATGACGCGCTCAACTTGACGTGGTTATTGTTTTGACGCCACATGTTATCACATGAAATGAAACACCACTACAATACTCCACATGACACTTCTCATAGCCTCAGTTTATGGTAAACACTTTGTGTACTACCGGAAACCTCTTATCAAATAAAGATGCTTGCTACTTTACAGTTTTGTTCCAGCTTGGTCTAATCATCTAGTCATAATCTGATCATATAACCTATATTTTTCGCCATTAGATGACAACAACTTCTGTGGAATTCTTCAATCATCAAAGGTGACCAACAAACTTGTCATGTTTATCAGATGATGATATGCACACCCTCGAGCTAAGGATAAACAATTAAATTAATTGTTATACTAGGTTTGTAGATATTAGTGCTCTAAGTGACATCATTACAAAGACAATGAAATAGAGATGCAAGGACAGTATTCATGGTTTTATTGAATTTGTGAATTTTATTTGTAAAAATATTTCAGCAAATGATATTGCATGAAAGTGTAAATGGAAGCACATGGTGCTCCACTACGTCAAATATGAGTGGTTTTGTGAGCGATCTCAACCTACAGCGTTTTCGTGGTGGATGCGACTAACTGTTCGTTTTTAAGCTTTTAGCTGCTTGTAGCCACATTTCAACATGTTTTGCACTTACAACATAGCAGAATAAGACACGGCGAATCTTTCGATACCAAATACCAGTAATGTGAGTTCTGTTGCAAGTCAACTTCAAGTCATTACTAAATTACATATAATATATGTATATCAAAAATCACCATATTATGGTGATTTTTGATTATCCATCAGAGTACCAATTATTTTTGGGTGATTCAACAAGGAAAGACACTAACACTAAACTAAAATACTATTTAGGCTAAAAATTAATACTTTGACCAACATCCAACTAAAGATCTTGGCTACCACTACAAATGAAGACAATTCTTAAAAGCCACCAAGCTTTCTGTAGTTGAAGGAACAAGTACCGTGGCATTGTACCATTGTACCAAAGGTACCATCGTACGCTCTCTGTACGGTTGCGCATTGGAAGAGCAAAGGGCTATGATAATATGTTAATGCTGAAAGAGTGAGTTGAACTAAAATACATTGAATTCAATTCAAAGTGTATAAGTGTAAGTTAATGAACAAAATAGTTGTCTGAAAATGGATAGAAAGCTTTGATGCAAACTTGACTCTAAAGTGGAAGGTCTATGTAACTTTGTTAGAAAAACTGGGAGACCTATTGTAGGCTTGAAAGTTCAAGGCCAACAGTTTAAGGAAGAATACATGTCGATAATATGTCAAGATATGAAAGATCTCAACTTTGCTTCCTACGCATAGTGAACTTTACTTCATAAGCTAGACCGACTTCAATCAGGTTCACAAAGAGAAGAACGTTGTGAACTTGCGCCATTCTCTAAAATTGCAATTCCCATCACACTGTCAAACTCACTAAAGAAAAGTTCACCTAGTATCAACTAGTAGACTTTCAGACAAAAGACATTAAGTATACAGTTTGGCTCATCTTCACATGTTGGGTTCAATAAAAGTTGCTTGTTATAAAATTCATTTGACTACAGTAAAGGATAATAAAATACTCACGCAAAAAAAGGCTGAGCAGTGAATCTGAAAACCTTTATTCTAGGGACATCATAATGCTAGTAACATATTGGATCAAGTTTATTGAGACGAAGGAATATAAAGTTGTTATGATGATTCCAATAAAAACTTCTAGGTTGAAAAGTGCCTTTTTTAACTCTTTCACTACCCCATTAAAATTTCACCGGATGAATATTCTGCACGAATTAACTATCACGAATTATTTGTAAAACCATTATACTGCTAGTATTTAAGCAACAGCTCGAGAATAAAAGCAGATATCGTTTCACTGTGAATTACATCTTATTTATAACATAAGTCCCTACAAGATAAATATAAAACGGATTCCAGTCTTTTACACTCTCTAACGCTTTACATATGTTGAACGGACACTGTGTTTTTTCCTTGAATTGACGATAACGATCTGGTTTTCCCGTTTTGAAAAAACATTATAAACTGAATTAATGAACCAAAATATCTTCATTTAGGTGCATGTAATTGGCAACAATGTTCTTCACTGAAGAAAACATTTCATTGGTCTAGCTAATGTGTGGACTTTGTAATGAAAAAAAAAGTGAAACCCTATTGATAAGCCATTACATCAGCTTACGGTCTGTACTTAATTGACCGCGAAACCGATACATCGGCTTATGGTAGCGGAAGAGTTATTGAACCACTCTTGTACCTGATGAGCATGCTGGAATCTAGACTCTGTTTTGCGAATTATATTCCTTATTTGGCTCCATTTCTTGAGTATCTCATCTTCAAGAAAGTCTGTGATGAGAGTTTTGGTTTTTAGTCTATCCTCTGTATATTCATCCTCTAGCTGTTTGTACTTAGACTCTAAAGCTTTGATCTTCAACAAGTTAGAGGTTCTTATGACAATGTTAAATCTGAAAACACTAGTATTGTCATATGCAGCAATGTTCTACTCACTTTGACAAAAGTTTTAGTAGTTTACAATTACTGGTAATCACTACTATAAGTTTGGATGAATTTTCTGAAAACAAGTCAAATGACCAATATATCAGATTAAACTTGTAACTCCACAATTGATAGTTTATTATATATCAAATAATCTCATTCACAGCTAGGAACATTTTAAGTTAATACCTGCCAGTTTACTACCAGTTTCTACCTACCAAGTTTAAGTATTACCTGTATTACAGTATTCATCCTCTAGCTGTTGGTACTTAGACTCTAAAGCCTTGATCTTCAACAAGTGAGAGGGTCTGATGACAATGTTAAAATTGAAAACACTAGTAATATCATATGCAGCAATGCTCCGCTAACTTTAACAAAGTTTTTAGTAGTTTACAATCACTAGTAATCACTACTGTTAGTTTGTATAACTGGTCTGCAAACAAGTCAATTGACCAATATATCAGATTAAACTCGTAACTCCTCAATTGATAGTTTAAAAAAAAAGCTTTTTGTGAAGGTTACACAGTTATAGGTTTTAATAACTGAATAAAATGGTTAGAAATCCATAGACTTTTAGATCTTGTATTATTATCTGAGTTGATAACCAATCATTTTTGTTTTTTGTTTAGCATTATTGCGTAACGTTGTAGTGATTACTATGACAAGATATTCAGTCTTGTTTACAACTTTTAACATTTTAACCAAGTTTATCTTGTTACACTAACAATAGCGTCTAGAGAAAAGCAATGCTTCATTAAGCAATTTTCAATGACCTTCCAACCTGTTCATCTCTTTTATGCTGAATCTTTTGCACTGTTTCGAATGTTTCTTTGTCATACTCAGCAAGTGTTTGGGAAGTGAACTTGAAGATTTGTTCTAAGCTCTCTTCCTTCTCGATCACTCCTTTTTTTAACTTGTTGATCTTATCATTAAGTCGCTTTAAAAGCTGATCTAAAGTCATCATCTGATGAGTCTCTCCTGAAACAGACAAAGTGTTTTAATAGTTTAACTTCGCCTGTTAATATATTTTTTAAATATTGCATTCAACATGATCAAAATTGAAAATGAAAAACTGAGAAATATAAAGAAAAAAACCTGGCATTTTACTTTGTTGCTATAATTTTGAAAGAGGTCAAAGTACAAATTTGTTTTTTCTTTACACTATGGACAATGCTGTTTTTTTTTGTTACCAATTACCGTCATCACAAATTCTTGCTGAGCACACACATTCATTGCAGATCATCTTCAAACATTTTTCACATCCAAAACTGACTGGCTTGTTGTCATGTGCAGTACAGACTCTGCTTTGTTGACTCTTCAGTATTTCATACTGCTCCATGTTTATGGTTGAATGAGCCACATCAAACTCTTCCTGGTACTCTTGATGGGACTATAATATGAAGTTTTTTACCATGTTGTCACCATTGGATGCTGTTCTCAAAAAAGAATAAGCAGTTAAATACAGAGTAGCTGACTTGAACGATGCTAATATATAGTTCAATGGCTAGAGCTTTTTACCATTTAAGTCAAGCGTAGATCAACATTTAAACGTGTTATCAAAAGGTAAATTTACTAATTACCCCACTGATTAATATGAACCATTTGAAGAAATAAATCTTCGCAGCCTTAGCTCTAATTGAAATGTTTTTATAATTGAACAAACCGATCTTATCCAGATAGACACAAAAATTCTAGTTTTATTCAATTACCTTAATCATCACGCAAAGCATCATAAAAATTTGATATCTTCTGATCATTGAAAGTTTCAAGTGGTTAAAAGTTGACCTTTTATTAACTAACGATTTACATGGACTCAGCTTGTTCAGAACTTTTAAAATATAAAAATTAATTTTTCTATAAAATTGGCAGCTTTTATTAGATAACAAAAGAGAAAAAGTGAGAGATATGCATTTGTTTTAGTTAAGAAAACATGTAATTTTGAAGTTTCGAATGAAAAAAAGACAAAAACACAAAATAATATAAAACATAAAAAAGATATATTATACAACTGTTCTTTTACATATCCATTAAACAAAAACAATGCAGAAGATAATGTGCTAGGAAATGGATTTTCTTGAGAGAGAATACTCGATTGGGTCATGATCTCATAGTCAGTTAGCCAAGGTAGTTTATCATTCAGTTTTGTTTCTACTTAATTTAAACTAAGTTTTGTAACTATAAAGTTATTTAAAAAATTTTGTAGATTCCATTTCTTATAATTTGCCCCAAAATCTGTTGTACATTAAATAATTATTTGATTCGAGACATTGACATTTTATTAGCGTAGCCAGTGCAACAATATTTATATATAACCCTTTGAAATGTGATACAGTTTCTTATGAACATTGACCAATGAGCACCATTTTCCGGAATAGGCAAACTGATGAAGAAAGTTTGCAAACGTCGTGATTGATTCGTTAGGATTAATTGATGATCTAAATGACTGCTATAATTGATACTGACGCTGCTTGCATTCATCTTGAGGGTAGCTCCTCAAAGCCTGAAACTGTATCACAATTGGCCACAGTTAAAATAAACAAGATAAAAAAATGCTCTAACAGATGGGCTGTTGTTTCTGAACAACCTGAACATTCCCTTGCAGTCAAATTGCAAACATTACTCTGTCAACAAAGCATGTGTGCCATCATAGTTGTTATTCCAAGTGTACTGGTGCCAGTAAGATTGAAAAGGCTGAAAAATAGCATCTAAAGAAGTCATCAACTATTACATTATTTATTAGAAGATAAATTGTATTATTATTATTATTATTATTTGATGGTGTAGATGCGGCATATATTTAATTAAAAAAATTATTATAAAAAATCTAGTAAGTTTGTAGACTAGACAATTATAATTTTTTAATGTAAGTAGCAGCATGTGAATAACTAGCATGTAGATACTAAAACTTACACGGGCTGCTGCTGCTAATTATCTTTACAAATACATCTACTAGGCCTGTGCATAACAAAGCACTTATCTTTTTACGCTTATACTTATGTTTACCAGAGCGTCTCATCTTCTGATGAGGAGAAAACTAAAAACTCTGAAAGTGAATCAACTGTCAAGCTTCTACGCTCTAGCTCAACTGTGAGGGCACGTCGACGAACCTCTGTTCATGATCCTACTTGCATTATATGTCAAAGGTTGGGAAAGTTCATAGAATCTAAGCATACTCACAAAAGGAAATCGGAATGATTATCACAGACTTAAACTCTTACAGCGGGTAGGCCTATATTAATGTAGTCATATTTTTTGTACTAATTCCTTGAAATTAATAACTCGAATATCCATCAGTTAATGTTTTACAGTCTCAACATTTTAATTAATTATTGTCAATTATCTTTTTCCATATTTTACTATTAAACTGGATTGCAGGACTGCTAAAGAAAGCAGCTGAAATAAGAAATGATCGTAGAATCTTGATGTATATAAGAGACGCGGATCCTGTAGTCTCTGAGGTTCAATTTCATAAGTCTTGTTATCAAACATACACCAACTTTCTTCACTATGAACCTAAGAGTGGAATGTATGTTTAATACAATTAATCTATGTGATTAAAAAAACCAGTGCTTTTGGCATGCTCTTTCCTAAATAAATTTTGTCACTTCTGTTTTAGCACTCTTAAATGTATGTATTTTTCATGGTTAAATGTTAAATACTTTCTTACAGAACCAAAAGATTTTAGTAAGTACACTAATTGTTTATAAATGTATGTTGAGTGGTGTGGTCTAACCTAAGGAAGTTAGTCAGGAAACCGATAAGCTAGCAATGATATAATTTACGCTACTATGATTTCACACTTTCTATTTCTTGTGGTTTTGAATGCTTCTGGTAGATTCTTACCCACATTGGCGGTAGATTCTTAACCATGCTGTTGCACCTATTGGGATGTAATATAACACTTGTTTTCTCGCATATTAGGTTTGTCCATATGTGAATTTAGTAAAACGATTGTCCACATTTTGCAGACAAGTTGTATGGATCATTTTGTGAGTCAGTTGTGATAAAACGATTAGTAGAAAGAAAAGAGTGTTTCAACATGACTGATCTAATGGCTTTACATAACAAGCAAACGGATGACAGAAAAATTTCCATGGAAGTATAAGGTTATGATACACTATTCACATTAAAAGTCTTTTAATGTAGGAAGTAGCCTAGTGAATAGGAGCTTGGACTTTCATGCAGGAGTCCAGGGTTCGATTCTAGCTTTGAATATCCGCTACTAAAAGCCTTCAACAAGCTTTGCACCCCAAATGGTTGCACCCTTTCGGCTCAAGGTGTAAAATACTGGATGTCCTGTTTGCTGTGATAGTGACACTTCATTTTACAACAGGCATGTAAAAGATTCACCGCTGCCTGCTTCGTTAAGAGTAGCCAAAATAGCCCGGCATGTTTATAGCAATTTTTAGCCGCTTTTAACCACCAGCTTCGTTACATAAGGCGGGATGTCAATACTTCCTTTACCTTTAATGTGAGGAGCCTACATGTAGGTGGTATTGTAACCAGCTAAAAACCAAGTTACGCTTGTCCTAGTTACATGTGATTCTGGAACACTTACCTACAGGTGTTTACTAGCTGTTTTATTGTATATTGACTTACAATTCAGGTAGAATATGTATTCGGTGTGAAAATTGTAATTTTATGTAGCAAAAAGCAAGTGTTCTGTGCTGTGTGCCTCATGCAGCACAAAATTTAGATTTTATTGTTATATGCTTCAGGACATCAGCTAAGCTGAAGTATGAACTTCGTAAGCAGTTTGACAGATTGGTCTTTTACAAGCCTGCAAACCGAACTCGATCTTAAATTGTCTATGCTGAAACCGCTTCACTGTCTGATATTGTGGCAGACGACAGTTTTCAACTAGCCAGATCATCAACAACTAGTGAAGACTCTGTAGACTGTAATCTTAGCCAGCCTATTCTGTCTTCAGCATCTAATGTAAACAGAAAACTGTATTATAGTGGTTTACACATAAAAAATGTCATAGAAGATTCAACAAAGGAAAATTTTTTCCCATGGCCTCCTACGCCTGATGAAATTACTCATGAACAATGTTTAATGATGGTTCCTGTTGATCTTTTCAATATCATTGCTACAATTGTTGGAGGAAATAATGAGCCTAACCATGCCAGCCATGCTGAAGTCTCTAAGAATATTCAGCTTAAAATATTGTCATTATGTCAGGACTTCATTTACCCGCACTCTAATGGAAAGAAACGTACACCTTAGTCTTTGGTTTTAGGTCTTACTTTACGCCACATGACTGGCTCTTCCGTTATTAGCAAGCCACTCACTGGACTAGGGCATAGCTGTAGTTATGCCACATCTGTACGAATGGAGACAGCATTTGCCATGAAAGCTGTTTCCGAACATCATGATGGCTTTGTACCACCTAGGTTTGCAAAGCATAAATTTGCGTTTCTATAGTGTTTGACAATATTGATTTGGCAGAGGAAACATTGTCAAGCCATGGAACAACTCACCACACAAATGGAATATTAGTACAAAAACAGATGAAGAAATTGAAGCTAATGATTATATAGCTATCGATTCTATAGAAGTCTCCATGGATCAACCTATCTCTAAACGATCTAGATCGTTTTGCCCGCTCTCACTGATATACAACCATATCATCTTAGGAAGCGTCACAGGCCAGAGGGTATATTAAAGTATGCTGAAGACTCTCTAAAGAATGCCAAATTACGTGTTGACAGCTACTGCTAAGGACTTTGTTTACATTGCTCTTAAACATGTTTCCAAAGAAGATGTTGCAGCATGGACCAGATTCAATAGCACATCTCAGAAGCTTGTTCTGTCCAAGTCCCAAATTAATTACTTGCCGGTGATTGATGCGCCAGCAACTGAAATGAGTACCGTTTGTCATGTTCTTGAGAGAACTTTAAATATTTGCCAAGAACTAGAAATTTCCACTATTGTGTTGTTTTTTGACCAAACTATCTATACCAAGGCCCAACAATTCAGGTAGAAGAATGAGACTACAAAAGGTCAGTTGGTAGTACGCCTTGGAGAATTTCATAACATGATGAAATTTATAGGCGTAATTGGTAAGATATTCCAGCTTAGTGGACTAGAAAACATATTGATTGAATCAGGAGTGGTTGCCCCAGGATCAATGAAATGAGTTTCTTCTGGACACATGTACAATAGAGCTATTAGGGCACAAAAGTTGTTGTTTGAAGCATTAGGTAGATTACCACTAGCTAACTTTATAGATTCATTTGATGAGATAAGCTCACAACAGTTTGACACTTTAATGTAATCTATTAAAACTTCATATATTAACATTATGGTGAAGTAAACTCTGCTAATCTTGAAGATATGTGATCTCAATTTCTCACACACATTGAGCCTGAATGTCAGCAATCCTCAACCTACAGATTCTCGAATTCTTACATGGACTTAGCATTCTTCTAAACTTTCTTCTAGCTACTAGGGACCCTAACTGGGCTCTTCATCTTGATTCACTTTGTTCTATGCTTCCCTGGTTCTTTGCATATGATCTCATAAACTCATCTAGTTATGTTCATAAGCACATACACACAAATAAAAAATAATTAAAAACTACATTGATAAGAGTGAGAGTAATGTAAGCTTGTATGTAGTGTTTATATGGTATAGTATGTATGATTTATATAATTTTTCACGAGAAAATAGGTTAATGTTTTTTTCATAGAGGAATACACGTGTGATCAGGTAGGTAACTGTCCAGGATCTAACCTGTGTTATACATATTGCTTTTTTTTAATTAAATATATGCTCCAATATACCCTAGGACACTTATGTATTCACCTCATCTAACTTTCGCGTTTCTGCGAGGTCATCCTCTCACGAAAATTTCATGAGCGAAACTAAACTATCCTAAAGAACGAGCAAAAACGTGGAATAAAAAAGCTTTGTTGATTGATACTGTAGAATGGAATTTTATAACAAAATTTATTTTAACGTTTTTAACGGCCACTATTATAGCATCGTTAAAATATAAACCAACAAAATAATTTGACTGTCAAAATTTATTATGTTATTATTTTGCAATTAATTATGATTATTTTCCCATTAGGAATGATTTATAATGATATGAATTTGATGTCAATGCACACGCATTGGTAGCGTTATCGTTTGTTGGGGACATCAATCAATGCAGTGAGCACCGCGTGTTGAAAGAAAATAAGACACACTGACACTCACAGTACAACACAAGCAGCATGGCTCTGGAAAGGTTTGGATTCACCACTGGCACCTCTTCAATAACTTGTAATGATTCAGAAGATGAGGCAATAGAGAAAGAGTTAGTTCTGATAAATAACACTAATAAAAAATGAAGAGAGGAAGTCATATTAACTACACACTGTGGTAGTATATGTAGTATTACTAGCAGCTGTATCATGGATGTATTTGTATACAACTTGTAATTAATGTAATGAAGATGTTCAGCAATTATTAGCGGCAGTTGAGTGTTTGGGAAAACGTTAAAATTAATACCTATACACAACACCGTTGATCGTTAAAATTAAAATACGTTTATATAAAAACAAGCTAAATTGTGACTAAAATGTTAAAATTTTCAGCGTAATTAAATTCCATTCTACAGTAGTCCATAAAACGAATGGCAGCAAGCGATCACATTGCATTATCGATCTTGGTCATACAATTATACCTGTGGTTCACAATTACAAACTAGTCCCAAAATCAAAAATTTTTACCGCCGAACCGAACCTGAGGAATATAATTATGTTTGTTCCACTGCATTTATTTTCACATCATTATATTTTCGCACTCATCAGAGTTGCGAAATTAAGTTGCAGAGAAATTTTACTCTATGTGCTACTCACGAAACTAAATACAAGCAAAATATAAGGGTCCTAGGGTACTGGCTTGAAATGATAGACCTGCCAGAAACACATCCACGGGTTCATGCCAGACTTAATCATGCTGGATAATTTACTGTGCAACGCTCAGCAAAGATAGCATTCACTTCCCTGGCTGCAGACCATGCAATAGAACAAACTGTAAATCGACAAAGTAAGACCAGTGGTGGTGTGCGAGGCATTAAACATACAAGAGGTGAATTGTGTGCAAAATTATTATTAGTTGTAGAAGTTGGCAAAATCGCTGTTTGATTACATTTTGACTCTACGTCTGTTTGTATATCTGGAAGTTATTATCAATTACAATGTATGTCTATTACCAGGAGCTGTACAACGATGGGTTCTTGCCCAGCCAGCCAAAGCAGCAGTGCTAGAGGCGTATGAGATTATGGCCAGAATAAAAGATCTTGAAAACTACAAAGCAAAAGACCCTGGCTTAGCCAGCTAAGTTTATAGCATTTAAAATGAATGTTTATACTGCTTAGTAATTGTATGACGTCTGCTAACTCAAACCTACACCATTCTACACCGACTAATATGCAATGACTTATGCAAATGTGATAGTTGCAGCCACAGTGATCAAGAGTTGGACAATGCACGGCATGTTTCCAGTGACTTTGAGGAGAAATTTGATAATTTTGATGACTGAGTAAATTTGTAATTATGCTATTTTTCTAATTTTTGTCAAATCTACACCAAATTTCAGTCAACATTTATTATTTTCTAAATATATAATTCAAAGTAGATGTATTGTATTACTTTCAGA
Organism: Watersipora subatra; assembly: GCF_963576615.1. Taxonomy (NCBI): domain Eukaryota; kingdom Metazoa; phylum Bryozoa; class Gymnolaemata; order Cheilostomatida; family Watersiporidae; genus Watersipora; species Watersipora subatra. The sequence continues at coordinate 7,238,026 of NC_088712.1, forward strand.
TAAGAAACAATTATACTTTTGCTACAAAAAAAGGTAAATCAACAATTCAAGTTTGCATGATATAATTTTAAACGTAACTTGATTTTTATGCATGTATATTATAAAGATAGTAACAGCCTTTCTGAAAAAAAAATTTTTGGCACAATAGGGACAGTTATTGCGAATTTGCCAAACTTTTGCGGATAAAAATTTTGGTAATAACTCGAAAACGTGCATACAAATATTGGGGCAAAAGTTTATAAATAATTTCTTTATTACATTGTATATAGAGAATGTTTTCCACTATCAAACTTTAGTTTAAATGAAGTAAAAATGAAATTTTATTTCTAGTCACTTTTCTGCTGTGGCTGACTGACTATCAGAAACCATGGATAAGTCGGGGGTGTGAAAATTTGAGTTATCTACACTAGCAGAAGAATAAACTTCTTAGTTATCTTGTAAAAAACTTTTGATTCTAGCTTAATTACACCAAACAATATGGTCAATAAACTGAATGCACGTTCACAATTAATGTTAAAACCTAGATCAGAGAAAACTAGCATTAAGGTTTGAGAAACGAAAACCTATGTACAATTTTGTTTACATTTCAAAACGCCATAGCAACCAATCTCAAGAATTTATGATATCCATCTAGATTTCTGGATTTAAACACAAAAAATATGCCAAATTTGAAAATCTAAACAGATTTTAGCTGTCATAGAAATAGCTTTATAACTATAAGAAAATGTATTACTCATTCTTAACTCTGCAGATATTAAAAATGGCTGGCAGTACCCCGATTTTGGCTCAGTCTTAGTGTCACCAACAAAACCTTTACCAAATAACAGTAACATATTGCACATGATCAGACACTATATACTCTGATCTTGTATTCAGTCGAATAGTTATTCTTATAATTAAATCTTATAATAATCATATAAAATCGAATAATTATTCTATTATTTAAATTTTATGGAAATCTTATAAAAATTGTTAGGAAAATATCGCCGTCATTCCCTTTACTTTCACTGCTTTTGGTATAAGTTGGAATACCAAAGTACTCATCAAAAGTGTATAAAATGTCAGAGTTATCCTCAGAATCGGCAAAAAAGAATCGATTACTTTTATCGGACACCATATTTCAGTACTTCCGGTTTCGCATAGCAACGGTTTTAAAAGTTTTTTTCTCCAAGGAATGTAAATTTTTATTGGCTAAACTGACTTCAGATTCAGAAACATCACTCTTCAATTAGTCTGGATGCACGTGTTACAAAAATGTTAACTAACATTCTAAATTTAGTTAGTGCAGCTTCAAAGTCAGATAACCCAAATTCGTGATTTGCAAACTAACCGTGTTTCTGAGACCGCGACCCAATTGTTTTGGATACCTGTGTGATGGAGGTTATTTAAATTGACCTAATAAAAACAAGTTGACTGCTGATACTGTTTGAATAGTACTCATGATTTAAATCATTACCCATTATTTAAATATCCTTGCCTTTTGTACAACAAACAAAATATTCTGTAAAGATTTTTTCTTACTGACTTATACTTGAAGGATGACTCGCAAAAAAATTCACATGACATTTATTTGTTATCAAAAGATTCACTATGACTTATTCTGCTGTGTTGTAGGTGCAAAATATGTGGAAATGTGATTACAGGATTTTAAAAGCTCAACAACGAACAGTTAGTCGCTTCCATCACAAACCTGCTGTATATTATAATCGCTTTCATAAACGGCTCAAAACGGGATAATTTGAGCCCACAAAACAGGTATGAGTGATGAGCCCACTGTTATGAGTCCACAAAACACCGACCATGTGCCAGGATGGCTTTGTTAACCCTTTGCCAGAATTGGAATGGTAATTGATTTCATAGAAATTGGTGTGTTACATTCACTATTTCGGTAACTAACTAATTTTAACACGGTAACACTATTTTCAATAACTCATAAAACAATTTGCTTAATATTCGAATCTGATGTGAACAGTAATTTTTTTTTTACCAGTTGATGCTGATAATGACTAGATAACATTATATATTCATAACATTTTAGGGATGCATATGGTTTCGCCATATATTCGAACTTTCTTCTTTCCAAGATACGGCTTATTTCATCTAGTCAATACTTTAGGGTGTGAGTAACAACTGAAAACTCCACTGCTACAAAGGCTGCATTGAAATAAGTTAACTCGACCACCTAATTACTGTAGACAGAAAGAATTGGTATTCGGTACTCAGATGTTTACACGGCCTGTAAAAGAAGCTAAGATGACCAGCTTTTAATTTGTTTTGAATGGGCGTTTGAGACATTTATGATAATGTATCTGTAGCTGGATTTACAATTTTATTTTAGCCACTATGGGCTCACACAAAATAAAATTTATGCTACTAGAGTCGCGTAGGACTAGACTTTTGTCCCAATAGCAAATGTGAATATGAGAGATGGAGACAGGTTTATCATTAGTTACATCATTTTGGGCAAGTCTGGGATTTTTTTCATAAGTGATTTTACCGCAATCAATTTTTGTCGATTTTAACCTTCAAATATCTTGACAATGAGATGACTTAACACAACCAACAGCATATCAACTGATATACAAAAATCAATACTTTCTTTTAAAATCAACTAAAATGTTATACAATGATGTCTTTAACACCTCAACAACTTTGTCAATACTTGGAAAGACTTCAAGTTTGATATTTGACAAGTACTCAAGGTTAATATCATATTGTTCAAATTTATTTACATGTTGAAAATTACGTATGTAAAGTGTATTATGGCACTACAAATTTGAGTGTTATGACCGCAGAACAACCTGCAAGATGGTGAATACTAAATGGACTGTCAACTAACAAAACACACAAACAGAAGCAGTTTATACCACCCAAAAATAACTAACAAATGGTTTAGGTTTCAACATGTTATGATTTTGACATTATACAAACATAATATGTAAAACATTCCTTACTTCATGATGCTGGGCACAGAAAATCTTATCACACTGTGTGCAATATGAAAATGCATGTTGATTGTCTTTTCCTTTTTTTGCACAAGGATCACATGATCTTGGCTTGTCTTTTGTTACATCATATGATGGTAGTTTATCTAGTGGCACCTCACAGACCACTCTACAACATCAAGCTTATCAGAGCTAGGAGACAAAATGACAATAACTTCCTATTATTTTAGCAGTTATCACTCAGGTTATTAGAAGAGCAACATTTTATCCCTAGCATTTATGAAGTTTTTTAACCCTGGTCATTTTTGGCAACATGTGTCGGCAACCCTAAGAATTGTCTAACGATTCAAAGCATTTAATTTTTTAAAAATTATATATAAATGTGTTTATAATACAATGATATTTGATATAGGACTAGAGAAGAAAGTCAGGCAACTCACATCAAATGTCATCAGACTGAAAAAAAATTACTTCATCATTATTCGGACTGAAACTATTAAGGTTACACAAGTTTGTAAAGGCCATTTTAAAAACTTGCAAAAACATATACATTAGAATCTTATCCATTGATCACATGTTCGTCATTGTTTCGGTACTCATTATGTAGTAGGAAATTATAATTAGTAACATAAATATCTCTATTTGCATCACAATCATTTGTCACTTACCAAAAAATCAGTCGCATAAACTTGTTCGCGATACCGCGCTAATAAAGTTTGTTATTATAACCAAATAAGTAGATAAAAATGTTTAAAAGCTGGTTACAATTGAAAGTTATATTGACAAAAACAGTCCGGGTTCAAAGGGTTAAAAACATGAAAACAATGTTTATATGCTGTCTCCTAGCAACATGCCGGCACTATTTTATTGAAAATATTTACAATACTTCATTGTTTATAAAATAATATGAACGACGAAAAAAAATGTATGACTTCTAATTCTTTCCTTTGTCTACTTGCCGTCTGAAACTCCAAGTTTACCAAATTTAAGTGATATGTGATAATAGTCGTAAGCCACTTCCGCTTTTCAACAAGGAATATCAATCTTATGATAGCTTCAACTTTTTCTTTGAATATACTGTCAGTTCGGATAAATGTTTGAAGTCTATATTCCCTTGTCTCCTAACGTTATCTCATTCATTTACAAATGGAAAATAAGTTACTGCATAATTTATGAAATTTGAAAAAAACACGACAGACAGCTTTGATTACAGACCATCAATTTCAACTTGTGATCATTATATTGGAAATTTAGTGTTTTTTATTCTCTAACAAATTGAGTATCGGTTTTTCATCCAGAGCAACTAGTGACTATATCCCTAATAATAGGACATGGTCTACGTGACTAGGGTCATGTCACTGTATCTGATTGTTTACATTAGCCAGCATGAACCCTGCTCGTCTAGCCGGAAGTCATAATCATTGAACTGATAGGTTTACACAAGCGTTCTTAGCAGTGTGTTTACTTTACATCTTGCGGTTGTCAGTCAATGTCCAAAGTTCATGCATTTCTTTGCTGCGGACTGTAAACTCCTTTCATGATTTGACTTGACATACAGAATATATTTAATGAGCTAGTACGTCAAAATTTTCTAGTAATCATCATCCATTTCTGATTGCATACATGGGACTTTTTACAGAATACTGCACGAGGGAACACCTTATTGTTCTTACTTTTTAAAGATTGAAATTTGGTCACTTTTACTTTTATCTTTTACCAGTTTATCCCTATCATTATAACACTGTTTATGGAATAAAGTCACTTCATTATATTATATTGATTAAAATATCAGGCATGGAGCCTTTGCTAGCGTCTAGCAAAGCAAATTATGGAATAATATATCTTGAGACTCTATTTTAAGAGTATACTGACATACACAGTTGTTAACTAATTGTAATACACAAAATTTGCCGGCTTTTCAACATGATTGTACAGCTAAACTTTGTCACCTAGCAACATACCTGCAGTCTTCCCATGGACATATCAGGATGTTATTCTCATCATAGAAGCCAGTCAGACATTCAAAGCAATGTACATGATTGCAGGGAAGTTGACGAGGATTAGGCAGAGCTACTCCTTGTCTCAAACAAAAACCACATTCAATGGCAGGTGGCACAATTTCATCCATGTTAGCCATACTTAGAACTACAAATATAAATTCATGTTTTAAGTTCAAGACTAAGGTTACATTCACAAACACCTAATAAATACTCAAAACTGTGTGGGTTTATTTTTTTGCTCAAATCGCATGTTGCACCCATTAAGCCCGTTTAAGCAGCAAGCAAATACTGTTTCAACTAGAGGACTCTTATATATCAACTTTGTATCTCAATGTGATGACTGTCTTTAACAACATAATGAAATCAGCAGTTTACCCTAGAGGGTAGTACCCAAAGTTTTGTTAAATCCCAGACCAAATAAAATTTATATTTGCTGACAGAATCGAGAAGCGTTCCGACTAGCCTCATAGGAGAAAGCGTAACTATGAATCAATGCAGTGTTGATGATGGTTAATTTAAAGGCAATCATAGATTACAAATAACGGCAAATACATAATAAATATGCACAATGTGTCTGTTTATTTTATTGCTAAAACCACGTGTTGCCTCACATTAGGCCTATCAACTGCCTATCTATGCAGCTAAATAAATCGTGTGAGCCTGGACTGGCGGAAGTGTTCAGCAGATGATGTATTGGTGCAACCACAGTCCAAATTTTCCTAAAGTAGTACCCGCTGAATCACTGTTCAACTATCAGTTAAGATCGCTGCCTGACACTGCAACCAACTCACTGAGACATGCCAAGACACACTTGAATCCATTTAAGCCCGGATATATAGTCTATTTGAAGCCGGTCAAGTAAAAGTATACTACAATTTGCCGACTGGCAGAATCACAGCACTCTTATCAAACACTGCTGCTAAATTAGATGAAATACCACGACACATAACAGATCTACAGCTTTGTCACCGAATCTCACCAAGTAATCCAGCCAGTGATGCAGCAGTTTCTATAGACTACCATACCAATAACCACCCGACGACGACAAAGACATAGACATTGGAAACGAAAACAATGCTAATCAAGAAATAGTAGACCATAATGAGGCTCGTGTCAGTCACAGAGAACGCCACCCGCCACAATGGTTCGCGGATTTTTATGTAATTGACTGATGTGATTTAGAAATCAGGAGAAGGTGTAAATGGGAATTGTCTGAACATGTAGAAGTATTATTCATGTAAATAGGAGTTGTCTGAACATGTTTTGAAGTAGTATTCATTTAATATTGTTTGTGTTTTATGTAATTCTTTGCTGTATAAGTAATGCTTGCTAATATTGTACTGTATCATCAGCGTGGGTAATGCTTACAGCCACCTACTTTTGTCAGCTTCAACTATAGTTGCCCATTGACAGTGCTCGCAGCGAGTAGATGCCACAGGAATGTTTATGTAAACATTACAGTAGGCTTGATTGAGCAGTTGCGCGTTATGAGATGAGTCAGTTGAATTAGTGCAGGGCTGCTGTGTACATGTAATCTCTTGCTGTGAATAAAGTGCTTTGACTAATTATATTATCTGTGTGTGACCAGAAAATCATCAACTAGCCACAGGGATCTTGTATTTCGAGCTGTCACATTCTGATGGAAACTTAAGATATATATTTACAGAAAATGATGCAAAAATCTATTTACTCTCCAGCAAAGTTTTGCTAGGTTAACTACTCCCTAGTACTACCGAACGGACCTGACATATCAAATGAAACTGCTGCAGTCAGGCGTTGTGATTATGCTTTGGTTTAGCCTTAGTACCCATAACCTTTCGGACTCGGTTTTATTACAATAATAATAGATGTAAGCGTCTAGTCTCCACTGCACATTCCACAAAGATAACCTTTGTTAACAACCCGTTAGAAGAAAACTTTGTAAAGCTTGTAATAAATTTCCTGCTACAGTACTTTAAATTGTATAGTTTTTTTTAATCATGCCCAAGCAGCAGTTTCTCCGGCATACTATATCATCAGAAACAAACAACCATAATAACTAGTAAAATATCAGCTCTTGAGCGCTTGTATAACTTGTTTATACACCAAATTAAACAGTTTTCTTCTGGTAGGACATCATAATCATAAGATTAGTTATTCCTAGAAAAGGCTGAATAATGCCTAAAAATGTACTTGCACAAAATGTTAGGTTATTTTATCAAAAAGTATCAGTATTATTCTATCATTTGCCACAAATCATGTTATTTTGGGTGGTCTGCCCACTAAGATGTTTCAAGATTAAAATAGACTAAAATTTGTGGCATTAATACGCTCAGTAGAACAATAAGTGCCAATAATTACCCAAAATGATATAGACAGCCGTGAAGCTGATGTCTATTGCTCGAACTTACATCTGCTTTTTCATGGTTTATAACAACAAAAGTCGTGATAAATAATAAATTGTTGCATCGTAAATATAACAACAGTGAATAAAGATTGCAGAAACACAGCAATACATCAAAAACTAAACATAAAAATCCAGGGTGATTGAAATGCTGATAGAATCAAGCATGAAAGTTGTGCAGCTGGCATAAATGATACTATGTGAATAAATGGGATATCAGTAAATTTTGGAGTTGTCTAAACACTATGAAGAAAATGTTTTTTATGAAAAACTGTATAAAATTTAAACTAAATCATGATTATTATTCATCATCACAACTTCATATGAAAGAGAATAACCTCATACAGCAGTGACAAATGAATATTCAGTAAAAAGGACTTTAAAAAGTGACCCGCCAAGCAAAGAGCTGTCACCAACATTACAAGAGCCAGCCAGATTTTCAGTTTGTTGAAGCATTGCGGTAGTCAATATACTGCAAATAACCAATCAGCTATCAATGAGACAATTATTTACAGTATGTTATATTATGAAATTATTTATATAGCTTATAACATCATTTTATTCGAGATACATACTATATAGCAATAGGAAAACATATCATAATTTTACTTTACGAGAAAAGCTTCATAAAATCGCTGTGAAAATGATGGCATGTAATACAAATACTTTTGTTTTAATTATTTAATTAAAAATTGGATCTTAGGATTAGGATTACTGAAAAATAAATTCCACAATACTACCACAAATGGTTTCTGAGTTGTAGCTTGTTTTATACAAGTTGTTGCCAGATTTTAAATAAGGTTACCATGTAATTTGAGATTTTAATATCAGTGAGCAATTTCAGCTCATAGAAGTGATCCTCAAGTAGATATTCCACATTGGATGATGCAAAAACTGCAAGTGAAATCAAACTAACCAAGTAAAATCTGACTCGAGGACCACAAACTTTGTATCCCAATGTGATGACTGTTTTCAAGAACATAATGTAATCGGTAGTTCTGAGATAAAGGGTAGTACCCAAAGTTTGGTTAGATCCCAGCAAATATTAATTGACTTATTGCTGACAGAATCTAGGAGCGTTTCGGCTAATCTCATAGGAGAAAGCTAAACAATGAACCTATGCAGTGTTAATGATGTTTATTTTATAGGCAATCCTAGACTGTGCAGTGAAAAATAAAAATCCCTCAATGTCTAATATAACATGAAGGCCTACTATACCCAAAACTGATTAAGAATTGATGAGTGTTTGGCTATAATAGAGGTGATGGGTTCCTGCCTGCTATGCAAGTTATTTACCACAGAATGGCAACTACAAAGTTGTGCTGCAAAGAAGGCCAAACTGGTTCAGCAGCACGGAAAACAAACACAAAAATTACACCTACCTGAACTAATACGAGGGTAGATTACAATACGTTACTCAGAGTGCATCTATCTGTCACTCTATCACAATGGTCGTGAGCTGCTGTGTCTGCTCTTCTGTTTGTGTTTCTCTAATGTAAAGTAACAAGCAATTCTGCTTATGACAATCATATCTTGACATACGAGCTTAATGCATTCTGGAAATGAGCATGTACATCAATTTGATGGCATCTCAGGGCACTATTTCCTGTGTAAAATCTCTAATCAAAAATAACCTGATACCATGTTAAAAAAAAAACACCGAAACAATATGATTTTTGTGTAAAAGTGTGATTTAAGATGCTGAAATTCTGTACATGCGCCCAAAGTAACAATTACTCATTTAGCTGTTAAGATTTGCAATAATTAAATAAATTGCTCAAAAGTTGGCGCCTATATCGCGTTTCTCGCATGTTGGAGCACTCGTATGTTGAAGTATGATGGTACTCGTCAATATATACTGCCAAAGCCAAAAGGCTTTTTCGGGGGAGTTTCTTATACAATATGCAGCCTTTGACAAACTAAAGAGTAGCTCATTATTGTTTGTTTTCTTGAATTGCTCAAAAGATGTTTACTATGTTTAACTATTGGTTACATAGAAATATTTCACAGCAGTACAACATAACTATGTTATGATCATCTACTTAACTCATCAGTCTAACAATAGTAGTAGCTTTGTTAGATATTGTCTAGTAATAAAAAAGAGACATCGATGAAATGATACTACAAGAGTACAAGTAAGACTGTATAACTAATAATACCCTTAGCCTTAGGGTTGAGAACTTAGGTTTAGCATATCAAATTAGAGCAGCCTGATAGCCTTTAATACTGTGTAGCCTAATCAGCTCATGGCTCAAGGACAAAGTGAATAGCTGAGCTGGAAGATATACTGACCAATGTCCAGCCACTCAATTACGTTCAGTCTACATGTATATTAACATTGATAGTTTAGATTTCCATTAGTCACACTCAAATTGAGATTCATGATATACATCTATAGAAACTGATGCAAAAGTATATTTACCCACCAACAAAGTCTAGCTCGGCAGCTTCCTCCTAGTAGTACCGGAACGCAGGTAAGAAATGAAACTGCTCCAGTCAAGCGTTGCAATCATTCATCGCTTTAGCCTTAGATACCATAACACTTCGGACTCTGTTTGCTTAGAATAATAATAGCCGTAGAGGTTTAGTCTTCACGGCTATTTGCACAAAGATTACGCAAATAAGCTGCTGGAAGAAAACTTTGGTAGGCTTATAAAATAAATGTCATGCTACAGTACTAAACTATGTATTGTTCGGTACTAAAATATGTATTTTTTTGGTTATTTTGCCTAAACAGCCTATTCTTTTACAATAGATTGTGTCATCAGAGAAAAAAATGACAACTAACAAGAAATCAGCTTTTGATAGCTAGTATGACTAATTTAACAGTGAAATTAAACTGCTTTCCTCTGGTAAATGTCATGAGCATTTGTCCTGGCATGTCATGGCATTTGGCTACCTTAAGACCCTTTTTTGCTAAAAATGGACATAGAGAGCTGAAACTTCGCACATTGTTTAGAATATAGGTACTCAGTAATCACACAAAGAATCATAGTGTTTGTTGCAGCATTTTTTGAGATATGGCCATCAATAAAAAACTTTATAGCTCCACCCATTTAGATTTTGTGAATCAGCTGCTACACCAAAATGCTTGTTCTTGGTGTCAAATTGAAGCTCAGAATGTGCCTCTAAAAGTCATCAAAACAGACTTTTGATATCGATTACAAAACTAATTTTTGAGCAAAGAAAATGATACCGATCAATATGACAACGAACCGATGACCAACGGTGAGCTGTGACCGATGAATTACAGAATAACACTGTTATATATTCATATTGTAACACGTTCAGGAATAAAGAACCACAGGCTAAATAGACTACTAGAAGTTATAGCTACTGGAAGCTACGGCTTAGACGGCTATTAGGCTACGGCTTAGACGTCTAGGAGACACGTGACCCCCCATCGCTATATAGTGACTGGAGACCAAGCTGACGGCCTCTTGTGATCAGGAGTTCACGGTGAGTGCTTTATTGCTCCCCCAGCAATATAACATGGCGTCGTAGGCAGGATTGTTCGGGGAGAATTGTGATCGGTGATACGTTATTATATTGTGGTGTAGTGGTGAATAACTGGTGATATCGGCCATCGATAGTGGTGATACAGTGGTTAGTGATTTTCCATGGTGTATTTTCTGTGATAAGTGGGAGACACTATACAAGGTGAGTGGTGATTACATTGTTATAGAGGTTTCGAAGGGTGTTCGGAGGTAAGTTTAAGCTATTTTTGAATATGGCTAGAAATTTGAATTTTAATGACTTTCCGAAACTAGTAATTAATAGCGACGATGTTGGTGGATCATGGAAAAATTGGTTAAATGAGTTTGATCTAAGCGTTGAAATGATCACACTGAGATTAGGGGAAGAAAAAGTTACAATAGATGGCGAGGAAGAAACTGTTGATGTATTTAGAGGTAGAATGAAATTAGTATCTTTGTTGAATGCCGTGGGTAAGGCAGGTAGAGCAGCTTTGACATCTTTAGGTTTTGATCAAAAAAGTGCAACTTCTACATACGAGGGAGCCATGGAACTTTTGAAAACTGTTTATGAATCTGAAGAAACTGTTTATGTTAAAACAATGAAATTTGTAACTGCTAGTCAGGCTATAGGAGAAAATGAAAATGACTATTTATTACGAATTGAAGATTTAAGTAGAAAAATGACTTTTGGAACTGAACATGATGCTTTGAGACAAGAATTTGCTTTAGCTATTGCAGTTAATGGGTTGAGAGAATCTTCTCTTCGATCCCAGCTGATGCAACAAAATGACTTGAATTGGACTAAGTTTTCAGGTATCTTGAGAGCTAAAAAAATAGCTAGAGATTCAGAAAGAACTATGGAAACCGTCAAAGCAGGCAATTTTAATGTGAAATTGGAAGTAGATGCAGTAGAAAACAAATCAGAGGACAAAGATAGTCAGTTTAAATTTGACTCTGATTCAGATAATGAGAAAGAAATGAATAGAGTATCTTCTAGAGACAAATATAAATCTAGAGGGTATGGTAAGGATAGGAAGTCAAGTAAATACGATAAAGACTATAGCAAAGTTAGAAGCTCTAGAGACTATAGTAGTTCATCTAGGGATTATGTTAGAGAGAGACCACTTGAATGGCGTAGGAGAAGTAGAGACAGGTATTCCCCGAGGAGATATGATGATAGATCTAGCAAAAATTCTAGACGGTATCCATCCCCAGGGGCAGATAAATGCTATGGTTGTGGGGTGAGAGGACATGAAATCAGATTTTGTCCAGAGGTAAGATGCTTTTTTTGTGCTGCCAAAGGGCACACAATTAAGGACTGCAAGGTACGTAGGAGTCAAAGGAGAGATAGGTACAAAAGTAGTGGAAGTAGTGAAGGTAGAAGAAGTCCTACTCCCAGAGTAAGGTTTTCTGAGTCTAGTAATAGCAGCTGACTAGACGAGAAATTTGTCAGAAATTTATCTGTAAATGGTAAGGATATGGAATTTACTTTTGACACAGGAGCTGATGTGTCCACTATGACTGAAAAAGCTAGTAGAAAGCTTGGTTTGAATTTAAAAGAACCCGAGCAAATTTTGAATGGAGCTGATGGAAATAGATTGAATGTTTTAGGAGTAGCTGATGTAGCTATTAAAAGTACTTACAGAGCTATTGATACTTCTGTTTACATACTTAAAGGTTCTAGAAGAAATCTTTTAGGTATGCCCGAGATTAAGAAGTTGAATTTGTTAGCAGTTATTAATGCTTTGTGTGCTAATGAATTTGACCCTTTGAAGGAATTTCCTAAGACATTCGAGGGACTAGGAACAATGCCTGGTATTTTTAGTATTGACATAAATAGGAATGCTGAACCCGTTAGATTGTACGCGCCTAGGCCTATTGCAGCAGGCTTGCGTGAAAAAGCTAAAAAAGAAATTGATAAAATGTTGGAAAGTAAGGTTATATAACCTATAGAAAAAGCAACTGATTGGTGTTCTGGTCTTACCATTTCTCCAAAACAAGGTGGTAAGATTAGAATGTGTGTAGATTTGACCAATTTGAATAAATGTGTTAGAAGGGAAGTATATCCTTTACCTAGGATATCAGACATGTTGAGTAAACTGGCAAAAGGAGTTATGTTTTCCAAACTTGATGCTAACTCTGGATTTTGGCAAGTTAGACTTGATAAGAAATGCAAAGAATTGACAACTTTTGTAACCCCATGGGGTAGATTTTGCTTTAAGAGAATGCCTTTTGGGATATCTTCAGCCCCTGAATTTTTTCAGAGGGAAATGGAAAAGATATTGAAAGGCTTAGACGGAATTGAATGTTTGATGGACGACATTTTAGTTTACGGTAAAACTGTAACCGAACATTGGCAACGTTTACATAAAGTTTTAAATAGAATTGAGAAGTCTGGGATGACTTTGAGGAAAGAAAAATGTGAATTTGGATGTACCGAGGTGAAGTTTTTAGGACATTTGGTTAGCAGTGCTGGTATTAAACCAGACCCAGGTAAGATAAAAGCTATAGTTGAAATGAAGCCTCCGAGGAGCAAAAAGGAGGCCAGGAGATTTACCGGAATGGTTAATTATTTGATGAAGTTTAATAAAAGGTTAGCTGGTTTATGTACTGCGATTTATGGAGTAACGGGTAGTAAATCGGAATGGTATTGGGGTCCTAACCAACAAGAAGCTTTTGAAACTGTTAAGAAAGAAATTTCTAATAGTCCAGTATTATGTACTTTCGAGATAAATGCTAAACATAGAGTTTCTGCTGATGCTAGTAAAAATGCACTAGGCGCAGTTTTGCTGCAGTATAACGAGGAAGGTGCGTGGCAACCTGTAGAATACGCTTCTAGAAAAATGACTGAAACTGAAGGTAGATATGCCATGGTCGAAAAGGAAGCTTTAGCTACGACATGGGCATGTGAGAAGTTTGATTACTATTTAGTTGGCAGAAAATTTGAAATAGAGACGGACCATAAGCCTTTAATTGCGATTTTAGGTGAAAAGGATTTGTCTAAACTACCTGTAAGAGTACAACGTTTTAAGTTAAGACTAATGAGATATGATTATGATATTTTCCACACTCCTGGGAAAGATATGTTCATTGCTGATTTGCTTAGCCGTCCGAACAGTGGTGCTGTTTGTGATGAGGTAAGTAAAGCTGTTTGTAATAAGGTAGAAGCTTATGTTAACTCGATAGTTTCCTCTTCTGCATATGGGGATGTTAAAGAAGAGAAACTAAGAGAAGAGGTTAGTAAAGATTCAGATGCTCTCAAGTGTATAGAGTATTTATATTCTGGTTGGCCATCTGAAATGGATGGTTCTAGTAAAGAACTGATAGGTTTATATGGATCTAGAGAGAGATTAAGTATTTATAATAATATATTGTTACATGACTCTAGGCTGTATATTCCCAAGTCATTAAGACTGCAGTATTTGGAAATTTGTCATGAAGGTCATCAAGGCATAACGAAATGTCGCAGACGAGCTCAGCGTCATTTTTGGTGGCCTGGTTATAGTAAGGAGATTGCAGATTATATAAGTAGATGTAATGTTTGCATTATGCATGGTCAAGTTAAACACCAGCCCATGTATGAAGCAGAAATGCCTTCTAAACCATGGGAGGTGATAGGTTCGGATATACTTGTGTTTGATAACGAATATTATCTGATAGCTATAGACTATTATTCGAAGTGGATAGAATGTCTGCATATAGAATCTCAAACTGCAAGAGAGATAATTCGAGTACTCAAGTATCTGTTTTCTCGATTTGGTATACCCAACGTTATCAGGTCTGATAATGGAACTTGTTATGCTAGTAAAGAATTTAGAAACTTTGGAGAGAAAATGGGCTTTATTCTAACTACTAGTAGCCCCCGGTATCCTTGTTCTAATGGTTTAGCAGAAAGCGCCGTAAAAATTGTTAAAGGATTATGGGAGAAAAGCCGAGATAAAGATGTGGCTTTGTCTGCGTATAGGACTACACCTTTGGCTTCAGGATATACGCCAAGTGATCTGATTTTTGGTCGAGCTATTAGATCAAACTTGGGCTTCCCTTATGAAAGTGATGTAGACTATAAACTATTTGAAGAAAATGAAATTAGACGTAAAAAGAAAATTAAGAAACGGTGGGATAAAAAGTATAGAGTTTCAAAGTTAGACGAGTTAAAACCTGGCCAAATGGTTTATGTAAAAGCTCCTACTGATGTAGTTTCAAGAGGTATAGTTTTGAGAAAGGATAAATTCCCTGAAAGTTACTGGGTCAATGTAGGCATGAGTGAAATACGCAGAAATAGAAAACATTTGTTTTTGTTGAATTCTGATGACGAGAACACATCGTCTGACTCTTCTGAGGAAAATTGTCTTTCCTTGGATAGCTACTCCTCAAAAGAGGGCAACTCTGAAATAGTAAAAAATGCCAACGGTTTATCTGAAAGTCAGGAGAACATGATCCCTGATTTAGAGATCCTTGAACAAGGGGCGGAAACTCCTGGTGTGGCTGAGCACGTGGAGGAAACTCCTGGCATCAGTGAACACGAGGAGGAAACCTCTGTTGTTGAGAATAGACTCGTTCCAGGAAATAGTAATGATTTGCCTAGAAGAAATTCTAGAAGTAAATTTGTGCCTCTTAGTAGAGAACCTGTTGTCACTAGCTCAGGTCGAGTTAGTAAACCACCTAAGAAATATGGTATGGAATATTATAAATGACCTTGTTTATAGTTTCAGATTGATATCAGACCAATCTTACTTCTCTATCACTTATGAAGAGTGCTGGCGATTCGCCGGGAGGTGGTGGTGCCGAGAGCGGCGGTGCAGGTAGAAACAGGGGTGGAGGTGTGAAGGTGACGAGGGATTCAGAAGGTAACACAGTGTTTAGTAAGCAGAAGGGGAGTGAGTCTGGTAAGAACGAGAGCGAAGGTAAGAAAGAAGTGTACGGTAAGCCAGGTAACATTAAGTGTGTTGTCTGCAAAAGCTTTAGAGACCATTATGCTGCTCAGTGTCCTGGATTTATTTGTTATAATTGTAAAGGTCAAGGACATTTTGCGGTAGATTGCAAGAAGACATTGTGTAGATTTTGTGGGTAGTTAGACCATGGACTTGAAGGATGTACTCTTGGTGGGTCTTCCTATAGAGATATTGCAGCGGGTATTAAGCGTAGGGTAGAGGAGAGTAACAATAGGGGACCGGATTCTAAGTTGAAGAAGCCTAGTTCAAGTTTACCCTTTGTTGCTAAGATGGATAGTTTTGTAGAAGAGATGGAGTCGGAGTCTATTTCGACCGAGGCTGCCATCGAGCAGAGGAAAGCTATGCTCTTGCATAGGAGGAGACAAGTAGAGGAGCAGTACAAGCGCGCATTGTCTGCTACAGAAAAGGACGAGAGAGAGTTGGAGGAGGAGATTGAGAGTGAGAAGGAGTATAGAGAGGCTCTGTTGCACTTGGCTGCTGTAAAGCAAAAGAGGGCTCAGAGGAGGGGTGCAAGGAGCGCGAGTTCCGTAACGACTACTAGTAAGGAGAGTAAGGTTGAGGAATCCAAAGAGGAGATCCAACCTGAAACCTCCGTTGTGAGAGTAGTCCCTAGCAGAGATGCTAGTTGTGAGGAGAGTAAGGTTGAGGAACCCAAAGAGGAGGTCCAACCTGAAAGTTCCGAAAAGAGTGGCAATGACGACCAGCTTGCTGGTTCTGAGCCAAAAGTTCATAGTGGCAACGACGACCAGCTTGCTGGTTCTGAGCCAAAAGTTCAGAGTGGCAATGACGACCAGCTTGCTGGTTCTGAGCCAAAAGTTTCAGATAACCTGGAGGCAATGGAGGAGGAACATGAGAAGGCCGATTGGTATGGGGATACTGCCAGTATGGAGGAAGGTGATTTGCTAAATGGAGATGAGGTAGATTGAGATGGATTTGGGTGCGATTAAAACTGTTAAATTTGCGATAACTGATAACTGATGACTGAAGAAAGACGAGTAAGTAAATAGAATATTGGGTGAGTAGAGAGATATTTATCTCATCTTCGAAACGGTAACTATGATTTGAAGCTTTTGTGATTATCTAACCTGCTTGGCTTGATAACCCTGCTTCATTGAATTTAACGCTCCTCTTGAGAGATTGTGTTCTGCTAACAGTGGTTGCACTTGGGCAAATTTGAGTATATTGGAATTAGAGTTCGTATTTGGATTTTAGATTAAGCGGTGTAGTCTTGAAAAAAAAGGGCATGTTATATATTCATATTGTAACACGTTCAGGAATAAAGAACCACAGGCTAAATAGACTACTAGAAGTTATAGCTACTGGAAGCTACGGCTTAGACGGCTATTAGGCTACGGCTTAGACGTCTAGGAGACACGTGACCCCCCATCGCTATATAGTGACTGGAGACCAAGCTGACGGCCTCTTGTGATCAGGAGTTCACGGTGAGTGCTTTATTGCTCCCCCAGCAATATAACAATATACAGTGCACCCTCGAGATACGATGTTAATTCGTTCCAGGGTTGGCATCGTATGGTGAAAAATTCGTATATCGGGGTATAGAGACCATTGTAATTGAACAATGCAAACACCCCCTGGTGAAAATCGTCAATTTTTTTTATAAAAATGTGTACATATTGACAATTAGCAACAAAATAGTATGTTAACTTTAGTAATTATAGTTACCTACAGTAACTGTATTGTATTTAGTGTAATTTAATGGTTATGATCTGCAATAAAACGCAAAATTATAATGTGTGTACCAAATGCAGTACGTACGGTAAGGAGTTCTTGCCTTCAAAAGGTACGCATAACATAAACTTTGAATTCACTTCAAGCAAGTTTAGCTTGCTAAACCTACACTTAAAACTAAGTTTTAGTATGTATCAACTTTTTATCACGAAATTTTATCATTCAGCAGTTCCTATCTTCACTTTCACTATAAACTTTAGCCTATCTGTTTAAAACCTTTTGCAACCTAAATCAATAAGACCATCAATAAGGCCGAGCGATGCAGTTATAGAAAGCGGCCCCTCGTACACTTGACCATTTAATGGCTACCGAAAAGAAAAATAAAATTTTATTTTCTATACAGGACGTACATACCTTTGGAGTAACGTGGCTTTAGCTGGTACATGTAGCGGGTAAAGCAGAGATGAGGCAAAAGCGTATTAATGCTAATTATGCTGCTGTACACTTGAAAATAAATTTAAAACGTAATGAATTGGAATTTTTTACCAGGCTAAAAAAGTTGTCCATTCCTGTCCAATTCTTTTACCTTTTCTACGAAAAAATTGATGGTGCAATGCAGAAAATTGCTAGCTAGCGCTTGTAAAGGGTTCCAGAGAATGTGGTACAGTAGTTTGTCTTGTATGAAATGTGCACAAGAATCAATGTAACCATACATACAAAGTTTGTACGTATTTATACCCTAGGGGGGGACAGCGCTTTAGCAAGTTTCAGAAAGTAATGTGGATGCGTCAACTATCCTGAGTAGCTAGTTATATGAGTTACATACATACATACGATGAATTGTATTCACGTAGAAGATAACAAGCCCATATGCAAAGACATAGTTAAACAAGAGAATAAAACATAAAATCAAAAGGAAACAAATAAAATGAATAAAATATGAAAAACAAGCCACACAAGAGATAAATAATATATACTATACATGCATTGTTTTAATGTACCAGTCCACATCAGTAAATTAAACACTTGAAATATTTCTGCGAATATGGGGTATTTTGTAACTTCTACATCCTCGCCTTTACTAAATGGTTGCTCCTTTTGAATGCTGATCGCGTGCATGACCTAGCTCATTCAAATCTTCAGTCGGAAGCTCTTTCTTGTGCTTGCTTTAATGGAGTTCTTGTTTTAATAATAATTGCAAATGCTGATTGGTTGCGATCATATTCCTTGACAATGTTGATAATACGAGTCCTTTCTTATTTACGACATCCAACTTTGTTGCCATAGAAATCAATTTTCCTTCGTTTTGTAATGTTTCTATCGGTCTCAGATTCCATAGATAACGAATTAAATGTAGATACTTGTAGTTATATACGTATGCTGACATAAAAGTTTATAGTAAAAGCTATAATAACGCTACAAATGAATATTTGCTCTCGCTTGTGCATTTTACACGAAAATTTCCACGCGGATATGAGAGAAGTCGATCAACGTGTCTCTTCTAAACGTTCTAAGAATGTTTTCGGCAAACTATATTTCGGTGTCTTTTTATTTCGACGTGTGTTATGAGCACACCGACGGCCAAATTTTAACTCGGGCGAAACTTTTCTCAAATTCGTATGGTGAAATAAAATTCGTATAGCGAGGTGAAGATATCACAATGTTTGACTTCGTAAGGTAAAAAAATCGTATATCAGGGTAATCGTATCTCGAGGGTGCACTGTACTAGTAGTCGTTACGGAACTCGCGCTCCTTGCACCCCTCCTCTGAGCCCTCTTTTGCTTTACAGCAGCCAAGTGCAACAGAGCCTCTCTATACTCCTTCTCACTCTCAATGAAGGGTAATGGTTTTAGCCAAAATCTGTTTCTACGAATTTTTTCTACACAAAATTCTGAATATACAAGCAAAATTTCATGACAATATATCAATTCTTCTTTTAATATTCTTGTGTAGCACCTGGAATCCCAGAAAAAGCCATTCTGAGAAAAACGACTTTGCAAGTCGGTCATCCAATCTAAAACTGCTAAACAGCTGCTACATGTACACCAAAATGCTTGTTCCTGGGCTCAAATTGAAGCTCAGAATGTGTTTCTAAAAGTCATCAAAACAGAATTTTGATATCGATTACAAAACTATTTTTTGAGCAAAAAAATTTATACAGATCGATATGACATAACTGCGACAGATGATTTACAGAATATCAAAAAAGGTACTGATTTCAGGCATGCAAGCGAAGTTTCTCAACTCTTTCTAGAGAATGTTTACAACCAACTGCAAAAAAAAGTCAACCTTACCAATCCTATCTTCATCTGCCTATCTAACTGTTGACTTACTTCAGCAGTGCGTCAATTCGTTACTCAACCTTTTCAAGAGTATGAATCTGAGCCACTGCGAAAGAAAGTAAACCTTACCGATTCCCTCTTCAACTTCTGCTCTTTATGCCGCTGTCTCTGTTGCTCAGTAGTTCTGCGACGTGTGAAATCATCCTCAAGTTGCTTGTATTTTAAAGATAGTAGTTCCATCTACAAAATACTTAAGGGTTTACTTGCAACAAAATTCACATTACAGTTATTTGGTATCAAAAGATTCACCATGTCTTACTCTGTTGGGTTGTATGTGCCAAATATGTGGAAATGTGATTACAAGCTCTTAAAAGCTCAAAATGAAAAGCGGTCGTAGATTAGAATCTCTTTATTTCGATGACAAAGCCACGATATTTGGTCATCGTCTTGTCACGTATGTTCTCACGTGAATTGAAAGGCCAATACAAAGCTCAATATAAAACTTATCGTATTACTAGTTTATGACAAACAGCTCGGGTTTCGCTGAAGACCCCGTATTAAATACAGATGCTCACTACTTTACAGTTTTGCTTCGGCATTTTTCAATCGTCAAGTCGTTCTCTGATGATGTGACCCAATACCTCACAAATATTTTTTGCAGCTCTTTTCGATTATCACAGGTGACCAACAGGCTCGTTATGATTATCAGACAATTTTATGTACTCCTTCGAGCTAAGGTTAAAAAGTTTAACGGTTTTTCGCGGTAAGTTATAAAATATCAGTGCTAAAAGTGACAGCATCAGAATGACGATAAAACAGACGCGTGAGAACAAGAGACATAATTTTATTGAATGAGTGAAGTATATTTGTGAAAATATTTCGATGAATAATGTTGCATAAAATTGTAAACAGAAACCATCTCTCACAACTACATCACCTTTGAGTCCTTTTGGAAAGGGAATCCAAACTACGGAGTTCTCGTGTGGCTGCGAGTTTCTGTTCATTTTTGAGCTTTTAAGAGCTTTTAATCACCTTTCCACATATTTTGCAGCTACAACACAAGAGTAAGACATAGATAAGCTTTTCATATCGAAAACTGGTAATGTGAATTTTGTAGCAAGTCAACCTTTAATGTAGTTATTACTAACGCTCCCAACTTACGAACGAGTTACGTTTCGAACGATCGTTCGTAAAGTGAATTCATTCGTAAGTTGCGTAAGTGCTATATTTTGTATTATAATTTATTTTTAAGGCCTATATAAGTATATTGAAAGTTTATATAAGTATGTTTAAGGCTTGTATAAGTAACCTGTATTGGTTTGTACTGAAAAAATATTTAATCAAATGGAGGGAGTACTGTGATGTACGCCGGGCCCTAAAACTGCATTTCTTACTTATTGCATGTGTTGTCCTTTTTATCATATCATTGTTTTAATCATTATTGTCTAATTTTTCTGTATGTGCTGTCCTCTTATTATATTGTTGTTTCGCTTGTAATGCTATTGTTATATCTGATATCCTGTCATAACACTATCACTTATCGTAACTTATATTGTTGTCATACCAACACCCTAGCGGTCCTATTTATTCACCTGGTTAGTCGGCGTTCTTACCGTTTGCCGTTAGCATGAATGGTTGTTATTTATATATATATATTTATATATATATATTTCTCAAAGTCCGTGTGTCGTGTGTTCGTTCATCAGAAATCCGGCTATAGATCTTAAAATCTTGATTTTATGCCATCTGATGGATTCGAACTCACAACGGTTTTTTCAGGCTATTCGGTATACCATTTCCGTATGCTTTACCACTGAGCTATATAACGCCTTAGTAAACCTGTGTGTTTTTATATACATTCTCATATAACAGATACGCTATGCGCGTGCAAACTATAAATTAGCCATTCTAAAAAAGCTATTTAAACATTGCCATTAAAACTGCATTTTAACTCACGACAAATTTAACGGATACACACAAGCTATTTATTTTAGCCTTGCGTCCACGAATTAGGATGCTACTATTCAGAAATATTCTGGGATCTAAGTATATGCAACACGATGCTTCTTCGTCTTTTTTTAAAAGTCTTTTTGGTAAATTATCTCGAACTATAATTTTGATGATTTTTGTACAGATAATATATGTTACCAAACTGGGTATATACGTTTCGTCGACATTTCGTACCTTACATACCTGCTATTTATTTTACATCTACATTTAGTTAGTAATTTATTTCCGCTGCTTAGGAGACTTATGTTTTTTGACTTCTCATTTGGTACCTTGCGTTCTACAATCATTAAATACGAAATAAATTATTGTTTGTTTAAAAAATATTTTATTTTATTTCTTTTAGTTTAAATTAAAACATCTTTGTTTGGATGAATATTTTCCAGTTTGTGATTAAACCTTTATTTTAATAGCGATATAGTAAATTACCAAGCGCAATTTTCTTTTCTCAACAGACGGATAATACGAAGTTCGCAAACGCACACAAAAATCACAAAAGTTCCTATCAGTGCTCGCTTTGTGTACTAACTTACACATGTTTTCTTCTAAACCTAACCATTTAGTAATTCGTAATTTATTTTACATTTTACAACAAACGTTTGTAAGGTTATTTATTAGATTATCTGTAAGATTTATCGTGTAACGTTACAAGTATTAGTTATTCCTCGCTATCTTATATTTACACACATTTACATCCTTTGAGAAATATATATCTAGATTTACATTCTCCTATTACATTCTTAAACCTCTTATAACTTTTGAAATTTCTAATATTAGTTTTTTAAAGTTTGTTTCATTATTGTTATTATTTAAACCTTGTATTTTTTAAACATATATATTGAGTATCGTGTTTGAAGTTTTAACATTATTCATTTTCAAACACCGCTATTATTACTTAGTCAGTTTCCAATCTTTATTCTTAATACTAGTGATTCGTAATTAATTTTACATTTTACAAGAAACATTTGTAAGATTATCTGTTAGATTATCTGTTAGATTATCTGTAAGATGTATCCTTTACATGTTTTGAGGAATATATATCTAGATTTACATTCCCCTATTACATTCTTAAACTTCTTATAACTTTTGAAGTTTCTAATATTATTTTTTAAAGTTTGTTTCATTATTGTTATTATTTCACCTTGCATTTTTTTAAACGTAGGCCTATATATTGAGTATCGTGTTTGAAGTTTTAACATTATTCATTTTCAAACACCGCTATTATTACTTAGTCAGTTTCCAATATTTATTATTAATATTAGTAATTCATAAATAATTTTACATTTTACAACAAACATTTGTAATATTATTTGTTAGATTATCTGTTAGATTATCTGTAAGATGTATCCTTTACATATTTTGAGGAATATATATCTAGATTTACATTCTCCCATTACATTCTTAAACCTCTTATAACTTTTGAAGTTTCTAATATTAGTTTTTTAAAGTTTGTTTCATTATTGTTATTATTTCACCTTGCATTTTTTTAAACGTAGGCCTATATATTGAGTATCGTGTTTGAAGTTTTAACATTATTCAGTTTCAAACAGTGCTATTATTACTTAGTCAGTTTCCAATCTTTATTATTAATATTAGTAATTCATAAATAATTTTACATTTTACAAGAAACATTTGTAAGATTATCTGTTAGATTATCTGTTAGATTATCTGTAAGATGTATCCTTTACATGTTTTGAGGAATATATATCTAGATTTACATTCCCCTATTACATTCTTAAACTTCTTATAACTTTTGAAGTTTCTAATATTATTTCTTAAAGTTTGTTTCATTATTGTTATTATTTCACTTTGTATTTTTTAAACGTATATATTGAGTAAAGTGTTTGAAGTTTTAACATTATTCATTTTCAGACACCGCTATTGTTACTTAGTCAGTTTCCAATATTTATTATTAATATTAGTAATTCGTAATTAATTTTACATTTTACAAGAAACATTTGTATGATTATCTGTTAGATTATCTGTTAGATTATCTGTTAGATTATCTTTAAGGTTTATCATTCACATTTGTTGAGGAATATATATCTAGATTTACCTTCTCCTGTTACATTCTTAAATTTCTTATAACTTTTGAAGTTTATAATATTAGTTTTTAAAGTTTGTTTCATTATTGTTATTATTACACCTTGTATTTTTTAAACATATACATTAAGTATCGTGTTTGAAGTTTTAACATTATTCATTTTCAAACACTGCTATTATTACTTAGTCAGTTTCCAATCTTTATTTTTAATATTAGTGATTCGTAATTAATTTTACATTTTACAAGAAACATTTGTAAGATTATCTGTTAGATTATCTGTTAGATTATCTGTAAGATGTATCCTTTACATGTTTTGAGGAATATATATCTAGATTTACATTCCCCTATTACATTCTTAAACTTCTTATAACTTTTGAAGTTTCTAATATTATTTCTTAAAGTTTGTTTCATTATTGTTATTATTTCACTTTGTATTTTTTTAAACGTATATATTGAGTAAAGTGTTTGAAGTTTTAACATTATTCATTTTCAGACACCGCTATTGTTACTTAGTCAGTTTCCAATATTTATTATTAATATTAGTAATTCGTAATTAATTTTACATTTTACAAGAAACATTTGTATGATTATCTGTTAGATTATCTGTTAGATTATCTGTTAGATTATCTTTAAGGTTTATCATTCACATTTGTTGAGGAATATATATCTAGATTTACCTTCTCCTGTTACATTCTTAAATTTCTTATAACTTTTGAAGTTTATAATATTAGTTTTTAAAGATTGTTTCATTATTGTTATTATTTCACCTTGCATTTTTAAACGTTTATATTGAGTATCGTGTTTCAAGTTTTAACATTATTCATTTTCAAATACCGCTGTTATCACTTAGCCAGTTTCCAATCTTTATTATTAATATTAGTGATTCGTAATTAATTTTACATTTTACAAGAAACATTTGTAAGATTATATGTTAGATTATCTGTTAGATTATCTGTAAGATTTATCATTCACATATTTTGAAGAATATATTTATAGATTTACATTCGCCTATTACATTCTTAAACTTCTTACAACTTTTGAAGTTAATAATAATAGTTTTTAAAGTTTGTTTCAATATTGTTATTATTTCACCTTGCATTTTTTTAAACTTATATTGAGTATCGTGTTTGAAGTTTTAACATTATTCATTTTCAAACATTGCTATTATTACTTAGTCAGTTTCAAATCTTTATTATTAACATTAGTAATTCGTAATAATTTTTACAACAAACACTCGTAAGATTACTGTAAGATTATCTGTTAGATTATCTCTAAGATTTACTGTAAAATTTATCAAGTAACATTATAAGTATCAGTTATTCCTCACTATTTTATATTTACACACGCGTTTGTATATCTAGATATATATTTTGAGAAATTTATATCTAGATTCACATTCTCCTATTACATTTTTTACGTTTTTTTAATAATCTGTTCATTACATGTTTTCTCAAAAGTTACAAATTGTCTAATGCCTCCAAAGAAAAGAACCTGCAGCGAGTCATCCCAGGAAGGAGAAAAAAGACTTAGAAAAGACAGACTGAGGAAAGCGGCTGCTAAAGCCTTGGAAACTGAGCAGCAAATAAATGAACGCTTAGCAAAGGCTAGAGAAAAGAGAGCATCACAAGCTGAAGAACAACGCGCAATAATACAAGCGTATGATTGAGACCGAATTGCAACTGTAAGATCTTTGGAGACCGACGAACAACATGCAAAAAAACAAGCGTGTGATCGAGAGAAGATTGAAACTGTAAGATCGTTGGAGACTGACGAACAACATGCAAAAAGACAAGCGTGTGATCGAGATAGGATTGCAACTGTAAGATCTTTGGAGATCAACGAACAACATGCAAAAAGACAAGCGTGTGATCGAGAAGGGATTTCAAATGTAAGATCATTGGAGACTGACAAACAATGTGCACAAAGACAAGCGTGTAATCAAGGGAGGATTGAAACTGTAAGATCTTTGGAGACTGAAAAACAACGTGCACAAACACAAGCATGTGATCGAGAGAGAATTGCAGCTGTAAGATCTTTGGAGACTGACAAACAACGTGCACAAAGCCAAAGTGTGTAATCGAGGGCGGATTGAAACTGTAAGATCCTTAGAGACTGACGAACAACAGGCTCAAAGACAAGCGTGTGATCGAGAGAGGATTGCTGCAAGAAGATGCACATCTTGGAGAGAAAAGTTTAATGCAACATTTTTGTACGACTGCTCTTCTAATTATGAGAGTGATTCTTTTTGTTTAATATGAAATATGAATAAAATTTGTCACCATTGTCAAGCACTAAAGTGGAAGGATGAAGCTCCAGGCATGTGTTGCGCTAATGAAAAAAGTCAAAATACCAGTCATTACTGCACCCCCTGAACCATTGCAAAGTTTAATGATTGGAGATAATGCATATTCTCGCCACTTTCTATCTAACATTTGCAAATATAACAATTGTTTTCAGATGACATATTTTGGAGCTTCAAGAGAAATTCACGAGCAAGGTTTAATGCCCACTTTCAAATTGCAAGGCCAGATTTATCATTTGTACGGATCGCTTTTGCCAACTGAAAACGAAAACAACAAGTTTTTGCAAATTTTCTTCATGGGCCATTCTGATGACGAAGTAAATCAAAGATGTGAAAATGTCTCAAGTGTCAGGCGTAGCATCGTCCATGATTTGCAAGACTTTTTTCACCGCTACAACAACTACGTTCAGGAATTTAAAAAATCCATGGAAAATCTAACAGATGACAGTTTGAAAATGGTAATTCGTGCAGATAGGCGGCCAGCTGGAGAACATGAACAAAGATATAATGCACCTGAATTAGACGAACCAGTGATTGTTATTGTAGGACAGGACTTTGATAAGAGAGATATCTTGTTGCACAAACGACAATCAGGACTTACAAGAGTTTCTGAAACGCATATATCATATGATGCGCCATCATAGGATATATGCATTTAATCAATTGTATGGCAAAAACGAGGTCTGTCTTATTGTCATCTTCTTCTATGGCAGGTAGAAAAAGTACGCTCATTTCAGGTCGACTCAATATTTGCTGCAGAAATTCCAAATAACGAGGAGGACCCAACTCTTTACAGCATCGTTACCAAGCAAATGATACATGGACCATGTGGCAACCTTAATCGCCTTTCTCCCTGTATGAAAGATGGAAAATGCACCAAACAATACCCGTGAGCACTAATTCATGACACTCTGACTGCTGATGATGGGTATCCACAGTATGGAAGACAAATGCCAGAGATAGGAGGACATTTTGCAATAATTCAATGTGGTGGTACAAAAATAGAAATTGACAACAGATGGACTGTGCCATACTGCCCTCTTCTAACAAAGATTTTCAACACCCATCTCAATGTGGAATATTGTCATTCAGTTAAATTCGTAACATACATTTGCAATTACATTCACAAAGGTAGTGATCAAGTAGCTTTTGTTATAGCAAAAAAAGGGATGAAGTTACTACTTTTTAAACTGGTAGACATATTTCCAGCAATGAGGCTGTTTGGAGGATTTTAGGCTTGCCAGTTCATCAGAGACATCCTGCAGTAACACCCCTTAGTGTACATCTGGAAAATGGGCAGCGAGTATACTTCAATGAGGAGAACATCGAACAACGTGCACAGGAACCAACAAGGACTACTTTAACACAATTTCTTAAAGCATGCCAAAACGATGAGTTTGCTCAAACTCTACTATATCATCAAATGCCTACTTATGACACATGGATAGCATAAAAAAGTGGCAATCTAGAAAACAAGGAAAAGTTGTTGAAAACTGGCCTCACATACGTGCATCAGATGCGCTGGGAACAGTATATACCGTTCATCCAACAAATGTAGAATGTTTTCACTTGCACATTTTACTAAACAAAGTTACAGGACCTACTTCGTTTCAACAGCTTCAAACAGTTGACGGAATCGTTTGCTCAACATTTAAGGAGGCATGTCTCAAACGAGGATTACTTGAATATGACAGACAGTGGCACAACACTCTTCAGGAAGCTTCAGTTTCAGATTCACCTTCTCAGTTGTGTAATCTGTTTGCTGTTATTCTTATTAGCTGCAATCCTTTTGATCCTAAACAATCATGGCTAGATCATAGAGAAAGCATGA
Organism: Watersipora subatra; assembly: GCF_963576615.1. Classification (NCBI taxonomy): domain Eukaryota; kingdom Metazoa; phylum Bryozoa; class Gymnolaemata; order Cheilostomatida; family Watersiporidae; genus Watersipora; species Watersipora subatra. Next base: position 7,265,937 of record NC_088712.1, read on the forward strand.
GTGATGATGTACGCAGACAATTGAATCAACTTCAACCGCAAATCTCTTTAGATTTCACAGCTGTAATTTTCAACAAAGCTTTGATTTTATTAGAAGACAAAGTCATTAATATTTTTGGTAAGAGACTAGAGCAACTCGGATTCACATCGCCATGCAGAGATTTTGACCTGCTTCCACAGACAGAATTGCTATGAGAAACCAACTATGACATGGCAAAGTTAGATAGAATTGTTAGCAGCACCGAGCCAAACCTCACATTTGATCAGAACTTAGTTTATGGAAATATTTTAAAAGCTGTGGATCATGACCGTGAAGCGATCTTTTTTTTAACGCTCCTGGTGGAACTGGTAAAACTTTCTTGCGTAATATTTTGCTTGCTAAAATCAGATCTAACCGACAAGTCACACTGGCAGTCACATCTTCAGGTATAGCCGCTACGTTGCTGGAAGGTGGAAGAACGTCTCATTCCATGTTTAAACTACCATTAGATATAGGACGCCTGAAGACTCCTGTTTGCAACATCCGTAAAGGTACTGGATTGGCTCAATTGTTACAGACCACAAAATTAATTGTTTGGGATGAAAGCACAATGGCACATAAAGCAACATTGGAAGCTCTGGATTGCACGCTTAAAGACCTTCACAACAGTGACAAACTTATGGGTGGTGTATGTGTACTTCTTGCTGGCGATTTTCATCAAATTCTATCGGTCATACCTAGAGGAACTCCAGCTGATGAACTCAAGGCTTGCCTAAAGGATTCTTATATATGGCACTGTGTACAAGTTTGTAAACTAACGACAAATATGAAAGTGCATATGGGAAGGGATGACGCTTTCAGGGAGTTTTCTGCACAACTTTAGATATCGGTGAGGGAAAGCTACCCGTTAACAATGGGCTAATCTCTCTACCTGACAATTGCGGAATTATTGTAGACACAGAAGACAATTTACTACAAAAAGTGTACCCAAATAATCACGAAAACTATTTTCAGCACCAATAGCTGTAAAATTGGTACATGTAGTTCCGTCACCTAAACATGACACTGTTGGCCACATAAATCCACTACTTGTTTAAAAAATGCATAGAACGACGACTTCATTTCTTAGTATAGATTGTGTTGTTGATTCTCCCGGTTTGAAAGAGCGAAAATTCACCAAACTACCCGTGAAAACTTATCTATGACACTCTGACTGCTGATTATGGACTTTTCCATTATATAAGATGAATGCCAGGGATGGAAGGAAATTTGGCAAGAATTCCACTCTGTAGCACAGAAGCAGATATTGAAAAGAGATGTATTGTGCCATTTTGCCCTCTTCAATCAATAATTTTCAACACCCATCTGAGTGTGGAATATAATTGTCCTTTGGTTAAATCAGTAAAGTACCTTTGAAAATACATCCACAAAGGTAGTGATCAAGCGGCTTTAATAGCAATAGAAAAGGACAAGGATGATGTGACTACCTTCTAAACTGATAGATATATTTCAAGCAATGAGGTTGTTTAGAGACTTGTTTGCCAATTCATCGGAGACATCTAGCAGTAACACCTTAGTGTACCGCTGGAAAATAGAGTATACTTCAATCAGGCAACATTGAACAACATGCACAGGAACAACCAATGACTACTTTACCAGAATTTTTTACAGAAATCAAAAACGATGAGGTTGCTCAAACTCTACTACATCATCAAATGCCTATTTACTATTTGTGGACAGCACAGAAAAAGTGGCAATCTAGAAAACAAGGGAAAGTTGTTGAAAACTGGCTTCACGTATGTGCATCAGATGCACTGTGAGGAGCATATACCATTCATCCAACAAACGTTGAATGTTTTCACTTGTGCATTTTAATACAACAATCTATGGAACTACTTAATTTCATCAGTTTTGAACTCTTGATGGAATCGTTTGCTCAACATTTAAGAAGACATGTCTTAAACAAGGCTTACTAGAAGATGAAAGAGAGTGGTGATTAGAAAAATGGCAGAGGTTTCAGTTTCAGATTCACCTTCTCGGTTGCTTAATTTTTTTGATACTATTCCTATTAATCTGCAATCTGCCTGATCCTAAACAGTTATGGCTAGATTATAGAGACAGCATGAGTCAAGATATTCATCAAAAAATACAATCAACTTCAACAGCATAGCTGTTTAGTGTTTACAGTCCAAATTTTCAACAAAGCTCTGGTTTTGTTCGAAGACTAAGTCATTAACACCTCCGGTAAGAAACTAGAGCGACACAGATTCACCTCGCCATCCAAATATTAAGACCTGCTTCTACAGACAGAATTGCTAGGAGAAACCAACTATGAAACAGCAAATACTGATAGATTTGTTAGCAGCGCAGAACCAAACTTTACATTTGTTCAGACTTTAGTCTATGAAATTGTTTTAGAAGCTGTAAAAGGTGAGCGTGAAGTAAACTTTCTCTTGGATGCTCCCAGTAAAACTGGTACAACTTTCCTGCTCAATATTTTGCCTGGTAAAATCAGATCTGACTGACAAATTGCACTGGCAGTTGCATATTCAGGCATAGCCGCTACATCGCAGAAAGGTGGAGGAATGCCTTATCACACGTTTAAGCTAAAATTGTAAATAGGTTGCCTGAAAGCTTTTGTTTGCAACAATCATATTGGTAAGAGATTGGCGCAAATACCACAGCCTGGGTAACTAATTGTATGGGATGAATGCACAATAGCACATAAAGCTACATTGGAAGCTATATATCACACAAGTAAAATCTTCTATAACAGTGACAAACTTGTGGGTAGTATATGTGTAATGCTTGCTGGAAATTTTTGTCAAACCCTACCGGTCATACCTAGAGTAACTCCAGCAGATGAACTCAAAGCTTGCTTAAATGATTCTTATATATGGCATCATGTATAAGTGCGTAAACTAACAACAAGTATGAGAGGGCATCTGCAAGGGGATGACGCTTTAGGGGTGTTTTCTGCACAGCTTTTAAACTTTGGTAATACAAAGCTGCCGGTTTACAATGGGCTAATCTCTCTCCCTGAAAATTGTAGATTTCTTTGAGACACAGAACATGATTTACTACAAAAAGTGTACCCCAATATTCAGGATAACTATCTTTAGCACCAATGGCTGAACAAAAGGTAATTCTGGCACCTAAAAATGATACCGTTGACCTCATAAATAAATTACTTATTGTAAATATTTATAGAACTACGACTTCATTATTTATCATAGACCGTGTTGTTGAAGAGAATGATTCTGTCAATTTTCAGAGAGAATTCTTGACTTCTTTACAGAGGGCCAGTGTGCTCCTCTTTAATCTTCAACTATGCGATGGGGCCAAAGTCATACTTCTTCAAAAATTGAATTTACCTAAACTTTGTATGGAACAAGATTGATCACAATAATCTATCACTAAATGTTATTTGTGTTACAGTGCTTGTCGGAGTTGCAATAAGTGAATATTTTCTTGTTCTTAGAATACCACTCATTCCCACAAATGTGCTGTTTTAATTTAAACGAATTCAATTCATAGTTTGACTTTCTTTTGCTTTGACAATCAATCATTCCTAAGATCAAACATTAAAAACTATCATAATTCAACTCATAACACCTACACATGTATATTTTTTGCATGGACAGTTGTATGTTGCACAATCTCAAAAGAGCATTAAAGTTGCTTATAAATTATCGCGCCATTCGGTAAATAACATCGCTTAACCTTGTGTGCTTAAGGGATATAATAGCACCAAGCCCGGCAAATTTTCAAATATGTTTTCTACAGCAACAATAACCTGTCATTGTTATTATTCATTTGATATTTTCATGATATTTTGGTTTTATTCCGCTTTGTATAACATATTTCTATGTAATCAGGATATTTTTGCAATCACTGCAGGATAACCGACTTTATTTAACTGTTGCTTAGTAACTATTTCACTTTTAAACATTTTTCCTTGTGTTTTATATTTTCAGTAAAATCTTTCGATCTATGCAAACTGCTCTTCTCTCGAAATGCTTTAGATGATTTTCATTTTCATTGTCATGTAATAAACTTTATGTACAGCAATCAAAGTCTTGAGATATTAATGTTTCATGAATTTTGGTGGTTTAACTCTTTGGGGACGAATCATGTGAAAGCCCGTCAAACGGGCAATGTCTCAGAGGCCGAATCACGTGAAAGCGCGTTAGAAATCAGTCTACGATAGACCTTTTTTAAAATATTTTATTTTTTAAGAAAATAGCGTTTAAAAATAAAATTAATTATTTCATCAATTTCAGTAGGTTTTGTAGTAATGTTTTGAGACTGAAAAGTAATCCCTAATACGCATGTGCAAGAAGAACACGTTGCAAAAAATTGCTCTTCCTTTTTGAAAAGCTAGTCAACATGGACGGACGTGATTGCTCCAGCTCAGCCAAAAAAGTACGTTTAGATGAAGACATCAACTGGTTCGAAAGTGAGGAAGAGGATATCAGGTCAGAAGAAAGTGGGGAAGACGATGAATGTGAAATAGAAGATCAACAGAGTGAATCTGATAGCGAAAATGAGAGTGAAACGGACGGCAATGAAACAGGGAGTATTTACGGCTTTCAAAGAGGAGCCGACTTAAAACCCAAAGATTTGCATTTTGATGAAAGCTTGGCAGGAGTAAAAAGTCGAATTCCTGGACAGATAAGTATTCTTGATTATTTAAAACTTTTTATCACATCGGCCATCATGAATGTAATAGTGAACGAAACAAATAGATATGGCCTTCAAAAACATCGCGATGCCTGGGAGCATGTCGATGACAAAGATATTTGGCGAGTTTTTGGTTTAGTTGTGCTCATGGGTATTGTCCAAAAGCCTACTCTAAAATCTTACTGGTCTACCCGTCCCCATTTATCTACGTCAATATTTGTGAAAATAATTTCAAGAGACAGGTTTTTAACGATTTTAAACTGTTTACATTTCACTGACAACTCAGAAAACCCTGCTGGCAATAAATTGTTCAAGCTGGGCAATGTGTTATCCATGATATGTGAGCGGTTATCTTCTGTTTTACTGCCAGGTAAATTTATATCTTTAGATGAAAGCTTGCTGGCTTGGAAAGGACGGCTTAGCTTCAAACAGTATATTCCATCTAAAGATCCAGATTTGGAATTAAGATATTTGCTCTCTGCGATGCTGTCTCTGGCTACGTGCACAAGCTGTCTGTGTACATAGGTGATGAGCGAGAGCAAGCTGAAGGTACCGGCAGAGGAGTCACCCACAATATAGTAATGAAATTAATGAATGGTTTGCTGAATACAGGTTGTTGCTTATATATGGACAATTATTATAATTCGCCAGAGTTAGCTGCTGAACTTATAAAAAATAACACTCATGTTTGCGGAACTTTGCGTCCAAGCAGAAAAGGTGTTCCTAAAGATTTAAAATTGTGTAATGGAAAAACTATTAAAAAGGTGAAACAACGAGTTTTTCTAATGGTGATAGTATGGTTGGCTGTTGGAGAGATAAAAAATGTATTTGTGTAATTTCAACTATGCATAAAAACTTGGAAGTCGTAGATACAGGCAAAGTAAACCATAAAGGGGGTAAAATTTGCAAACCAGCTGCTATTTTGGATTACAACAAATACATGGGGGGAGTTGACAAATCAGATCAAAACTTGCATTATTATAACGCTGCGCGTAAAACCATGAAATGGTACAAAAAATTATTTTTTCACTTATTAGATATTTGTGTGTATAATGCAGTCATAGTTTATAGAGTACATAGCGGCTGTAAAATAACTGACTTAGAGTTTCGAAATAAATTAATTGAACAGATATTTGAATACACTGGATCTTGCCGCAAATACACTAGTTCCTGCGCTTCAACTTCTTCCCCTCATCGACTAGTGCTAAATAGTCCAGGAAAAAATAGAAAACCAAAATATAGAGTTTGTAAGTGCTGCTCAAGGCGAAATGATGACGGCACCCGTAAATGAAGCGAAACTAAATTTAGATGCCTAGCATGTGGAGTATCTTTGTGCGAGTCATGTTTTATTCCTTACCATGCTAGATAAATTTATTTACAAATTGTAATTTATTTAGTTTTGGCAACTGTTTCATTGCTTTGTATTTTTAGCTTTTGTACATACATTTGCTGAAATGTCATCTAGTCTATTGTATTTGTTCTGCATTGCATTGATATGTTGTATTTGTTCTGCATTGCATTGATATGTTGTATTTGTTGTCCATTTCCCCTTTCAGGGCAGCCAACTAATCAAAAGAGTTCAGTTCACATATTCTGCAATGTAGCAGATTGATTTCTCCATGATTTGCTGTGTCTGTTCATAATAAATGTTGCTTCTTGTCTGTTGCTGTTTCACCAAATGTGTGAATACATGCCCACCACTCCATTCTTCTTGTACACAAACAGTTAATCTTTGCTGCAGCGCATATGAGTCTGTGCAATGAGTTGATATACAAAATTGATACATATGTAGCTTCAAGAAATACATAATAATAATTTGAATGCAAAAAATCATAACTGCAAACATATAGATCTCAAGATGCTAAGTTTTCACGAGCTGTCTGGAGAAAACAATCTCAGTCTGTAGAAAAATATCTCAGCTTTCAGATGCATATTCATTTGCAGCTTTATGCCAAATTGCACAAGAGTTATAGCAAGGTTTGAGCTGCCTTGTCGGGCGACTGTTGCAGGGTTATCGACATGGCGTCATGAGCATTTTGAAGGTCTTCACCCGCAATGCACCGAAGCTCCTAATTCTACTTTTAATGCACTTAAACAATTTTTTTTTTGCAAACTCTTGCAAACATATGACACTGTGCAGATGCTTATTATAAATCATTTTCACAGAGTTATTGCTTTTAAAAATGTATTTGTTATCGATATTTTATGGAAAAAGAAGTGAAAACATGGACAAATTAATAATTTGTCAAAGATAATCCCAGACTATTTCCAGGAAATTATTGGCTGCCTGTTGAGAAATTTCTAAGCTGTCCAATGCATATTAATTTATAGCTCCATGTCAATTTGCATGCAAGTTATTGCGATTTTTAGGCGGCCATGTCAGGCCTTCAATTTTTGCTTGTCTTATAGGTCGCGCACTGAGAATTTCGAGGGGCGCTCCCGTAATGTATCGGAGCTCATAACTTTACTTTCAAAGCCCTTAGACGACCAATTTTTAGTGCAAACTGTTGTGAACCTATGAATCCTTGCAAGTAGTATTTGTACAACATTCTCGATTATTCGTATCAATTTGGAAAACGCAATGGAAGTTGGCACATGAAAATAAAAAAATCATCTCTTCAACAAATTGACACGTTTGCTGGAAAGCATTTGCAAGCTATTTGCATGCAAAATCAATGAGCTTGTAGAATAATTTCACAGCTTTCTCATGCATGTTGATTTATGCCACTACCGCAGTTGTGATGTAAGTTACTGCAGTTTTTATGCAGTCATGTCGAAGGGTCAAATCGCCCTAGTAATTGCCCCCGTCCGCTGGTACTTTCCAAGCCGTAAGCCGACCGTCGCTAAAGGGTTAAAGGCCTACTGGGGAACCCGCTCTTTTAAAAGAAGAGTAATGCCTCATTTGTCTACCTGTTGGGAAGTGCAGAAATGGTTTAAGTCGACAAGTATTCAAATTTATAAATAAACAGGTTCGTCTAAAAGTTACTAATACTAAATTTTGTATGCGTTACATGAGACTAACGTTCTGTGCAAAATATTTGGTTTCCTGACCAACGCGTGGTATTCACTTAGTGTATATAATTATCATTTTAAAATAAATAAAATGTGAATATATAAATATACATATAAATGTATATATATACATGCATATGTATTATAGACATATTCCCATACATGATTGTATTTTCTTAAACTAAAATTGCTGAAATAAATAATAATTAAAAAGATCATTAGCTTCTCTGCTACTTTGACCTATATATTTCCAGAGTACTCAGAAAAAACAGCTACACAATCACGCGATATATTTCAACAGCTATTTTAGGAGGTCATTCTGTACTATCCTGTTTTTGGAAAGTATGTTAATAGGAGTTGTCTACCTTACCTTTATAATCGGTGTGCATGAAAATGCAAACATTTGAGTTGCTCCGGTCTCTTTGGTTTTATCAATTCGATTTTGTTAGGTTTCAGGTGACATTTAAAAAAAATTAGTTATCACTTTTTTTGAAAATCGGTCATTGTAACATAATATATTAGCTTTTTGCCTGCTGAATTACTTGTTGTGTTAAGTATCTCAGCAAAGCATTTCCTGACTCAAATATGTTGTTTTTTGTGTTAGCTCTTGCTTTGTTATCAGTGGTTATAGCTAGCGCAAACTCACCACACATTTTTTAATCACTTCCAACAACAAAAAATAGAATCAAGGGTACTTAACACACATGTGACCTTTAACCTATAGCTTATTTTTATATAGCATAATACTAGCTCTTCTATTTTGTCTTTAAAAGTTTTAAAGTAACATAAAATCGGTTAAAAATAACTGAAATAAATCCATGCAGAGTTAAATAATACAATATGAATTTAAAAACCAAAACTTGTTTTCTGAAAATCAATCAACGATAATAATAACAAACGAGATCAACTAACAAATTAATTTGTAACATCAAAAATATCACAGAACAAATCAATGGTGGAAGCTTCCAAAAATGACTGAGTGCTTCAACTAAACAGGTTTTGAAATGCAACAAGCAGACATTATGACCATGCACTGTAGACAAATCAACATTGTACAAAAATGCTAGAATTTTTTACGAAAAAAATAATTGGTTTATTGACACTCACAAGACTTTGTTGGTTACATTGCTTAGATAAGTAAACATCAAGAAATATAAAATTTTGTTTTACATTTTAATCGTTTTGCAGAGGTTTTTAGTGTGCTGAATTTTAGATTAAAGTAGTTATCACGAAGTTTTGAAAGCTTTTATAAATATTTAAACATGGTTTGAAAAATCACAATCATCCATAATATTTCACAGCAATCTATTTTTATTATAGCTAGGAATTAAATAGTCATTGTAACTGTTAAAAACATCTTCATAGGCAATTTAAACACGTTTTACTGTGAATATGTCCGGTTTGTAAATCTTTTGTAAAAATAACAGACTCATTTGACAGTTGTTCTGTTTCGTAGGTCTTGAGCCATCGTGGGTTTGAAGAAACGTGAAAATGGCCTTTGGGTCAAGTAAGTTTGTGTGTAGAAGTGCGAAAAAGCACTCAAAAGGTTAACTACTTCTGTATTTGATGTCTATTATTAATGATAGGCCAAGGTTGAAAGTTAACAATAAAGCAGTAGACCCATTAGCCACCTTATATAGACTTGACCAAGATTACTGAAGAATTAAATTATGCTGTTTAGCACCTTCACCTACTTGTTATCATATATGACCTTATATGACCATATTACACAAGTATTTTTACCTGAACCAAGTTCTGCCAACAAAAAATTCCTTCTTTTAGCTCCTTATAATGTCCTGACTATAATTAGTTACACATGTTTGTCATCACACATTACACATAAGTCAGTGTACTAACCACTGAGCCCCAGCTAATTCTTGGCTATTAAAAGTAAATCTCGCTAATGTGTCAAGATTTAAGCTTACTGCTCTTTAGAAGGAATGCTGTTAAACACTCCTGGATTATATCAGCACAATCAATTTATCTAATCTGCCGTTTATCTTTGCTTTGGTTGCCATGATTTTTTGAAATACATCTGTTTTGAATTTCCTTAAGACTACTAAATCAAGAAAAACTTAGAATTAATTGAAAACTCTGAGAATTTTCGGTTTGTAAATTGTGTATATGAATGTTGCCTTGAAACTGAATATAAAATATCTTATTTTGTGAGAAATAATATTATTGTTGTCAACATTTCCATGAGACTAGCAAGTAAATATTGTCATTTTATACAATACTTTCTACAACTTGAGTAAAAACTGTCACCTGCTACAACTAAATACAAGCACATAACATGTTTATTAAGAACTGCAGTCTACTAGTAACTAGGCAACTGATAAACAACATACAAATAATAGGGGCATGGTCTCATAGGCTACTTGAATGGAGCAAATCCAATCTGTATTTTCAAGACCAGAAGATTCAAAATATTAAATCACTGATGTTAAGTACTTATCAGTTTGTAAATATTCTAAATTGATTAAGGGTTGTTATCTTCCTTAGTTTGTAATTGTCAAGTCTAATCAGTGAGGAGGCTGAGCAATAACTGGGACTTATTTTCTACTGCAGCTCATTATTATTTTAATATTAATGTGATATAATACTTACTTACTTATTAGGCCTAATTTTAATATATATTAAGGTAAAAGTCATATCATTATTCTAGAGAATAACTATAAATTAAAATGTTTGCTCAAGTTGTAAAAAATAGCATTGTCATATGAGAGCATGATTACATAAGAATGCAATGAACTTTATCAAAAGTTTATAATGATTGCCAATTTGATATGGAACAATATGAGGCAAAATGATACAAATATCATTTTAAATCTTTTAATTTTATGTTATTTTGCAATAACTAGATACACAGACACGAGTTATGACAAAGTTACCAGCCACTTCCAGTAAAATAGTTTCATAGATAATAATAGTTAGGGTATCATACAGATACGATCTACCTCTATTATAGGAATAAAATACATAATTTGTGAATTTAAAAATATAAAGAAGTTGATGTAGCACCCTGCTTGACCTTTCACTCCCTCTCATCTCAATGAAAGGCTTAGTGAATTATCCATTGCTAGCTCATGGTCTTTGTGGTAGTCAGTATAACAACTAGTAATCTATTCACTAGTGAGTTTCAGTAACTATATTAGTATAGACCTGATAGTAACTACATCGACTGTATTACTAGGCCATTCAAGCCTAGTAATAGCCTAACAACCGGACTAAAACAAATAAAGTTTAATGAACTAATGGTAGACGCAGGCCACTTTACACACAAAGGTTTATTATTTTACTGCCTAGCGCAATGCCAGACTGAGACGAAAGGTATGCACAGTTTGCTTTGTGTCCGCTAACATTATTGATTATGATAATAATCTCAGGTCTCTTAGGCTAAGCGTTGTAGGCTAGGAATGCATTATGTGAGCAGTTCCATTTCATACGTATGTTCCGTCGCGCCCAAGGAGGAAGCTAACACTAGTACACTTTGACTGGTGGGTGAGAATATTTATTACTTCTACACATATCATATCCCATACCTTAAGTCTGAAAATAATAATTATTAAATATGAGGAAGCACTTAAAGCTCATTCAACTAATTTATTGTTTGGTAACAATTAACAATGATAAGTTGTGCGAACATCTTCAGTGCTAGTACTGTATTGAAGTGACTTAAGTAAATGACTGCATGACTTTGAGAGTGTTAGAGCTGGCTAGTAGTAGTTTGTATCCACCATCAATATTGCTGCAATGTAGCATGTTTAAGATCACTTGTATGAATGTCATATAAAGATTCTCATGCGCAATGTACACTCATATTAGCTCAAACATACATTTGGGATTTTGGTGATTATGACATTTACACCATACTTTGAAACTTCTCCTTTGAAAATTAATCCCTCAGGATTAAGGTATGAAATGGTTCACACCTGTAGTAGCACTGCATCTAGTTGAGGTGCTGGGCGACCGATTCTTCAATATTTTGACTTATAAGTCACGATATTTGGTATATTTAATCGAACTTAGATTAGTAGGTTTTGACCAATTTAGAAATAACAAGTGGCTTTTTATGTTTTCTTCAAAGCTATTAGTTGCTGAACTTTTTTGTAAATCTATTGGAAGACCATTTTAATATCTGAAATGGATGTTTCAGAAATTGTGGAGGGAGAGAGAAAACAAGCTCGGTTTTGTTTAGTAATTAATTTTTTGCAATGCTTTCTATTTAAAATACTGTCTTTGCTCTTTATTAAACTTGTTAAGGTTTGGAATTCTTTAAAAGTCTCAAAATAGAAAGACTTTCAAATTCGAACCAAATCTATATTATTATTGCACATCGTATGACTTATTAGTTTGATTACTTATTAGTTAATCCATCAGCGTGTTGATAGAAGTAAGGAAAATACAAGTTGTTTTATATTATCTTTTAAGGTCATTTAATTTTTTTGGGTGAAAATTACTATTTGGCATTTCTAAAAGTAGTAAATTATTAGTATATTTGATATGCCTAGCCTTGCTACTTGCTGCTTGGTTCCTAATTGTTAAACAACTTGAGCTGCGGTTTACGCAATCTACCTCACAAATTTTCTTAGCAACATGAGGCTATGAGCTTTCGAGTGACAAAACAGTCACTAATAGTGAACCGTTAGAGTTGTGCACACATTGTAATCCATACTAAAGGCTTGTTTACTTTGCCCTGCACAATTTAGGCGTGACTATAATAATAAACATCATTAGAATGGTATTTGTTATTGGTTACATTTATTAACATAAAGCATGGTGAGCATGATTACATAAAAATACCATGAACTTTATCAAAAGTTTATTATGATTGCCAATTTGATATGAATCAATATGAGGCAAAATGATACAAATGTCATTTTAAATCTTTTAATTTTATGATATTTTGTAATAACTAGATACACAGACACGAGTTATGACAAAGTTACCACCCACTTCCTGTAAAGTAGTTTCATAGATAATAATAGTTAGGATATCATACAGATACAATCTACCTTTATTATAAGAATAAAAGACATAAATTGTGAATTTAAAATATAAAGAAGTTGCTGTAGTATCCTGCTTGACCTTTTACTCCTTCCCATCTCAATGAAAGGCTTAGTGAATTATCCATTGCTAGCTCATGGTCTTTGTGGTAGTCAGTATAACAACTAGTAATCTATTCACTTGTGAGTTTCAGTAATTATATTAGTATAGACCTGATAGTAACTACATTGACTGTATTACTAGGTCATTCAAGCCTAACAACTTTACTAAAACAAAGAGAGTTTGATGAACTAATGGTAGACACAGACCACCACACAAAGCTTTATTATTTTACTGCCTAGCGCAATTCCATACGGGACGGTATGCACAATTTGCATCACATCCGGTAACATAATTGATTATGCTTATCATCTCAGGTTTCTTAGGCTAAGCATTGTAGGCTAGGAATGCATTGTGTGAGCAGTTTCATTTCATACGTATGTTCCGTCGTGCCCAAGGAGGAAGCTAATACTAGTATACTTTGACTGGTGGGTGAGGATATTTCTTACTTCTACAAGTATCATATAACATACCTTAAGTCTGAAAATAATTATTAGTAAATATGAGGAAGAACTTAAAGCTCACTAAACTAACTTAGTGTTTGGTAACAATTAACAATGATAAGCTGTGCGAACCTTTTCAGGGCTAGTACTTTATTGAAGTAACATAGGTAAATGACTGCATGACTTTGAGAGTGTTAGAGCTGGCTAGAAGTAGTTTGTATTCACTACTAATATTGCTGTAATGTAGCATGTTTAATATCACTTGTATGGATGTCATATAAAGGTTCTCATGCGCAATGTACACTCATATTAGCTCAAACATACACTTGAGATTTTGGTGATTATGACATTTACACCATACTTTGAAACTTCTCCTTTGAAATATAATCCCTGAAGATTAAGGTATGAACTGGTTCACACCTGTAGAAGCACTGCATCTAGTTGAGGTGCTGGGCGACCGAAGCTTCAATATTTTGACTTATAAGTTAAGATTTTTGGTATATTTAATCGAACTTAGATTAGTATGTCTTGACCAATTTAGAAATAACAAGTGGCTTTTAATGTTTTCTTCAAAGCTATTAGTGGCTGAACTTTTTTGTAAATCTATTGGAAGACCATTTTAATATCTGAAATGCATGTTTCAGAAATTGTGGAGGGAGAGAGAAAACAAGCTCTGTTTTGTTTAGTATGTTGTTTTTTGCAAATTTTTCTATTTAAAATACTGTCTTTGCTCTTTTTAAACTTTTTAAATTTATGAATTCTTTAAAAATCTCAAAATAGAGAGACTTTTAAATTCGAACCAAATTTTTATTACAATTGTACATCATATAAATTATTAGTTTGAATACTCATTAGTTAATCCATCAGCATGTTGATAGAAAACAAAAAAATACAAGTTGTTTTATATTATCTGTTAGTCATTTAATTTTTTGTGAAATTTATTACTTGGCTCTTTTGAATATAGTAAATTATTACTATATATGATATACCTAGCCTTGTTACTTGCTGCTTGGTTCCTAATGGTTAAACAAAATGAGCTGCATTTTCTGCAATCTATCTCATAAATTTTCTTAGCAACATGATGCTATGAGTTTTTGAGCGACAAAACAGTCAGTAATAGTGAACCGTTAGAGTTGTGCACACATTGTAATCCATACTAAAGGCTTGTTTGCTTTGTCCTGCACAAGATAGACATGTCTACATGTATCAGAATAAACATCATTAGATCGCTATTTGTTGCTGGTTACGTTTATTTACACTATTTTGGTAGAGCCAATCATTGATTATGTCGGTACTAAACAGTTTTAGAACTTTTCTAAGGTCTAGACAATTTGTTGTTGAAGTTTGACATCATAAGGCTCATTAGCTATTATTCAGTTTAACATATTGTTCATATAACAAATGGTGACGTGGTCTGTGATAGATAGAGTCTGTGACTTAAACATCATGTCATTTTGTATTGGTAGTATTTGTAGTTCTTGCTATGGCTAACATGGAAGAGATTGTGCCACCTGCCATAGAATGTGGGTTTTGTTTGAGACAAGGAGTAGCTCTACCCAATCCTTGTCAACTTACCTGCAACCATGTGCACTGCCTTGAATGTCTGACTGGCTTCTATGATGAGAATAACATTCTGATTTGTCCATGGGAAGACTGCAGGTAGGTTGCTAAGTGACAGCTTTTTAATATTTGTTTCAGGTTGTAAGGCATGCCAAGTTTGCCTACATTAGGTGTTTAACAATAACTCAGAATATGGGTATTCTCTTGAACTATAGTTTCAGAATATTAATCTGCCCAAATTTGATTGGCTAGGAGCTAGCCGACAGGCTAAATAGAACGACTTCAAATATTTACTGGGAGCCGCAAGCTATAAAGTAAACACACTGCTCGGGTCCTTGTACAAACTTTTCAGTTCAATGATTAGGACTCCTCGCTATTATTAGAAGCAGGCCTATTGCCTGGTAGTGTAAACAATTAAATACAGTGACACAGCCTTACCCACTTAGACAATGCACAAATAATAGGGGTATAATCACAAGTTTCACTGAGGTAAAGAAGCCAATTGTCAATGTTTCAGAAATTAACAAGCACTAAAATTTCAAGGTTTGCAGTGACAAGTAAAAAGTGAAATGTGTGTAAAAAAAGTGCAAAGAACCGTTGCACAAGTTTTTGCGGTCCGGTTTTTGTTCAGGACATCTGGCTGACGCAGCAGGCTTCATCCCAGCTCATGTATACAGTCAAACACAGCAACATTGTCTAAAGGCCGTACACACTATCACTCAAATCAATGACTAGCTGTGCAATTGACCCAATAGTAGACTGCTATGATGTCATTATGCGATGAGCGGCCCACGTAATCGCTGCTAGCGAAGATGTTATGGACTTTTAACATGTTGAATTTTGATACAGATGATCAAAACTGTTAACATATTGATTTGCTGTTTGTTGATCGCATCGGATCCCATTTCAACAGTTATGATGATTGGTGTCAATTCATATTTGCAAGCATGGCGAAGAACTATGCTCAGCTGATGAATTGCATAATCAGATAACTAAATGATAACAAAAGGACCATGATATCAACAATGCGATTTTGGTTTCGTAATTTCTACATGGTTGTTGATCACCTACAGTTAATCGTTCATAGTGTGTACACCTTATCGTTGGTGATGGCATTAAAATAGCTAATTGTGGTACTCCATCGTAGAGCTAAACCTTGATTTGAGCGATAGTGTACAAGCCATCAGTGGTGTAGAGAAAGTTTTAAAAATAGGGGTATAATTACAGGTACGATTGAAGCAGAAGAAACCAAGTCTGTGTTTTTCAAAGGCTTACAAGCACTTGAGTATCCTGACAAGTTAAAAATGATGTGTAAACTCATTGTTAAAATGGGTCTGGTAGGGTGTAAAAACTGACTCACACTAGCGAGATGATAGAAAATGTTTCTTGTTGTGAAACCGGCATAACTTTCGCTACAACCAGTATCTAGTCCATGAAAAACAAATAAAAATATTTAATTTGTTTACTTTACGACTTTGAACAGAATAATAAATTGAATAATCAATGAACGGCCAGTGTAATTGTTGCTAGCGATGCTGCGATGGACTTTTACCATGTTGAACTTTGACACAAATGATCACTACTATCAGCATCTTGATTGGCTGTTTGTGGGTGGCATTGGATCCAATTTCAACAGTTATTACGATCGATGTGGATATCATTTGAAAGGAACGGCAATCGACTACATTCACACGTAATTTCAAAATCACCCAAAATCAAAATCAATAAAAAAAAACCAAAGCACCCACCGTAGCGGGAATGCTGCTTCAAATTTACTATAGTTGGTATGTTAGCAATTGCCAACAGTAAATCACTCATAGAGTGTATACCTGATTGTTGATGATGACATCAAAACAGTGGTTGGAGTAATAGGATGTATGAGCTTTCTGCCTTACACTTATCTGTTCATTGATCAAGGTGTCTGGTTATAGAAACAGACCTGATGCTTGATAGTGTAAAAATGCAAATACAAGGACATGACCTAAATGACCTTAAGATTATTATCTTAAATAGATCACTTCAAGTTTTGCCGTTGTACATATGAGTTTGTGTACCACCATACTAGTAATTTCAGAAGAGTATTACAATGAGTTAGTTTGTTGAAATCAATTTAAAGAACCATCTAGAGGGCAAAAATGATAGTTGGTCAATGATTGTCAGATTATGTGATCTATCATGTTTTCAAAACATAATTAGTTGAAGACAAACTAGTAAGAAAGCAACTCATCAACATTTTTGTTTCACATATTTCCCTCAAGTGTTAATAAATAAATGTGTTCTCGATTTCTATTCCCAAATGTGAGCTTGCGCAATATCTTAGTAGATTTCTTTCTAAACTTGCAACTTAAACTCAATAGCAATATCAACTATTGCAACGGCATCAACTAGTGATGTAATTTCACTCATATGTTTGTTTGAATTTGTTGTCTTCATTCAAGATTCGTTAATTTTAATATTAAAACATTCTGACTGTCAGATTACTTCAAACTTCAAAAACAGAGCAAATTATAAAAAATACCAAAAATTTGGGGTAAGAAATCTTAAAACTAAGTGCAAGTTTTATTTTAGGCAACACAAAAATAGGAAAATAAGGAACATAATTTAATTGGACAGAAAACACCTTTGAAGCTGATAATTTAAGCTGTAATTAAGTTGATACTTTTGGTTAAACAATAAGCATATTATTTCCTTCAAACAAAAAATAGCAACTTATTCGGCTTAAATACAATGTTTTGTGAGAAAATTAGCAAACAGCAATAAATTATCTATTGTACTTCAAAGGAATCATTTTGCTATATCTGCTGAATGTTCGTAAAAGGTTTAAAACCAGCCATAATTACAAATACTAAATGCTAAATACAAATATTTTCCCTTTTGAAGAAGCAGTATACACAGTAAACACCCTGCTAAAAGCCTTGTGTAGTAATTAGGACTCCTGGCTTTACAAAAATTCTTAAAGATTGACTGGCAAGCAAGTTCAAATAACAGTTGTTTGGTATCAAAAGATTCACCATGTTTTACTATGATGTGTTTTTGCTGGAATATATGGGACAATGTGATTACAACCTCTTAAAATCTCAATAACGAACAGTTAATCGCAGCCATCACCAAAGAAGCCATAGTTTAGAATTTCTTTATTTCGATGACAACTCAAACAATGTAGTAATTGTTTTGACATGCGATGTTATCGCTTGAAGTTAAAGGCCAATAAATGGCTCAGAGTAAAACGTCTTGTAGCACTAGTTAATGACAAACACTTCGGGTTCTACCGGAAAGCCTGTATTAAATATAGATGCACACTACTATACAATTTTGTTTTAGCTTGGTCTAACCATCTAGTCGTAATCGGATTAGGTAACTCATACTTCCTGCCAAATAGCGCTGTCAATTTCTGCAGCATTTTTGGACTATCAAAGATGACCAACAGAGTTGCCATCTTTAACAAATGATGATATGCACTCTTTCTAGCTAAGGTTAACAAATTAAAACCTATTTTGAAGTAGGTTTTGAGATGTGAGGGCTCAAATTGACAGCATTACAACGATGATGAAATTGGCGCGTAAGGACAATAGGCATGGCTTTATGGAATGCATGAAGTATATTTGTAAACATGTTCTGACGACTGGGGTTGCATAAAAAGTTAAACAGAAGCAACATGTTCAACTACATCCTGTTTGAGCCGTCTTTGAAATGAATTCCAATCTACGGCAATTTTGCGATTACTGCGATTAAATGTTCGTTTTGAGCTTTTAGGAGCTTTTAATGACGTTTCCATACTTTTTGCACCTACAACACCACAGAGCAAGACATGGCGAATCTTTTGATACCAAATAACTGTAATGTGAACTTTGTTGTAAGTCAACCTTTAACACTCTTTATTATATAATAAATATATAATGCAGTGAAAAGTGGTGTGCATACAAATGACTGAGAATGGGACCTCCAGGTGTTCTGGTCATTTATTTTTCTAACCTTAGCTCGAAGGAGTACATATCATTGTCTGACAAATTTGACGAGCCTGTGATTACCTGTGATACTCGAAAATTGCTGCCAAAATTATTTGCACTGTTTGGCAGGAAGCATGGGTCACATGATCAGATTATGACTGGATGATTAGATCAACCCGAAACAAAACTGTAAAGTAGAGAGCTTCTATATTTGATACAGAGTCTTTGGTAAAACCCGAAGTCTTTTTTCATAAACTAGTGCTACAAGAGGTTTTATATTGAGCCTTTGATTAGCCTTTAAATTTACATGAAAACATCAGGTGGCAAGACAATAACCATTTTGCATATATATTGGAAATAAATTTTTGAACCCCATCATGTAGAGCCAAACATTGGAACATTTTGGTTCTCAACTGAAGCCTTTGATAATATGCAAAACAATAAGACTTTTTATAAAATTTGTTTTGAATAATGGTACATACAGTAATTATTTAGCATTATGAATTATTAAAAAAGTTATAGTAAGAATTGTTAAACTTATGATTGTTCTAAACATTAATTTCAGGTATAAATAATGTATTTCACAAAAATTTTGCCTTTGACACATGAACACGAATACTTGACGATTATTTTGTTGTAGTCAAGTTTGTGAGATGCCACTCAACAAGCTGCCAGCGTACGACATTTCAAGGGACAAACCAAGACTCTGTGATGTTTGTGCAAAAAAAGGAAAGAATGACCAGCAAGCACTTTTCTATTGCACACTTTGTGATACAATTTATTGTTTGAAGCACCACGAGGTATGCAAAGTTTCATATATTTATTGACACAAATTTTACTTTAGGTTTTAATAAAAAGTTCAAATGGGCCTTTCACATACTTTGGTGCTTCAAAGTGTTTGGATAAATAGCTCATGCAATATTAATAGTTTAACCTATTATAATAAACCATTTACAACACTTATTAACTTCATGACCAACATAAATTGCTTGGTTTTATAAAGATGTTGCTGAAATTACATTGTTAAGTTTTGCAGGGTTTTACATAATATTTTTAGCATTGAATAAACTATTGACATTTTATCTCAAAAAAATTGTTCATCGTCATAACAGACTGTTAAAAATTATTTGGGCCAAAATTCGGATCAATTCACAGATTTTATTTTGAGTAATGACACATAATATTAGGGGGTAAAGTAGTTTTCTGATTTGTATGACCTTAATCATTTTCATAACATCTGTAATAAATCATGAAAAACAATTATTTTATCTTGTTTGTGGTTCTCCTAATTTTATCAATGAATATTAATGACTATCAATTAGCCAAAATTAATTTAAAATACACTCACCATTTTTTAAGTGGAAGCAGCGATAAATGGTGTACCTTCTTTCATAAATAACTTTAGTTGCTCAATTTTCATTGGTTTACCAAAAAGAACTTGGGAAATTGCAGTTACGCCACTCTAGTAATTCTACTTCTCACCCTTATATTAACTTTGTGACAATATAAATAGCATGTCATCATGTTAGTTTTCATCGCATTTTGGTTAAGTTTGTTTAAAAAAATCATGTTATAGATCCATCAGGAATATAATGAAGAGTTTGGTAAAGTTCATCCAACCATAAACATGGAAGAGTATGAACTACTGAAAAGTCAGCAGAGCAGAGTCTGTGCTGATCATACTGACAAGCCAGTCAGTTTTGGATGTGATAAATGTTTGAAGATGATCTGCAATGAATGTGTCTGCTCAGCCAGATTTTGTGATAACGGTAATTGGTAACAGTGAAAACAGCATTGTCCATAGTGTAAAAAAAAACAAATTTGTAAATTGACCTCTGTCAAAATTGTTGCAAAAAGTAAAATGTCAGTTTTTCTTTATATTTCTTAGACATTTTTTTTTCAATTTTCGTCATGTCGAGTTCAATATTTCAACAAATCTGTCAACAGGTTAAGTTAGACTATTAAAACATTTGGTATGTTTTAGGAGAGACTCATCAGATGATGACTTTAAATCAGCTTGTAGAGCAACTTAATGATAAGATCAACAAGCTAAAGAAAGGAATGATCGAGAAGGAAGAGAGTTTGGAACAAATCTTCAAGTTCACCTCTCAAACACTTGCTGAGTATGACAAAGAAACATTTGAGACAGTGCAAAAGATTCAGCATAAAAGAGATGAACAGGTTGGAATGTCATTGACAACTGCTTAACAAAGCATCTTTTTTCTCAGGACGTTATTGTTAGTGTAACAAGAGAAACTTTGTTAAAATGTTAAAAGTTGTAAACAAAACTGAATAACTTGTCATAGTAATCACTATAACGTTATGCAATAATGCGAAACAAACAAACAAAAATGATTGGTTATCAACTCAGATAATAATACGAGATCTAAAAGACTATAGATTTGTAATAATTTTATTCAGTTATTAAAACCTATAACTGTGTAACCTTCACAAAAAGCTTTTTTTTTTTTAAACTATCAATTGTGGAGTTACGAGTTTAATCTGATATATTGGTCAATTGACTTTTTTGCATACAAGTTATACAAACTAATAGTAGTGATTACCAGAGATTGTAAACTACAAAAAACTTTGTCACAGTTAGCAGAGCATTGCTGCATATGACAATACTAGTGTTTTCAACTTTAACATTGTCATCAGACATCTCACTTGTTTAAGATCAAGGCTTTAGAGTCTAAGTACAAACAGCTAGAGGATGAATATGCAGAGGATAGACTAAAAACCAAAACTCTCATCACAGACTTTCTTGAAGATGAGATACTCAAGAAATGGAGCCAAATAAGAAATATAATGCGCAAAACAGAGTCTAGAGCCAAGCATGCTCATCAGGTACAAGGGTGGTTCATGAAATCTTTTGCTATCGTAAGCTGATGTATTGACTTTCGCGGTTACAGAAGTACAGGCCGTAAGCCAATATATCGGCTTATCAAAATAGCTTCACTTTTGTTTTCATCCCCAAGCCCACACATAAGCTAGACTTATAACATTTTGTCTCTAGTGAAACGACTTTTTTGCCGGTCACGCGCTATTAATAGAAACATTTTTGGCTGAAAATCTCAACAATTGGCGGTGATAAAATACCAACAGTGAAACGATATATCAGCTTATCGATAGGGTTTCACTTTTTTTCATTATGAAACCCTCACACCAGCTAGACCAATCAAATTTTTCTCTCAAGTGAAACGACCTTGTTGCCAATCTCGTGCACTTAAAACAAAAGATTTTGGTTCATTGATTCCATTTTTAAATATTTTGCAAAACGGAAAAACCAGGTCGTTTTCGTCATGGCAAGGAAAAACAGAGCATTTGTTCAATGCATGTCAAGCGTTAGAGATTGTTCAAGAATGGTGTTCACTTTAAATTTATCTTGTAGGAACTTTGGTTTTGAATGAGATTAAATTTAAAGAAAAGTGATATCTACTTGTATTCTCGAGATATTGCCTAAATACTAGCGGTGTATCGGTTTTTCAAATAGCTCGTGATAATTAATTTGGGCAGAATATTCATTCGGTAAGATTTTATTGCGGAAGTCGAAGAGTTAACTGTGTTACTAGAATGAAATGTTTCCTATTCACTGTGCTGCCAGTTTTGTGCGAGTATTTCATCATCATTTACTGTAGTCAAATAAATTTTATGCAAAGCATCTTATATTGAACCCAACATATGAAGATGAGCCAAACTATAAACCTAATGTCTGAAAGTCTGCCAGTTAATACTAGATGAATTTTTCTATAGTGAATTTGGCAGTACAATGGGAATTGTCATGTTAAAGAATGGCGCAAGTTGACAATGTTTTTCTCTTTGTGAACCTGATTTAAGGCGGTCTAGCTTATGAAGTAAAGTTCAATTTGCATAGGAAGCAAAGTTGAGATCTTTCATATCTCGACATATTGTCAACATGTATTTTTCCTAAAACTGTTGGCCTTGAACTTTAAAGACTACAATAGGCTTCCCAGTTTTTCCAACAAACTTACACAGACCTTCCACTTAAGTTTCAAGTTTGCATCAAAGCTTTCTATCCATTTCTAGAAAATTATTCTGTTCATTCACTTATACTTATATACTTGGAATTTATTAGAACGTATTTCAGTTCAACTCTCCCTTCCAGCATTAAAATATTATCATAGCCCTCTGATCTTCCAATGCGCAACTATACAGATGGTGTACATTTAGACCCTTGGTACATCGGTTCATTGATACAGTGCCACGGTACTTGGTCATTCAACTACAGAAAGCATGGTGGTTCTTAAGAATTGTCTTTCCTTGTAGTGATAGCAAAGATCCTTAGTTGATTGCTGGTCAAAGAACTGTTTTTTAGCCTAAATAGTATTTAATATAGCGTTAGTGACTTTCCTTGTTGAATCACCCAAAAATTATTGTTACTTTGATGGATCATCCAAACTCAGCATGTGTGTAGGTAATTAATAATGCCATGCGATAGATTTGCATCATAATTCAAATTACTGCTATTTAAAACTGCATAGCTTATTTCATTACTGCAGTGTGGGTTAAAATATGTCGAAATGTGACTACAAGCTCTTAATGATAGTGTAATGCTAATTATCAAGATTCTTGAACATACAATGAGACCTAGTGAATATCTGTCCTGTATAGTTTAGTTTTGCTACGTTACTTTATAAACAGAGACAATTGAAGATAATGTTTATGTAATGGATGTTGTCAGTATACTGGTAGTTATAGTAACAAACACAATATTTTAACATCCTTAAGAAAGGTTGAGGCAGAGTATTTTTAGATTTGTTCAAATCTTACGCTACTCAACAGAAATAGATAAAGTGTGTCACTTCAATCGCAGCTTATAAAATGCACAGAAATTATGTGAAAAATTAAAATTTTAACGAATCGATATCTTTCATTGCTTAGTTGCTTCACAGACTTTCAGTTTGAATACTTCAACTGTTTTATACTATTATTTCAGTGTGAGGTAGTCGCCAGCTACAGCGACACAAAGAATGACATACAGCGGTTGATTGATGAAGTCATGCCATCAGTGCAAGTACCTTCAGTCAGTAAATTGAGAGAAAAACGTAAGTCTGCTGAGAAATAATATAATTTACTGCCTGTTTTATAGGAACTTCCAATAAAAGTACAATTACAACCACGTATTTCATAATTTACCATATGTGCTAGAAAATTTACTTTTTCCTTGTCAAAATTTCATACACCAGTAGCTAACCTTTCATATTGATGTATTATACCTTTGGCAAAACTACTAAAAATTAATTTAACCATTAAAAATTGCTAAATCCATTTTAAAAATGTATATAATCACCCTTTGTCATCGTCTATATAAAATTTTTCCAAAACGACAATCAACAGATTTTCAGAAAAGTTTATATCTATCGCGTAAATTGTTAGTCAAAAATATATGTCAAATTACCTATTGATTATCAAAATTTTGCCCAGGCTCTTAAGCTTCATTTGGTAAATTAATACAACTGATGTAGCTAATAGGCTAAGCAATAAATCAACTCAAGATTTATCCCGAAACATTCCGGATTAGGCCCAGGAGAACAGAACTCATTCCAAAATATTCGGGGACAGGCTTGAAAATGTAATCCACGGTTCCTTGAATCTCTATAATTAACATCAGAACTAAACAATAGATTTTGCCATACAAATTATAAAAGCTGCTTTGCATGGCCTAATAAATTTTGAATGACCAGCAATTGATAAACCCTGTAGCTACAAGGAGCCACATAGAACAACTTGCCAAAGCATTAGTATATTACCATGATGTGCATATTGCTACTTCAGCAAGCTTTGTACAAATAGTTTCTGATTAGTGTTCTGCATATGCCTTTATTACACCATTGTTTACAGCCCATTATGAGTGTACTTCTTTTTGCAAGCTTTAGTTACTATCATTATTTATACTTAGCAATTACCAGAATTCTTAGCAATTGATATTTGCAGTTGGACACATTAAAGCAAAGAATGTCTAGTAATCTTAAAACTATGAATTTGGGTCTGATTTTTATTAATAAATAGTGTTACTGAGAGTGATTATTTTAAACCGAAGTGTAATAATGTAATAATATTGATACTTTGTCTGACTCAAACATGCTTACAGTCTGTTCGATAATGGCTGCAAAAGTCTCTGAGCTCAGTTTGCAATACAACTATGTTATTTTGTAAAGCATTTGTTGATGCAAATATTTACGTCAATTAACTTATTATTGTTACAGCTTTAGGAATCAGGTGGTTTAACAGTTATGATGGTCTACATGGGTCTTTTTCAAATATTACGCTTTACTAACTTTGTCATTATACCCAGTAAAATAATTAATTTGGAAACTAAATATTTAACAACTACAAAACAGTTGTATCGCTGTGTTATTTCCCCGATATAATGTAATAAATACATATTTTCTTTCCTTAATTGTGTTGCATGAACAACTACACCGTATTAATATTCTATGATAAAAGCTTTCTAAACAATTTTACAGCAAATAACTATTTGTAAACGCTTTTGCTGTTAAAAAAGACATAAATGAATTGTATCAGTTTCATGGGCAAACAGCATTTGTGTCAGTTCTAGTGATTTTTGATAAGGCTGTAACCTGGTGACACAAACGGCAGACATTAATGTTTTCAAGACCGCAATATATTTATCAACATATTTTTCTTTGATGAACGATATGAAAATGTTATCTGAAGGTGAACTATGATGTTTATAATGTTGTATTTACAAGTTATGTTGTTGTGAATTTATGATAGCGGCTACTATTTAGCAAAATGAATAAACATACTATCAGTGCTATAAGCTTTAAAAATTATTTTACAACCAATAGGGGAACAGTGGCTAAGGAAACTTTACCGCTTTAGCATGTAATAGCCTCAATACAACTGCTGCTCAAACAAGGGCTGGCTAAAGTTTATCACGTTACCTTCTATTGGTGAGTGAAATGTCACTGCCAAAGACAATGATAGTCTTCCAGCAGTCCAGAATTTCTCCTCTCACTCAGCAAACAACTTCATGTAACTCACTGATTCTCCATTCATATTAGGAAACCATTTTATATGTAGTTACTTGGAGTACTCATTGGACAACTTTTAAACAAGTTTAGAAAATATCAGTAGATTTTTATAAGAATATTCGCCCCAGAGATAATTTGGGCAAATGAAGCTATCTTTAAAAATAAATACACATATAAGCTGTATAAAGCGATATTTCGTAAGATTGAAATACATACTGTTCAGCAAAAAAGAGACTTATACAAAACAATACATTTGATTTTGGTTTGCAAAGTGTAATAAAATTTACCGATGCTAGTAAATGTTTGTCTTTAGTTTTTAAAAGTACGGGAAACTTAGTTTATTATTGGATTGACCATACAAAGTGTTACTTCATCTAATTAGAAATAATATTAGCAAATGTGAAGGGTCAATTAGACAGCTTTATTGGCAACTGAACCACAGTTAACACTAGACAACCCAACACTGACCAAAGCAAGCTGACCAACTGCTAAGTAAGACAAAATATATTACATGACTCTGGGTTGAAGAGACATGACACTCTGCAATGGCCAAAATGTGATGCTCAGAAAACATAAGTGACACTCACAGTCAATCTTTCTAAGTTTTCCCTGCTTTCTTGTCGTGCCGTTTATATGTTCAGACCAAGATATAAACTGCAAATTGGATTTCAACTAAATGTAAACAACCTAATAATCTCTCTAAATGTGTACCTCGTGGAATTATATTATAAAAGAAAGGCAAACATGATAATTTTGACAACTAATGGAAATTATATTTTTTATTGTCACATATTATTGTTTATATTAATAATTTATCATTAACTTTATTAGGCTAATAAAGCCATCACTCAATGGTACTATTGTTTATGTTATATTATATGTGTTACGTTATTATATACTATAATATGTATATTTTAAATTCAAGCATAACAATCTAACAAACCATACTACATGTGATTTTTTGTTGAATTTTGTTAAACAAGCAAGCTTTTATTGTCCAAACAAATTAAAGACTATTTAGCTGGCTGACTAAAGCTGATTGATTGATCAATAGCTCTGTTGGTATATTTAGCTCATGTTTTTAGATAGCTTGGCTTAAGGTATAGCCTCAGTTTCCTAACACAAACTACCCACACCACTATTATAACAGGGGTGTATTGTTTCCTAGGAAAGTTTTCCAGTAATAAACTGCTTAGTCTTTCATTATTATGAGCAAAACTATAACGGTGATGGTTGGTAGAGTTGCTTGACAGTTGCAGCAAATATCGTTACTCTTTGATATCAGTTTAATTATGAGACAAAACAAAAATATAATACAAATTTAAAGATTATAACTAAAATTATCACTGTTGGCTGCTGTATTGCTCAAGATGCTGTAGTACAAAAGGCTTTAGTCATCAAATGCTTTAATAAGTAACTATAGAAGCAAAGTCGTGTGAATCAATAACATGAACCAGTTCTTTTTTTAGTTTCATGTTAGACCTGCCTATTTTATAGCTAGCAATGCTCTCTAACATACAATAGTATGTATGTAATGTGTAGAAGACAGTGTATTCACTTAAAATGACTCAAGCTCCTAATGAAGCATAGCGAACCGAACTTCAAGGTTACATAATATATTATATAATAAGATAAATATAATTGCTAATAGTTTGTTATACATAAAAAGTAATGTTGATAGTTTATTAGAAATGTTTAATATATTGAACATATAAATTAATTTAAATACTTGCAGAATTGATAAAAAGCTTGCTAAAAAAGTTTTACTGATACATGAAAAGGTACAATTACCATATCATTCAATAACAGACTCTTATATATAAGTATTCTACTAGAAACTAAACACTGCAGAGAAGTGATCCCAATGCTTGGGTTTCTTAGCAACAGCTTGGAGACGGTCATGCATAGATGCTATTCAGCTTTGTGCCTAATGTAAAGGTTATTCAGGTATCGGAGCAGCTCAGAGAACCAAAGAACTTAATCCAGACAGTTTTCTTAATAGTAATCACCCTGAACTATTCATGTAAAGACAACTCCCTTAAGTTTCTTTTGGACAGCAAAGAAATCAAATGAGTCTTTTGGATTGTTGATTTTTGCAAGCAGATACTAAAAAATCAACGTTCTTAAATTACTTAGAATCACACGGATTGCGTGTAACCTTTCGAGCGGTTGTAATTTTTGTCTATATGTGTCAGTATCCCTGGGCAATTTTCTCAATGATACAAAATTTCTGAACTCTTTAAATATATCTAAATAAGCTAACAATACAATGATTTTTAGTGAAAGTTTGGTCAAAAAGTCCAGTGTCACACAGCAAATGACACCAAATACAAAAACAATAGGCTTGCAGTTTTTTAGTCCAAAATCATTTGAAATTGTAAAATTGTAGAATATAAAAAATTTGCAGATGCTTCATATACACTGATAATGGACCATTGTTTCATCATTGTTTAATGACTGAAAATAATCTGCAAAATTATAGAATTATATAATTCTTCATTTGTGTCACAATTGTTTTTTACCTACCAACAAACAAGTCATATCAAGTTTTGTGTGACATCATTCCAGTGAAATACTTCTTATCTTAAAGGAAGTAGATAATAATATTTGACAATGGTTAAAATGGAAGTAATTAATAAATGTACACGCAATAATCTGGTTAGTTTACATTGTTACTAAAAACCAGCATTTTAAAACAAACCTATTGAGGCCGATATATCGGTTGTCAGTATTTAAAAAGTTAAAGCGTGAAAATAGCACATAATAACTTTTTTATGAAATATTTTGTGTCGGACAGTATGAGTGTTAACTAGACCAACATAATCATATCTGATATTAGTCCTAACAATAAAATATTATTTTCTTGAAAGTATTATACAATAACATAATAAAATATATTATATGTTCATTTCTATATTTATTCACAGGTAGTAGCTGTGAGATAATGCTAGGAGTTGTCTCCACTGACGGGTTTCTAATTGATAAGCAACTCAAGCTTCGACCTTCTAATTCTCTTCCAAAGTCTCTCAAACTCCTTCACACAGTCTCTTTATCATTATATCCTTATTCAACAAGAGTCTGGAACTCTCAAATATTAACTGGGATGGTTAATAATGCAGTAGCGACTATTGACAACCACTACCAAGCAAAAGGCTCATTCATCACATTCAACAACTCTCCTGGAGCAATGGAGGTCTACAAGGACAGACTATATACAGCAGTGTATGGCAGGCCTTGGACCATCTATGTACATGACCAGCAGGGAAAGCAAGTCACTTCTTGGACTCACAATGACAATAATGGCAGCTGTATCACAGGACTAGCCATCACTTGTGATAAAGTAGTTGCTCCAGACAGAAAGAACAAGCTTCTCATCATCTACTCACTGACAGGGAATAAACTTAAAGACATTTCATGTCCTCAGCTTAGCCAACATCGTGTCTCACTCTGTGTTTCAGGATCAGACAAGGTTGTTGTGTCTGACTATGGCTCATCTCAAGTCTGCTTGATAGACATCTCCCAAGGTCAGCTGCTTTGGACATGCAAAGATGTTCCTAATCCACTTGGAGTAGCCTGCTATGGTGAGCGATACGTCCTGGTGGCAGCAGGCAGCAGCAGCACTGTGAGAATCCTGGATAGCTCAACTGGTTAGTTTACTTATAAATAATATACAGAATATATGTGAGCAGTTATGCTGAAAAATATGCTGTACAATCTATTAATTGATAGATATACTAGTAGATACATAGTGTTGATGTAAACCAATGTAATGCTACCCTGACTACTTCTCAGAGTGAAATTAAACACTATACATATTAATAGAGAGCTATGATAGTCAAATTGCTATAGACTTAGTATCAGCTCATGATTCAGAGTAACTGTATAATTTTCACTATTTCTCATTAATTAGCCAATTATTTTTGATTTGTCTGCACACTCAGTATACTATCACTGATTATCTGAATATCATATAAGTTATTGGTATGATATAGCCTGTGCTATCATCCGGACTCAAAGTTGTACATAAAACTATGGGCAGTTCTGCTACTAGATGGGAAATAAAAGGCACTGACATTGTGTTCCAAAGGTGTGGAGGAACATACTTTCTTTGACACGAATTAAAAATATTTATAAATTTAGGGTTTTAATGAAAAATGTTGCATTACAATATATTATTGTTTAT
Organism: Watersipora subatra; assembly: GCF_963576615.1. NCBI lineage: Eukaryota > Metazoa > Bryozoa > Gymnolaemata > Cheilostomatida > Watersiporidae > Watersipora > Watersipora subatra. Next base: position 7,295,869 of record NC_088712.1, read on the forward strand.
GGTGCTGCAGTAAAACAGGGCAGTGTTCATCTTAATGCTACTAGGAACAGTTTAAACAATAATAAAACAATTAATGTTCAGTTGTTCTGTAAAGTTTGACCTTAATTTTAGACAAGCACACTTTGTCTGGCAGCTTGTTTAAGTCAAATAAATTAGTCTTATTTTTATAATACAAATATTTGTATAAACCAATTCACTTTATGTTGTCAATGAAGATTGTATACTTGCTCGCTTGCTTACCCATAGCAGCCAGTCACGAATTGTTGATCACAAATATAGTTTCTATCAAGCCTTTTATATTCAGCCATTGGCTCCCTAATAGCTGGTATTTGGCATCATGCCAACCTTCCTGTGGCTGTAAGAGATAGCATAATATGAGCAACTAGTTATTGACACTATGTTCATAATTTAGTCATTCAGTGGTACTCAGTCTAGTTTTATTATGCAATATGGGCCTTTGAAAGGGCAACCTGTCAAGTGAGCTAAGGTTGACTTTTGAATAATTAGGCCAAGGCTGTACTCTCAGCTTAGTGAAACACAACTCAATAAAGTAGGACATAGCTGAGGAGGGGATAATTTTAAAGTGTGAAGCTTGTTATGACTAAAAATTTAATAATATTTTAGCAAAGGCTAATGAAATAGCGGATTAAACATTTTGGAAGCTTTGTATGCAACAAGGAGTGAGGTTGCAGATTGTAGCCTTAGAACTTTGACGTAAAATTTACTTTGAACAAGCAGTCTTTCAAGACACTCTCAACAACTTAGCTGTCAGGAGCATTGGTACAGTTCTATGGCAGCGCAGTGATTGATATTTTTTCTTGAGAAAGATAACTCTTCAACCAGCTTTTCTTATAAGTGACTGAAGAGTACAGTGTAAACTTTCAGATAAAATATATTAAATTATGTTAAAGAGTGTTGAAATCTGGAGTATGCTGAGACTGTTGATTATACTTATTATATTGTAGGTGAGGTAGCCTCAGAGCTGACAGACAGCGCTATTGAGAGTGGTTGTGTGTTTGACATGGACATATCTGAAGACAAACTAATTGTAGCTAACTGGAATAGTAATAACATAGCAGTCTTTCAGCTACAACCATAGCTGCTGCTTCATCCGTCTGAGTTGCTGCCTTCTTTTTTATAACAAACCATATTATTACTACACTTATTATAAACTATAAACTGCTCTACAAATGCTAAGATAGATGTACCTATCCTGGGGAATGGTTTCGATGTGACGGTTGGCTGCTCAGTAGAAACACAGATGCGCTGTACGCAACAAAGTTCAACGTTTCCGTCATCACGATTGTCTCTTTTTGCCTTTACTTTGCTCATTATGATTGGTTCATAAAGAATATTTGAACTTTCATAAAATTTTTGGTTTTTCAACCTAATATTCCAGCAAATCAAATAATAATAATATTTATTCTGACAACTTTTTAAGCCTCATCATTAAGCTATTCATGCTTTAAGAACGGCGATCTAAGATTATTGACAGTAGTAACTTTACAAGATAATGCTTCCTGTTGACTAAATATGTTGAATAAGGCTTGCCTGCCTTGCAATAAGCTGACATAGTGTTGATATTAGTACACAAGTTCATTAAATTATATTATATGTCAATTTGACATTGTACTACCTTTATCAACAGTGACTTCATTTTAATTATTTACCTAGATGTTTTTTAGTTTTTAGCACTTCCTGTTTCATGTCAACTAACGCAATCAAAACACAAATATTATGTTGTTGTATATATTAAGTCTAATTTCATATTACTAGTTCATTAACTGAGTATGTCATTATATTCAATAAAAAGAAGATTAGAAAAAGCCTTTGTTATTGTATTTCTACATATTTCAATCATCAGCCATTTTACAATCATCGGTATTTATTATTCTTAAGTCATCAGTATTTATTGACTCACATCTACTGCTGGTCTCCTAACAATGTTAGCCCGGAGGGTTGTTGTAGAAATAGTTTCACTTTCTTAGAGATAAACTTAAACAGAATTTGTAACATTTTCGCTAGATAGTATCAGCATTATTCTTCCATTGTAGTCGTTTTCTATATTAGAGGAAGTCTTATGGCTAAAATGTTTCAAGATTAAAATTAACGAAACATGATGGCCTGACAAAGCGATTAGGATTCAAATCAATGGACTAATTCACAGAGGTAGCTCCTGACATGTTAAGCCTAAATTTGCTTTTGGCAATGTGCCAAATCTACTAGCAGAAAGTTGAAATTCGGTCCATACTCAAATTATCTTCTTCAGGAGTAATGCTTGTATTTGCTAATTTAAAACATAACCAGAGTGTTTTTATAAAGAATAGCTAGCCCAAGCTTTTGAATCGTTGGTCTGTGCTATTAAACCTGATTTGGAGATGCTGAATTGAAGCTTTTCACTTCAGTAGTCATGACCGTTGCACTCAGGACTCTATTTTTTAACCTAACAAAACAACTTACCCTACAGGATGAATTTATTCGCGGAGTTATATTTCACGAAAATTGCCATTTCATGCATATTCGCGGATTAATTAATTCGTGGCTGAGAACTGTCACTCTCTATGCAGAGTTAACTCTATTACGTCTACCAATAAAGTTAACCCTACGCATGCGCGCATTGCGTGTTTCGTTTTTCTGTTAGCTTACAACTACACATCCGGGTCGATCGTGATAAGCTATAAATTTTTTGCTGCATTCAGAGGTTTTCACGAATCATCCTAAATTTGGAGGCCTTTGATGAACCAACAATTTATGGTAAGTAATGAGTTTTTCACATTAACTAAATTAGCTGAATTTTACTTTGGTTCTTCGGTAAAACGCAATATTCATTTTTTCCATCCCTACAGCTTCATTATTTGTTTTAGTGTGAGAGAGAGATTTTTCAGCATCCACGAAAGCACAATGATTGCAAGGGTGGTAGATGTCATTCTTAAAAGATTACCAATCATTCAGGGAGGTCTTGAAATAGAGGTAGAAGTGACCTCAGCTGCTAACGAGGAAAATATATCTGTTTTAAAAAGTAAAAAAAGCATTTACAACCACAGATCTTTGGTCAACCGGCAGAACTTTGCATTAGTAAGCCACGAGGAGAGTTCTGATGATAACTTCCTTACCAGTCATGTAGTAGCGAGAGAGTCGCCTTTAACATCTACCCAATACAGTGACAGCGATATAGGGCAGCTATTACCAAAATAACTAGTCAGAGAGCACCATTACACGCTAGTACACTGTATTCACTTGTCAAGAGTAACAATGTAATTTTATTGCTAGACAACCGCCATATGGACTAAACTGTTTATATTTACTCCATTCATCGTTTGTAAAATTTTATTCGTATTTGAAATATTTTATTTGTACACTCAAGTTTGTAATAACTTATAACATATCTATACATGAAATGTATAATTTAATCATGTTTGCTGCAGCGATATCAAGGAGTTGTTGTCGATGGAGGGGTCTATAGGTTTACTGCAGTAAACCTATAGACCCCTCCATCGATAATGGTTGAGACTTCACTGATATAGTGCTCAAAGTTGTCCACCGAGCCTGTATAAGTACAAAGATGGAAAAAGTTGTTAGCAACAGTTTATTACTAAAAGTTTCATACTGCATGCAGTAATCATCAGAGCAGTAGTTTTTCAGTTATATATATATACATATATATATATACATATATATATATATATATGTATATATATATATATATATATGTATATATATATATATATATGTATATATATATATATATATATATATATATATATATATATATATATATATATATGTATATATATATATATATATATACCAACAGTTTTAATTTAATAACCGAGTAACCTAAAACCTAAACACTTGTTTAACTCTTCTTAGCTACTCTAAATCCCTCTTAACTCTTTACTACTAAATATTTATATTATAGAGACAATTAAGTTTTTAGTACACTCTCATAATTCTCATTATCGTTCAATCTTGTACTCGCAAAAACCACAATATTAAAAAAAACATTTAAATTGTCTCCTATTTTGCACCGTCAAATAAAATAATTGATTTCAAAGTAATCAGCATTTAAATCTACCTCAGCTTAATCAACCTAAATCTAAAAATGTGATGCAGAGTGAGTTTAGACTTTTTCAGCTATCTTTGTTGCCATCATAAAAACAAACGGAGCAAATTCAAGCCTCACAGGTTATATTTATTACCCCTCATATAGTTCACAACATTATGATTCTTTTCATTATTATCATTATTTTATGTTGCAGAGTGAATTTTTCTCAGCTTGTTGTCTGGTAGTACACTGGTATACGGTAAGGCTTATTTATCTCAGATATCCAGTACTTTCCATTCATATTTGGGCGGATACTAACAAAGAAGTGGACTATGCAGCGTCTATATCCTTCCTTGATGTTATTGTTTTCCAAAAAAAAAAATAATGTGACTAGTACCGCTACTCAATAGATAATAGTTATCAAATTTCAATTGTGAAACCTCTGGAACTGTAATGCGTCTGAAAGGCAAAGAAAATAAAATGATCGAAATCCTTTTTGCAAAGTTAAACTAACTACAGTTGACTGTACATATGTTTTCTGTAAACATATTGTCTTTTCCAGTTTGTAAGTCAAAGAATAATAGTTTACTTTAATAATGACACACATCCAAAGTGTCATGTATGAAGCCTGGTAAAGCAACACCACAAGGCCCTTGGCTATACACAAACACTGTTTTGATCTACACTAACCAGCTCATAGTATGTCATCAGATTAAGTTGATCCAAATGTGGATCTCCACAAACAAAGTCACAAGGGTAAAAAGCTGCTGAGCTAATCAGTCAGTAAAGAAAGATATCAAGGTGTTCCAATGTGAATAAGTCTTTCAATATAACACAAAAACATGGTTTCCAATGTCAGCAGTAGCATTTTGTATCAGGGAAAATTGAATGTTGGAGAAATAAACAATAGTATCAACAAGTGAATACCACACATAAACCTGGAGACACAAAAAACTATGGAGACACAACCTAATAAGTAAAATTAGGAATAACAATCTTTGAATAACAATAATGACCTTGTTTAGTATACATTGTAAAATCTTTAGAATTAAAGTATTATATTTTGTGTTGTATTGTATTATATTTTACTTTATTATAACGTGTAACATTATTATATGCTTTGTTACCATATGTTGCGCTAAATTATAGGTGCACAAAAATATGTTACTGAATACTAAATAGGCTAGTAATAGCCTATATAATATTCAGTAACATATTTTTGTGTCGTAGTATATTGCAACATATTGTTGCAATATATATTTTTTTGGTGCAATGTAAGCTAGTAATAGCCTATATTGTTATTACTTTATCAACTTGTGTTATTAACTTTATCCATGTATCATTGGTATCACTTAGTAATGCTGTTGTGTTTATCATGGGCTTTTCTTACAACAATTTCAACTGCACAAAACGCTTTTATCATGATGTGTAGACATGATACAAACACATTTTCTGTGCAAAAACTTTTTATTGCCCAGACAACACCCAGGTACAAGAAGACATTATTGTGTAAAATAGCAAGTACAGCTTATGGTGCAAATTGTGAAAAAAATACTTTACCAAAGTTGTTTTTTCGCCTTGAAACAGATTAAAATTTGCGTAACTTTATTTTAATGGAAAAAAATTGTTTCCGACCTTCAACAGCTCAGTTTTCAGACAAGCTTTTGGAACGGATTTTGTTCCCGAACGGAGGATCCACTGTAGAGTTGCCCCGATTAGAATATTGAAATCGGTATTGGTGAAGATATGGGTGTTAAGTGTCTGGAACGGTACTGACCAATCTTTTCTTAAAAAATCAGAAACTTCAGATACTTGTTACAGATCAACTATTTAGCAGAAAATTATATTTTAGCCTGCTACACTAACAGAAAATCATTAGCTGCAAGTTCCTTATGTTTAGCTAATGAATTTTGGGCCTTTCACACCATCTATTTCATGTCGATAAGCTAATAAACATCCACACAGCTGAGGAATCTTTTGGCTTCAGTCAGGACGTAATCACAAAGATCCGTATTTCCCAATTTCAGTAATATGATTCACTGCAGCCCATCATGAACAAGAGAACCATAATGAGAAACAAAAATGCGGTGAAATTTCTCTATTTACTAGCATTACGCGAATAATTTGAGCAGTCATGCACAAATTTATCTATCTCACCTTTGTTCCTGACAAGATGATGTATCGTTTGTATCACATAAACTAACATCAGTGGCTAATCGGTATTTACCCTGTCATGCATCATCTGTAGCAAGTGAGTCCTTCTTTAGTACGACTGGCTAGATCAATAGTGAAAGAAAATAAAAGCGTCTCACTGAGATAATCGAATCACTAACGGTAATTAAAATAAACATTATTTGCTCCAAACTTGGGCGGGCGCAGAAGTTCGTTCAGCAGTAGAAGAGAAACTTCAATATTGCGGAGAAAGCTGTATCACTAACAATAATTATCATTATTAATAGCAGATGTCAAGAAATATTGACTGCTTTGTTACTAGATGCACGGGAGGTCAATATGTGAATGTATATTCATGTAAATCTTTTTTTGCATAAATACAAACAAATAAATACATCAATATTTATATTTTCTTTGCATTATATTTATATTTGCATAATAAAACTAACTATCATCTATGCAACATAAAATATCTGAAGCGGATTATTTTTCAATAAGAATCGGTATATCGAATCGGTATCTGAATCGGCTGGTGAAATTAGAATTGGAGCATCTCTATTCCACTGTACGTTATTAAAAGATATAGGTCTCTGAAACTTATGAAATTTTAAATTTACATAAGTTTATAAACCTTTACAGTTGTTTTATTTATTTTTAAATCAGTTTTTCCTGCACAAAACCATTTCCTCAGGATATGAAGTATTAAAGTTATAAAGGTTTGAAACAGCTTTAAAACCTTTACAAATGTTTTATTTTCTCTCCTAATTTATTTCAACCGCACAAAACACTTATCTCGTAATATGTAGTTGGAAAGTTAGAATGGTAAATGTGGTTATATGCTAAATTCAAATCAATTTTCTGTCCAAAGACATTTTTATTACTCGGGCAACCCCGGGTAGCACAGCTAGTGTCGTTATACAATACTCTAGAATTGGTAAATTATACGATATAATAACACAAAATATATGGAACAAAATCAAATTATGGCCATCTAATCAGAGGTAAAGTATTTATCACACTTTTGTGTCATACCAAGCGCATTCTGACGCATCGTTCGTTTTAATGGAACCTAGTCATTTGTGCAATGTTTCTGATGAAGTGCGAAAATTAAAATTTGCAATGTCTTTTGTTTTTCTTTCCCTGAACCATTCAAAATAGGCATAGTTTCTTTACAGTACTTAGTTTGTTTTATAACTGTAATGGAAAATATAGAATATATAATTTGCTTGATTTTAAATAATTTTTCGTTTTAACAGGCCAACAACTTCAAAAAAAGTAATGTGTTTTTGTAACATTATATCTAGAACGCTACAGAAATAAGCTTTGCCGGCGTTATCACGACGTCATTAGGGAAAATTGTTATCAAGTGTCCCAGCAATGTTCCAGGAATTTTACTCTAGAATGTCTGAGCATAAACGTCCATATAACATTAGCATGCAACGTTAACTGGAATGTTATAATGTAACATCATTTTTACCTTCCAATCAATGTGCAAGCAAGGTTCTAGGTTTGATACTTCAAAATGTTGTATGTATGTTTGCACTTGAATATTTTACAGTAACATTCCTGGAACATTCAATATCAGAGTTTTCTAACAAGGTTATGATAACGTTTGCAAAGTTTATTACTGTAAAGTTTTGCTGAACATTACGATAATATTTAGACACTACAATCTGCTCAGTATTCATGCAACATTGCTGGAACATAATACTACAATTCTCATCAGATAAAAAATGTAGAACATTATAAAAACATGTTTGCATATTTGCAAAAAACATTAATATGTTTGCTTTGAAGGTATTTTATGATAAAGTTACGTAACATCCCAGGAATGTTGGTGTTAGTTGGGATAGTTTTTATAAGTGGGGTATAAGACAGTATATGGATCTGCTTTTACTTAGGCTTAGCTAAGGGAAACAAACCTGAATCCAGTGCTACACACTATATTTATCATATTATTTATACAACTACAACAAAATTATGATATATATAAAAACTGTTAATAGTTTAATATAAATTCTCAACACATCCATAAGTTTCAACTTTTATTGCATTGACGAAAAACTTCCTAAAGAGGCTATCTTGATACATGGAAACTGTGTCATTACCATACCCTACATTGATTGATTCATATACATAACTCATCTAGTAAAAAGTACCCACTGCTGATAAGATGTCACACCCCATATTTTTCTATACCAAGCTTTAGAGATGGCTATACATAGATGTCATGCTGCCTTGTAATTAATTTAAATGTATCGGACCATCAGAGTAGCTAAAATAATTAAAATAAATTAAAAATGACTGGTTTTCAAATTAAGTTTTCAGATCAAACTATTAAATAAATATAATTGGAAGAAGTAATTTTTTCAGTTATATTAAAACAAAATTTTTTTGAAACAATGAAAAATTACACGGATTTTGTGCATAAACGGTTGATGAAGCAGGTTTGAAATAACAAAAACAATTTGTATACTACAGAATTACAAATTTTTAATAAAAGCATTTGTAACGGTGCAGTCTGAGTGTTCAGTTGACTAGCATCTTTATATCCAATATTAGTGTTCATACTCTACTATTACTTCTTGCATGCATTACACAATGTGTTTTCCCTTGTTCATAGGTGGTAGCTGCGAAATAATGCTAGGAGTTGTCTCCACTGAAGGGTTTCTAACTGATAAGCAACTCAAACTTCAACCTTCTAAACCTCTTCCAAAGTCCTTCAAACTCCTTCACACAGTCTCTTTACCTTCACGGCCTTTTTCAACAAAAGTCTTGAACTCTCAAATATTTACTGGGATGGATAATAAAGCAGTAGCTACTATTGACAACAACTACCAAGTAAAAGACTCATTCATCACATTCAACAGCTACACTGGAGCAATGGAGGTCTACAAAGACAGAGTATATACAGCAGTGTATGGCAATCCTTGGACCATTTATGTACATGACCAGCAGGGAAAGCAAGTCACTTCCTGGACTCACAATGACTATGATGGCAGCGGCATCACAGGACTAGCCATCACTTGTGATAAAATAGTTGCTCCAGACAGAAAGAACAAGCTTCTCATCATCTACTCACTGACAGGGAATAAACTCAAAGACATTTTTTGTCCTCAGCTTAGCCAAAAATATGTTTCACTCTGTGTTTCAGGATCAGACAAGGTTGTGGTGTCTGACTATGGCTCATCTCAAGTTTGCTTGATAGACATCTCTCAAGGTCAGCTGCTCTGGACTTGTAAAGATGTGCGCTTTCCACTAGGAGTATCCTGCTATGAAGATAGATATGTCCTTGTGGCGGCACTCAACAGCAGCACTGTGAGAATCCTGAATTGCTCAACTGGTTAGTTTACTTATAAATGATATACAGAATATGTGTGAGCAGTTGTGCTGACAAATATCCTGTACAATCTAGTAATTGATAGATATACTAGTAGATACATAGTGTTGATGTAAACCCATGTAATGCTACCCTGACTACTTCCCATAGTGAAATTAAACACTATACATGTTATTATAGAGCTCTCATAGTCTACTTGCTATAGACTAGTATCAACTTACGATTCACAGTAACTGTACAATGTTCTTTATTTCCTCTTAATCAGTCAATTACTTTGGGTTTGTCTGCACACCTAGTAGACTATCACTGGTCAACTGAATAACATATAACTTATTGGTATGATAGCCTGTGCTATGATCAGGCCTCAAAGTTGTACATAAAATGGTGTACAGTCTTGCTACTATATGGGAAATTAGAGGCTCTTATAATGCGTCGCAAAGTTGTGGAGGGACATACTTTCAATGAGGCAAAAAAATAAAATTTAACTGATTATAACTGAGTTCAGTCAACTGAATATCATATAATTTATTGGTATGATAGCCGGTTCTATCAGCAGGGCACAAATTTGTACTACTACTATTAATTATGATGCTTTGGTAAAAAGAGGACAATGGTCTTTTTAATGCTGTCCAAATTTAACTATAAGCAATACAAATAAAACTAAAATAATTTATATTCAGTCGTTCGGTCAAGTCTGAAGTCAATTTTAGACAAGGACACTTTGTCTAGCAGCTTGTTTAGTTAAAATAAATTAGGTGTAATCTACTATTTATAATACAAATGTTTGTATAAACCAACACACCTTATTCTGTCAATGAAGATTGTATACTTGCTGGCTTACCCATATCAGCCAGTCTTGAATTGCAAGTCACAAATATAGTTTATATCAAGCTTTTTACACTCTGCTATTGGCTTCCCTAATAGCTGGTACTTGGCATCATGCCAAATTTCCTGTGTCTGTAAGAGATAGCATAATATGAAGAACTAGTTATTGACACCAAGTTGATAATTCAGTCAGGTGGTATTCAGTCTATTTCTATTCTGCAAGATGGGCCTTTAAAAGGGCAGCTGATTGATGCTTGCTCTCCAATAGTTAGGCTAGGCCTGCACTCTCAGCATAGTGTAAACATAACTCGATAAGGTAGGTCATAGCTGAAGAAGTAATAACTTTGAAGTATGGAGCCCATCATGAATAAAAATTAAATAGTCTCTTTCCAACAAAGACTAATGAAATAGCGAATAAAACTTTTTTGAGGTTTTGTTCTGCAACATTTAAGGAGGTTGCGGAGTGTAGCCTTAGAACTTGGATGGAACATTTAATTCAAACAAGCAGTATTTCAAGACTTCTCAACTAATTTGCTGTGAGGAGCATTGGTACAGTTTTATGGCAGCACAGTGATTGAAATTTTTCTGTTTGCGGAAGGATAACTTTTCAACAAGCTTTTCTTGTAAGTGACTGAAGAATACAGTGTAAACGTTCAGATATATTATATTAAATTATGTTAAAGAGTATTGAAATCAGGAGTATGCTGAGACTGTTGGTTATACTTATTATATTGTAGGTGAGGTAGTCTCAGAGCTGACAGGCAGAGCTATTGAGAGTGGTTATGTGTATGACATGGACATCTCTGGAGACAGACTAATTTTAGCTAACTGCTACAGCAAGAACATAGCAGTCTTCCAGCTACAACAATAGCTGCTGCTTCATCAGTCTGAGTTGTTGTCTTCTCTTTCTTATTATGAATTATAAGCTACTCTATCAAAGTTGAGAGATGTACCCATATTGTGAGAATAGTTTATATTTAGCTGTCTACGTCTCTGTAGAAAAACTGATTTGCTGTACACAACAAAGTCTAATGTTTCCATCATCAAGAGTTGTATTTCTCCGCCTTCACTTAGCGCTTTATGATTGGTTGGTTCATGAAGAAAACTTGAATTTCATAAGATTTTGGTCTATGAACTGAATTGTTGGCAAACCAATTAGTAACAATGTTTGTTTTAACAATTTTTAACTTTCATGATGAAGTTTTCACGCTCTAAGAACAATGATCCAATATTATTAACAGTAGAGACTTTACATGATAACGCTGCCTGTTGACTAAGTATGTGAATAAAATTTGGCTGCCTTGAAATAAGCTGACATAATTTTTATATTATTAAACGAGTTCATTAAATTATATTATAAGTCAAGTTGACATTGTACTAGCTTCATCAACAATAACTTCATATTATATGCTTATATGTTTTTTTTTGATTTTTGTACCTTTTGCTATATATCATCTAACGCATTCAAGACACAAAGATATTATTGTTGCTTATAATAAATCCAGTTTCATATTATTGATTCAATAGTTGAATCAGTAAATCAGAATAGTTATTATAGCCAATGGAAGGAAAATTAAAGCTTTCCATATTGTATTTTTACATATTTGATATGTCAGCCATTTGGCAATCATTTGTGTTTATTATTTTGAATTCAACAGTAATTATTTATTCAGATGTATTGCTGGTTTCCTAACAATGTTAGCACTGAGGGGTTGGTATAGAAAAAGTTCTACTTTCTCACGAATAAACTCGATACAAAAATTCAAACGATTTTGCCTGAAAGTATCAGCATTTCTCTTCCAATTTTAGTCGTTTTTTATATCAAAGGTAGTTTGACGGCTGAAACATTTCAAGATTAAAATTTACAACACCTGAGGTCCTGACAAAGCAAGTAGTATTCATATCAATGGACTACTTTACAAAGCATAGCTCCTGACATCATGTAATGTCTAGGTTTGATTTTGGCAGTGTGCCAAGTTTACTAGCAGAAAAATGAAGTTTAGCTCATACTCAATTTTTTTTAGAAGTAACACATTTTTTTCTAAATTAAAACATATCCATGGCTTTTTTCTAGAACGTAGCTAGCAAAAACTTTTAAATCGTTGTTATTTGCATGTAAACCTGATTTGGAGATGCCGAGTTGAAAATTTTCCCTTCATTGGCTCAGCCCTGATACTTGAGACTCTAATTTTTAACCTAGCAACGTCTTCTAGTGCTTGGCAGTGCTCTAAGTTTACTAGAAGAAAGCAGAAGTGGTTTGGAGCCCGTGTGCACAGGGCTATGATTGTGTCAAACAAATTGTCTTTAAATTGGTATGTTATACTGTAATGGTGGAATGTGAGATTGACAATTACTTGAAATAATATAGGGGTGAGAAGTATTAATAGAAATGAACTGACCCACAGTTCAGTATAATACAGATTAATAATATAAGAAATCGCTTGCAGCGAGAGTTTATTCATTTTTTTACTTATTCTTAACTCGCAGACAATTATTACTATTGTTTTTAATTGAATAAATATTCACAAGAGCGAGTTAAACATGATAAAATTTATTATTAAATTTATAGAAAATGAAAGTATACAGGAAATCAGAATACCGGTTTTGTTGTTGGCGCTTCGCGTCGGTCACTCCTTGTATGTACGCAACTGCCATGATAAGAGTGAATTTCTGGTTTGGATGCAGTCAGCAGCAGGATCTAGCATCTAGTCACTAGGTACTGAATATAGAAAGAAGAGACAAAAAGCATTTGTTGGAAATCGAGCACTGGATGACGTAGAGAGAGTCACTCACTGCGTACTATCAAGAAAGGGGAGTATCGGTAGACTGCCCCATCAAAAAAGAAATTGGCTGTTAGACAAGATCCAGGCCCGCTGGCGTCATTCTTATAGCTAAGGACAAACCGACACTGTTGGGTCAATTCAAAGGTCAATCACGATGTGAGACGGTCAGGTACTACTACTGTAAACAGTTCGAGCGATGCAAAAAACCGGTGACTACGCATTGCTCTATAAACTATTCAAAGCAAGAGGACAACTCCAAGTTTCAAGTGATAAACAAAAACTACCAAAATATGGTATAACAACAGGTAATGGAGTATAGATGTTTAAATACTTAATATCTTAGTAATTTAGTTCTTGTTAATTTAGTCATGTAACCAGTGTCTTTGCTTATACTGTAGGTTATCTTTTGCTGATACCTAGTTATCTGACGGTGCTTGTTATTAAAACTATGTTTTGCATTGCAGTTGTCCCTGATGACAAACAGCCATAGATATGAGTGCTGCTCAGTTGTTACAAAAGCAGCTGACATAACAAGTACCGATATGTCAATGTTCATCGGTGGTCAATATAGAATAACATTGAAATAAATTAATTTGTAGAACAAATCGTTGATGAATTATGGTATTTTTACTGGCTTATTCGGATTTGTCAGGGCAGATCAAGTTATAATATAGACAAAATCTAATGCTATGTTCAAGGAAAATTATAGTATACAGGAAAATCTTGAAGCTAAAAGAAAATTTTCAAAAAGATTAACTCTTTCACTACCGCATTAAAATCTTACCGAATTAATATTCTGCCCGAATTAATGAAATAAATTGTTCGAAAAGCCGATATACTGCTAGTATTTTAGCAATATCTTGAGAATAAAAACAGATATTGTTTTACTGTAAAATGCATCTTATTCAAAACAAAATTTCCTACAAGATAAGTAAAAAGTAAATTCCACTCTTGTGCAATATCTAACGTTTTATTTGCGCTGAACCAACGCGGTGTTTTTCTTTGCGATGTCGATAATGATCTGGTTTCACCGTTTTGAAAAATAAATAGAAATGGAATCGTTGAACCAAATAAATTTATTTTAAAAGCACGTGGATTGGCAACAAGGTTGTTTCACTGGAAACAAGTTTTTATATGTCTAGCTAATGCGTAGGCTTCGTAATGAAAAGAAAAGTGAAACCCTATTGATAAGCCGATGTATAGTTTTACAGTTGGTACTTTTATCACTCGGAACTGTTGAACGCAATTGGCCAAAAAAAATTCTATTAATAGCAAGTGGTTGGCAACAAGGTTGTTTCACTGGAGACAAAATTTGATTGGTCTAGCTATTGTATAGGCTTCGCAATTAAAAGAAAAGTGAAACCATATTGAAAAGCTGATATATCTGCTTACGGGCTGTACTTGAATTACCACTAAAGCCGATATATGGGCTTATGGTAGCGAAAGAGTTAAGGAAAATTTGTTGCCACAATGATAGCCATCTCCGCAAAGTCTCAAACCAGTTGTACTTTCTTCTAGTAACGTCGGAACACTGCCAAGCAGTAGCCGGCATGTGGCCAAGTTAGAAACTATAATAGTTATTAGTGATATGGTCAGAGCAACTGAAGTCAATGGGCTGGCCTGGCATTTCCAGATCAGGTTTAGTGACAGAGAACAAAGATTCAAAAGCTTTTGCCACTATGTTTTAGAAAACTGCTATGGATATGTTTTAATTCAGTAGAAAATTCAGTATTTAACTCCTTCACTGCCATAGACGCATAAATGCGTTTTCGTAGGACGACTGCCGTAGACACATTATTGCGAATCTCCCAGCAATTGCGTAGTTGCCTAATTTTATAATTCGTTGACAGCCTATCCCACGGTCTTTAAGACTTTTATGAAATCGACAGTGTTGTCCGAAGATTTGTCTATAAAACTAGCCTAAAATAACGAAGCAATTTTAAACTTTTGTTTGAGAATTTCTAACTTAATAACAAACATTTTTTTTGTGTGAGTTCATTAATTATCGCGCGCGAGTCAGAAAACAGGTAATTAGTTATGTTGATGACATTATAGCTAATTCAGACTCAGATTTTCATGATTATACAGATAATTAAAGCAGCATCACTGTCTCTGATAGTGGTGAAAGTAATAATTTTGTAAGAGTAAGGAACATTATGGAGGATCGTTAGAGCTTCGCATCGATCGTAGCTTCACACAGCTTTATCATTGCACAATGTATAGATCCATTGAATTGTTGCATAGCAATGATGGTTAAAATGTTGGAAAATTAAAATATGTCACAAAAATGTTCTAGATAGATATTGAAATTGGAAAAAATACTGTTTACATATCGTAATGCAATTTCGGCAATTTTCGGTAAAATGGCTCACACTTGGCAGATACCCAATTTTGTACATGCTTGGCAATGAAATTTTAATTAATTTAATCAAAAAGTATCGGCTTGTTTTCTAGCATTTGCTATTGTTATTTTTATGTTTGACGAGATCTGACAGCTAAGATGTTTTAAAGATTGTTTGAACGCTTAACAAAAAACAAGGTTCAAAATGTTGCCACTATCTGTTAACATGGTAATAGTTGAGATCAGCCATTGCTTTCAAGTTGTAACATTTTGAGTCTCTATTCTCTCTGTCTCGTTCCAATTACTGTCACCATATATGCTTTTATGGTTGATCTGAGCATTTTACCTGAGATGAAGTGCCGTCGATTTTATTTTTGAAACATCCTAGCCATTGGACCACCTGTAACATCAAAGGCAATCAGAAATGTTTGAAAGATACTGGTACTTTCTGGTGAAATCTATAAAATTGTGTATAAAGTCATTTGTAAGGATTTGAAGTTATTTGTAAACCAACCCATCTATGTTACGATTGTTAGGAAATCAGCAGTACATGAAAGTCAACAAATACCGATGACTTCAAATTAACAAATACAGATGACTGTCAAATGATGCATGAATAAAATATGTGCATATAAATACAATATGTAGAGCTTTTGAAAATCTTCCCTTTATTGGCTCTAATAACATATTCAGTTATTGAATCGTTAATATGAAATTAAATTTATTATATACAACAATAATATAATTGTGTCATAAATGTATTAGATGATACAAAACTTGAAGTTTTAGAGAATAATAGAAACAAAAGTAAAATCAATAAAAACTGTTACTGATGACAGAATGGTAGAAGAATATCACCGATTTCAACCTATTTTATTAAAGGATATCCAAACTTTATCAGTTTATTTCAATGTAACCAAATATTTTTTTATACATTTTGTAATAAAATGCATTATTTTGTAAAGTTTCAAATGGTATTCATATTTGGAAAAATGTTCTTAGAGCATGAAAAGATTTACGGTGACAGTTGAAAGTTTGTCAAATCAAGTTATATCACCTATGGATAAAATGGAAAATTAGATCATAAGCAATAAATCTTATAAATGATCAATTTATAAAATTTATTGTTTGATAGAGTTTGATGAATCAGCCAATCACAAAAAGAAAAATTAAGGTGAGGGAAGATGATTCTTCATTACAAGAACAATTAAAACTATTTTACATAGAGCAAATCATTCATCTTATACTGAAAAGGGACAGCTACATTGAAACCTTCTTTTTTGAAATGGGTTGTTCTCTCTTGGCATTTGCAGAGTAGCTTAAACTTTATAATAAGAAAAAGAGCAATGGAGCCCCCTTGAGCAATGGAATGGTTCATAGTGGCTACTGGTTCTCAACTAGCAACCTGCACGTAGGCTACCTCCTTGTTGGCACCCCTTAACCTTTTGAATACCGTTCCCGTAATCTGACGGGCTGAGAGCGCAGTCTCAGCGTACCCAACCCGTAATTGCCCGTCAGATCTGAGTCTTTGATACGTATTTTTTAAATTCATTTATTTATTTTAAAAACGGCACTAAAATTTTTAATTAATATTTTTAAGAGTTTTAAAATATATCACACTACTATTTTGAGGCAATAATTAGTCCTTTATACGCATGTGCAAAAAGAACACGTTGCTAAAAGTTGATCGTTCTTTTTGGAAAGCTTATCATCATGAACGGACGTGGTATTTCAAGCGCTGCTAAAAAGATTCGTTTACAGGAAGATATCGACTGGTATGAAAGTGAAGCAGAGGATTTCAGTGCAGAAGAATATGAAGAAGAAGATGAAAGTGAAAAAGAAATTCGACAGAGTGAATCGGAGTATGAAAGTGAGAGTGAAACGGCCGGCGTTGAAGGAGGGAGTCATGACGGATTTCAGAGAGGAGCCGATTTAAAACCCAAAGAATTTCATTTTGATGACAGCTTGGCAGGTGTAAGAAGCCGAATTCCTGGTCAGATAAGTATTTTTGGCTATTTAAAGCTGTTTATTACATCGGCCATCATGAATATTATAGTTGATGAAACAAATAGATATGGCCTTCAAAAACATGGCGATGCCTGGCAGCTTGTCGATGAAAAAGATATTTGGCGAATTTTTGGTTTAATTTTGCTTATGGGTATTGTTAAAAAGCCTACTCTGTCGTCTTACTGGTCTACTGATCCTTTGTTATCTACGCCAGTGTTTAGTAAAATGATTTCAAGAAACAGGTTTTTAATGGTTTTAAGCAGTTTGAATTTCACTGACAATTCGGAAAACCCTGCTGGCAATAAATTGTTCAAATTAGGAAGTGTTTTTGCCATGATATGTGACCGGTTATCTTCTGTTTTGCTGCCTGGTAAATTTATATCTATAGATGAAAGCTTGCTGGCTTGGAAAGGGCGACTCAGCTTCAGACAGTATATTCCATCTAAAAGATCTAGATTTGGAATAAAGCTGTTTGCTCTCTGCGATGCTGTCTCTGGCTATGTGCGCAAGCTGTCTGTGTACATTGGTGATGAGCAGGAGCAAGCCGAAGGAACTGGTAGAGGAGTCACTCACAACATAGTCATGAAATTAATGAGTGGTTTACTAAATTTAGGTCATTGTTTATTTATGGATAATTTTTATAATTCGCCAGAGTTAGCAGCTGAACTTGTAAAAAATAATACTCATGTTTGTGGAACTTTGCGTCCAAACAGAAAATGTGTCCCCAAAGATTTGAAAATGTATAATGGAAAATTAATTAAAAAAGGTCAGACAACAAGCTTTTCTAATGGGGAAAGTATGGTTGGCTGTTGGAGAGATAAAAAATATATTTCTGTAATTTCAACTATGCATAAAAACATGGATGTTGCAGATACAGGCAAAGCAAATTATAAAGGGGATAAAGTTTGCAAACCAGCTGTTGTTTTGGATTACAACAAATACATGGGGGGAGTTGACAAATCGGATCAAAATTTGCATTATTATAATGCTGCGCGTAAAACCATGAAATGGTATAAAAAACTATTTTTTCATTTATTAGATATTTGTGTATACAATGCGGCCATAGTTTATAGAATTCATAGCAGCTGTAAAATAACTGACTTGCAGTTTCGACAGAAATTAATTCATCAGATATTTGAATATACCGGTTCTTGTCGCAAAAACAGTACTCCCCGCGCTTCAACTTCTTCTACTCATCGAATAGTGACAAATAGTCCAGGGAAAGGTAGACCGGCAAAATACAGAATTTGTAGGCACTGCAAAAAGCACGGTGATGACAACAAACCTAAGCGAAGCGAAACTAAATTTAAATGTCTAGCATGTGGAGTACCTTTGTGCGAGTCGTGTTTTGATGCTTACCATGGTAAATAAATTCATTTTAAAATTTATTTACCGTGTGCAAATTCTTCATTGCTTTGTATCACTTGCTTTTGTAAATACACTTGCTAAAATGTCATTGTCTATGTATTGTATTTGTTTTACATTTACAGGTTGTATTTGTTGTGCATTTACAGGTTTTATTTGTTACAGACTGTATGCCAGTTAGCATGAAAGTTATAACTGATTTTAGGCGGCCATGTCAAGCCTCCATTTTTCGCTTGTCATTAGGGCCACGCGCTGAGCATTTTGAGCGGCGCTCCCGCATTGCATCAAAGATCATAACTCCACTTTCATTGCTCTTAGGCGATCATTTTCTTTTGCAAATTGTTGTAGACATATGAATCCATAGAACTACTGTTTGTACAAAATTTTCAATTACTTCTATCATTTAGAAAACACAATTGAAAATGACGTACGAAAATAAAATATTGGGAGCTTCAACAAGTTGAGACTTCTGCAGGATAGCAATTGCAAGCTATTTACATAAAAAATATATCAGTTTGTAGAGAAATTTCTCAGCATTCCTATGCATGTTAATTTATGTATCTACCTCAAGTTTACTAGACGTATCTTCAGTTTTTACGCAGTCGAGTCGAAGGCTCAGATCGCCGTAGTAAATGCTCTGGTACGCTGGGGAATTCCCAGCCGTAAGCGCCCGGTCGCTAAAGGGTTAATCCTTTCCAATCCAATTATGAATGCATCAACTGTCCGCTACGACTAATTAAGTTTTCATACAATTGCAATATCAAGAAATGTGTGCATTAGAACTGTGATTGCTTAGTCTAGGAGGGTCAGATTGTGGTTTAGTCTTTTGCAATAGAAAGCTGTCATATTTTCCCACCAGAGTGTATTGTTCGTTTCATCTCGTGCTATAATTCGTTTTTATCGCTGTACCAAGTTACAGATAGGACAGCAGGCTTCGTAAGAAGCTTCAAGTACGCCAACTTTGCAAAAATGACGTGCTGTTTCAAAGTGTAATATTGCAGTGAAATTTTTTCAGCTGCTGCCTAGATATGTTATAAGTAAGCTCACAAAAAACAACAGCAAAATATTTATTAGATCAAGAGATACAGCAAAATAAGTACAAAATCTTCAATTGGACAATTGGCAGAGTTATCACATCTTACCAGACATTATTGACAGCAGAATGTTTAAAATCATTTAAATTGAAACTTTTGTTTATTCATTAATTTTCTTTACAATAAAATACATTTACACAAAAACATTCATTGTAAATCACATTCAGTATGCCAGCGCCGGAAACACAGCACTGTGCACAGGGGTATATTGCCGCACTCGAGACAACAATACTTAGCTTCCACTCGTTTTTTATCAGTGCTCTCGGCTGTTCTGTGCCTTGAAGCATTGCACACATGACATCGACGGGCATGTGGGTTTCCTCTACTGCTTATTGCTGGATTGAAAGATGGAAAATGGTGATTTGTGTTTAGACAAGCGAAATCAGTGCCAATTGACCATGGTCTTCCACGCTGGCCGCTAGTACATGTAGGGTCTGGTCCAGTTTTATTCAGGAGGATATCAACCAGTTCGAGCTGAAAATCAAGCGCAGAAATCATGGTACCAGTGTTCTGCTTGTAAACAACATGTGTGTTGTGTGTCGCACAGTCGAATAGATAAAAAAGCTTTTTGTACCACTTCAAACTATGGCGATATATGTTATAATAGTTGATGCACTGATCTGCCAAATCTACACCACCCATATACTTATTGTAGTCGATAATTGATGCGGGTTTCAGTATCTCTCTGTCATTCATGTTCTTTTTTCTAAGGTTTAAAAAATAAAATCAGAGTGCTTGTTAGAGCCAAATACAATAAAGTTTATAACTCACTAGCAGCCGATCAATGCTGGTGGACAGGTGAAGTATTGTGACTGGCCTTTAGCGAGTGGTTGTTTTGATGTAAAATTTTTGATATTTTTCGACGCATGCTTTTTGTTGGAACGGAGAGTTCCATAAGCGTACGTTCTTCGTTAATACAATTCCTTCAGCAACTGAGGGCTGGTGTACCAGTTGTCCATGACAAGTTTATGGCCATTGTTGAGAAACCCTTCCATCATATCCAAGACGATTCTGTGTGCTACCCCTTGTGAAATGTCAGCATTCTCTCTATGCCGTCCTTTGTACAGTGAATATCAACAGACATAGCCGGTGTCACTTTTTGCTAAAACATAACCTTTCATACCAAACCTTGCCCTTTTCTTTAGTAGATACTGCTTAAAATTAGGTGACCTTTGAACAGCAGCAATGTCTCGTCAATCGCTATGTGCTTTTAAGGACTATACACACTCTCAAATTTACGATTTAGTAGGTGAATTATTGGAGAGATGCAGTGGATACGACTGGTGGGCGTCAAATCATTATCCACAAAGTGCAGGGCATGCAAGACTTTTATGAATTTGTCTTGTGACATCACGCTGTCAAAAAGTTGGGTGGCCAGTTTGGGATCAGTGCTGAAATAGGACTGAAGTGTAGGCTTCTTGATTATGCCAGTCAGCATGATGAGAGCAAAGAATCTCTGAATATTGTTAATGTTGATTGGCTGCCAGTTCTGGTGTTTGGAGTTTCCAAATAGGTTGGTTTCTACTAGGATCAAATTTATAATTTCATCAATCAAAACATATAGAAATAATCTAGAAGTGTGGCACCTTGAGGCCTACAAACTTTCAGACCAAGAGTGCCACTAAATGGGAATTTCGCGATTCTGTTGGGAAATATTTTTCTGTCATTGTCATTAGCCTAAATCCAAACCGAAAATACTAACAAAACTACTGAGTAATAATGCATTAATAGTCAAACATTATACAAAACATACATGAAAACCATTATACTGCGTAAATCTGACAAAACACAACAACTCCAATTCTCATATTTTACACTATGATGAACTTGTCAATGTTTTCTACACAGTAGCAGTGGCATTTTGAAATCTTTGGGTTATAGAGAAAATAGGGTAGCAAACACACATGTGGAATGACAATTTGAATATGATATGTAGTTATCTCTTAATTAATTATTCCGTAAAATATTGGAAAGGAAAAATTTTACAGAAATTTGAGTTACAATGTTTTGTCAGATCTGGGCAGTACAGGTGAGCAGTCATAACATCTGCGTGTACCTTTTTGAGCTTGGGGAGCTCAAGCACCACCATAAGTTCTATCTGCACCTATTTGACATCGTCCTCTCCTTTTACCTTGCCCACCACCGAAAGCCCCATTTTCACGACCACTACCACGACCTCTACCACAACTTCCACCACGACTTCCACCAAGCCTGCCATCACCATCACCTGCATTATGATTTTAAACTTTTATAATAAACTATCATGAAGGTACTACCATAAGTAACACAGTTGAAACAAACATTTCATGTAAAAACATGCCGTGTTCTGATCTTGTACTAGATTCATCCTCATTAGTCATATCTGCCATGTCCTCGTCATGACTGCTAGAATGATCTACTTGCGGTGTTGAGGCTCTTGGTCAATGATCAACTCCTACATTCTAACCTGAATGCAATGTAAGGGATCATGGTATTTAGTATTTCATGCATGCAACTGATTCCACTAAAACTACTACAACTACTACTCCTAGTTCCATGAGCTGGATTGTCTTTCCTACCTTATCAAAACAATCACTGGGGCAATTTAATAGGGTAATACTCACATAGACAAAATAAATCATAAAACTAATTGTAACTGGCAATAAATCTCACAATCTCTTTCACTCGATTGACAGCTGCCGCGTTGCTATGGAAACGATAAAATAAAAATATTTTGATCAGCTAAATAATTTTGGATTTCAAATAATTACTAGGACTTGTACTCACCTTGTTCTTTTAAATGATCATCAAATGTGTCACCATATTCTCCATAATCTCAATAATCATTTTCCCCAGAGCTAATAGCAATGCTAGAGGCATTTAAAAAAATGGCTTTCCATGACTAACGATCGTGAGCAAAATGACTGAAAACCGCTCGTGGCGTATTGCTTTTTACTATATGCATAAAAATGGTGTAGTGCCCCTCAGACACTTAGAACCAAAGGTAATCTATTCCTAACATCGATTACAACAATGATTTTTCCTATGACTTTACTGGACAGTCAGTATACTATGTTTAAACCGGACCCACTTATAACCACGGTTATTCCGGGATCAGGGTAAAGAGAGTGTAACTCCTACACGGAAAATCCGGTATCAGATTAGAAAGGGTTAATGCTATTAACCGAGCTATGTCACAGAGTCACCAGGCTTGGGCTAGCTTCTCCAGCTGCTTATGCAATGAATTGTTCAAAACAACCAACCATTTCATGAGTGATTTAGCCAACCCTGACACAGCTGTTGGGTTTCTTCAAGTTCATCCATCAAAATCTGAATATCCATGGCAGGCTCTATGTGAGTCGGTATTCCATTTTTCAACTCGATGAGCTCCCGCTGCCGGCAGTCTTCCCAGGTATGTCACCTGGGCTCATCAGCATTTTCATGACAGATTCTGGCTTGGTGTTGCAAATTATAGTGAAACTTGGCTAGTATCTCCAATCATCTGATTTGAGGGCTCCTTCTCCCGGCATAGCCATTGGCAAGAAGGATGGTCTGTATGCAGAAGAAACTGTTGTTTGTAAAAAGAAAACCATAAATGCTTCACAGCCATCACCACAGCTAACATATCACTGGATTACACAGTAAATCTTCTTGGTCAGTGCTAAGGGCTTGCTCAAAAACAATCACTCCCTAAGTACCTTTCTGTACTTGTGACAGCACAGCACCACTCCAAAGCTATCAGCATCCATATCCTAGATATAGATCCTAGATGCTTGGATCAGGATAGCCTAAAACAGGTTCCAAGGCCAGACACTCTTGCAGCTCTTTGAAAACCGCCTGCTCCTCTTTTCCCCACGTCAAGGTTTCACTTTCTCTAGCCAACCTGTGTTAAGACAGAGTTGTGGTAACAAAACTAGGAATGTACTGCCGGTAGTAGCTTACCGTACCCAGGAAACCTAACAGCTCTTTGAACTGTGGTTTGCCCATTAACAGACCGCCTGCTTCTCCTCTGGGGTAGTAAATGGCCCTATTTGGTAAACAACTGACCTTGTTAACGCACCTGTGACTGGAATAGCTCTAACTTGGGGAGTTCCAGCTTCAGCCCAACTCCCTTCAGACGCAATATCACTTTCTCCAACTACGGCCAAAAAGTGTCAAAGTCAGGAACGACGACGACGACGACGACGACGACGACGACGACGATGATGATTAGGAAGTCATTCAGGTGAAGCGGCAACGTGTTCCATTGTAAGCCATGTAGGGCAGATTCTATTAGTGTCTGACAAGTGTCTGGCAAAGAGGTAACACTAAGGGGCAAACCATTTTACTTTTGCTGCCACAAACAGGTCTTTAACTCTTTGAACTCTTGCAGTTTTTGTCAATGCATGGCAGTAATCTTAGACAATCTGTCAAGTGATCCGAAGATTTCTAACGTTTAATAAATGTATCTGAATGTTCTCATAATACAAAGATATTTGGCAAAACAGTAGTAAAAAAGTCAGGCAATCTACAACTAATGTCATGAAACAGAAAAACAACAGTAACTCACCATTATTTGGGCTAAACTATAAAAGTTAGTTCAATTTTATAAAACTCACAAAAAACATTCACAGTGGCATCATACCAGTTGTGCACTTGTTTATCATCATTTCATGACTTACCACATACTAAAAAATTATAATCAGTGTCATAAATTCTTTATTCACATCACAATCATTTATGACCGACCAACAAACGAATTGTATTGATTTTTTCGCGATATCATTTTGATAAAATTTGTTAATAGAACAAATGAAATGAATAAATATATTTAAAAAACTGTTAAAATGGAAGCGAAATATTTGATCTAACATCCTGTGCGAGATTTAATTGCATTGCTTTTGTTGTTACTTAAAACAGCTTTTGTAAACAAAGCCAGGTGAATGTCGGAATAGTGGCCTTTAGGGACTTCAACACACCCTAAGCAATGTCGCAAAACTGGCTGTTTGGGTTTAGAAGGTTAATCCTTTCACTGCCAACTTTTTACAACTTAGGGTATTTGCCTAGTGCCAGCCATTTTACCGAAAATTGCCGATATTGCTTCATGTTATGTATACAGTAGTTTGTTCTATTTTAATCTTTGACTAAGACATATTTGCTACATACTTTATTTTATTTTAATTGCACGCTACTTCTATTTGACAGCCATTTTGATTATCTCTGATTTAACAAACAAAAAAATTATTCGTAGAACAGTTACTAAAAATTAGCGCTAATTATGTTTAGCCATTACAATAGGATATGTACTACCAGTGTGAAGTAAAAACTTGTGCTCAGCATGCAAGCTGTATACATGGCTAACCGCTTCTCTTTCTTTGCACAAAAGTTTATTATAACTGGGAAACCTAAAAATATTACAAAAAATGTTTGGAGAAGGAACAAATGTCGAAGGTCAGAGACACTGAGGAAGGTAATGGAAAGCCAGAAAAAAATGAAATGGGTCCAAACAAATGCAACAATCAGAACAGAATTGGCCAGGCAAACGATGCAAATATTTTAGTTTCAAGATTGTTACTTTTTGTTTCTGTTAACCATAATATGGTTTGATTATAGAGTTTTTTCCATTATTGAGGTATACTAAGGTATGAGGATATGTTAGTTGAATGTAATAAATTATGCAATCCATGATAACAAGCTGTGAGAGTCAATTTAAGTACATATATTGAATATTCACTGCTACTATTAGGGTTAATGACAGATTTTGAGCACTACCGGAAATAGACTAAGGATCTAGCCATTATCGACAACCACATTTTAAAAACTGTGCTAGATTTGGGTCTACAGATCAGATTGGCTGGTTTGGAGGATTGCTCATGGGTATAAGCAGCATTTTATTTTTGTATTTCTTCTCTTTTCAATAGCTTACTACTACCAGCTTATCAACCAAATGTGGTCTGGCACCAGATTACTAAATGCTGACTCAAATGGATGTCAAAACAAATAAGCTCCAATTGACCCTATTCTCAACCATCTACTGACCCAATACTGCTGTGTGGGAATTAGATTGGGTAGTAAATATGTAGAAATAAAATATTGAGAGAATTTCCCGTCTCCATTTTTATTAGTTAGATAATATCTTTCGTTACTAAACAAGTAGGTGGAAATCAAAACAAATATATATTAAGGCCTGTATATAAATGTATAGCATTACATATATTATGCATACAAATAAAATTGTATATGTATATATACCGTATATGTATCAACAACATATTTGTGAATTGAGTATGTTATAAGCAGCTAAAGACATGGTTTAAAATAAAAAACATAGATGAATCAAATTTTCATCTATCAAGAAACACTAAAGTATTTGATAATTTTGTGTATATTGAACATTGTTTACATCACTTTTGTTAAATATATATCTTCAGCATATGACAGATCAGTATAAAACTCACAAATTTGCACATTAATAGAACATCGTATGATACCTTCATGACAAGTTACCTAAACTAGACTTTCAATAGAAGAATGTTCATAACTCACATTCTCTTCTACACATAAAAAGCCAGATTTAGTTGTGAAATGTTGCAAATGTATCAGGACTTCAATGAGCTTTTATACAAAGACGGGTAAATGTCCCTATTGAATAAAAATCGTTTTAGAATTTAGAAAAATCAATTACTTCTCTTACCATTTGTAGAGTGGCTGATAGTTTATAATACGAAAGAAAAGACAGCAACTCAGACTATTGAACCAACAGCTATGGTTGTAGCTGGAAGACTGCTATGTTCTCGTTATTGCAGTTAGCTACAATTAGTGTGTTTCCAGAGATGTCCATGTCAAGCACATAACCACTCTCAATAGCGCTGTCTTTCAACTCTGAGACTAACTCACCTACAATATAATGAGTATAATAACACTCACAGCGTATCCATTATTTCCATTTTCTTTAAAATACTTTAATTAACACTGTCTGTAGGCTTCACAGTATTCTTCAGCCAATCAATAGATAATATTAAATTTATCCTCTCTCACATAGTTTCGTCATTTAGCTGACATGGTGCTGCATCACTGTTACTTACAGTTAATTAGTAAGATGTACTATAAAAGGCTGCATAGTATCGTTTGTCATGAATTGACTCTCAAAGCTCTTTGTCTACTTCTATTCACGACAAGCTTCTTACTTCAAAATTATCACTTCCCAATTCTGCTCTACCTTATTGAATTACGTTTACACTCTGCTAAGGATACAACATTTGACTAATTACTGCTAGAATGAGTCTCTGATAGCTTGGCAGGCAGGCTGCCCTTAAAATGTCCGCTATACGGAATAAAATTAGACTAATTACTAGCTGACTGAGTTATGAACATGATGTAGACCACTAGTACATAATATTATGCCATCTCATACAGTCATAAGAATGTTGTTATGATGCCAAGTATCAGCTGTAAGATTGGGTCAAGAAAAGAGTATAATATAACGCATAGATAGAAATTATCTTTGTTACATGCGGTTAATTACTAAATAAAAACTAGCACAAAGTTATTATATATTGATAAAACAAACTAATAAGTAAAATATAAACATACATAAATGTAATATCTACATATACAGTTGGTACACAAGTTACAAAGGAAACAAACATAGAATGCAATGATTAGCTGACTTAAAAAGGGTGCTTGTCTGCAAGGCAGTTCACAGGGTACAATGGCAACACAATGAAGGTTATGTGGAATCCTTAAAATGTTAATTTATGTATAGATACAGTTGATGACCTCAATTTTCTCTGTATGAAAAGGACTATTACTAACAGTCGAGTAAGAATTATTTTACTAAAAACTATTAAACTTAAAAATGTTTGCCTTTTGCCAACTATAACAATTATTGTTATTATTATTATTGTTAATGTACAAGGTCCTAGCAGTTATCAGAAAAACTCCCTAATGTTTTTAGGCTACAATGTATGTCCCTATAATTTTTGTCAAGGAGTATCAGCGTTTGAAGGTACCTGTACAACTTTGAGACCTGATGATAACACAGTCTATCGTACCAAAAAACCATATAATATTTGTTTGATCAGTGATAGTCTATTGAGTCAGCAAACAAGTTCAAAATGATTGGCTAAGGAATTTCAAGTAGTCAAAATTATACAGCTACTCTGAATCATAATCTAATACTAAGTCTATAGCAAATAAAATATCACAGCTGTTTAGTAATATGTATGGTGTTTAGATTCACTATGAGATGTAGTCAGGGTAGCATTACATGGGTTTACATCAACACTATTTATCTGCTAGTATATCTATCAATTACTAGATTGTACAACACATTTGTCAACATAACTGCTCAAACATATCTTTCATAATATTTATAAGTAAACCAACCAGTTGAGCTATCCAGGGTTCTGACAGTGCTGGTGTTGTGTGCTGCCACCAGGACATATCTTTCACCGTAGCAGGCTACTCCTAGTGGACTGGGCACATATTTAGAAGTCCAAAGCAGCTGACCTTGAGATATGTCTATCAAACAGACTTGAGATGAGTCATAGTCAGACACAAAAACCTTGTTTGACCCTGAAACACATAGTGAAACATGTTTCTGGCTGAGCTGACAAGAAATTTCTTTGAGTTTATGCCCTGTGAGTGAGTAGATGATGAGAAGCTTATTTTTTCTGTCTGGAGCAACTACTTTATCACAAGTGATGGCTAGTCCTGTGATGTTGTCACAAGTATCGCAGTGACTCCAGGCAGTTACTTGATTTCCCTGTTGATCATGTACATAGATGGTCCAAGGGTTTTCATATATTGCTGTATATAGTCGGTCCTTGTAGACACACATTGCTAAAGCGTAGTTGTTGAATGTGAGGAATGAACCTTTTACTTTGTAGTTGCTGTCAATAGTAGCCACCTCTTTATTATACATTCCAGTTAATATTTGAGAATTCCAGACTTTTGTTGAATAAGGATTTGATGGTAAAGAGACTGTGTGAACGAGTTTGAGAGACTTTGGACAAGGTTTGGATGGTCGAAGCTTCATCTGCTCATCAATTAGGAAGCCGTCAGTGGAGACAACTTCTAGCATTATCTCGCAGCTATTACCTGTGAATAAGCAAAAGAAGAGCTATGAATATATATATATATATAATATATATATATATATATATATATGTATATATATGTATATATATATATATATTCATAGCTATTCATATATATATTCATATATATTAATATATATATATATATTAATATATATATATACATATATATTAATATATGTATATAATTTTGAATATGTCTCCAACACGCTGATGCAATAAAAATTTTTGTTACTGTTTGCAAGGTTTTTTGCTATAATATATATAATTCAAAAGAATTGTCTTTCCAATGACATTTATTCATTAGCTTTATTAAAGAAAATAATTAAAAAATCCGTCTCGCTTGATCTATTTTATATTTTTAGCTACGCTCATGCTTCAATACCTTTAAACAAAAACAAGGCAGTATAACATCCAAGTATAGCCAATTCTAAAGCTTTGTTCAGAAAAACCGGAGTTGTGACAGCTTTTCAATAGTATTCCCTGTTTAATAGTAGATACATGTATATGTATATGAGTTTATCACCGTGTGCTATGGTAAGAACACGATTATCATGTTTCAGGAAAGCTTCATTAGCAAGCTTTGGTATTGCCATAAAAATTAAATCTCATTGATACAGTATGTTAAACATTGCTATTAAAATCAACAGTACCTTTATACATATGGTAACAATATGGTTAATATAGTATCTAACACAGAAGTCTAGTTTGTCTCCTTTAGTTAAGCTTTAATTCAATTCAGATCTATATGCTGTTTTATACCTATTTTCTACAGATTTTGGTACATGTCATAGAGAGTATTACAAACTATGAAAAGGCAGTTCAAAATTGAAATGAAAATAAGAATCAGTGTTTTTATGCTTTTTGATTATGTTTAACTAACCTTGACCATAATTGAACTGCCTATCTATCAGTAACTACATTTGTTGACCTGCTAGCTGACTGTGTTCATCATATAGTAGTTTTAATAACAACATGATACTGATCAGCGCTTGCGTAAAAACATTGCGGATGCAAACTGTGTGCCCTCAGGTTACTCTGACCAAGTTATACAATTTTTTTGACCAACAATGTAGATCAAGCTGATTTTTGGCCTCTATTAAAAATTTTTTTTGCCATACAAACCCAGCAAAAAAGAATTCAACATTCAAATTTGACAGTCAGTGTGATGATTACGTCAGAATAATAAACGTGCTAACAAGCTATTTTTAGTTATTGCTAAAACAAAACTGAATTTTTTGCTAGATGATAAAATATTCGAAACAAACAAGGTGAAGTCTATAAAATATTCAAAATGCATACTAAAAATTAGCTTCAAGGGCCTGTTTAGTGAGCTAAATTTATGTAAGTTCATCCAATCTATATGTCCATCAAAGGTAAGAACTCCCTGAGGTAAATACTGCATATATTACATTGTACCGCTACATTTTATTACTAAACATAACTACTAAACACACTGAAATTACTGTAGGTAACTATTGTTACTAAGGGTGTCATATTATTTTTAATATGTACAGTACATATATTAAATTCTCATGATCTTTAAAATCAG
Organism: Watersipora subatra; assembly: GCF_963576615.1. Lineage (NCBI taxonomy): Eukaryota > Metazoa > Bryozoa > Gymnolaemata > Cheilostomatida > Watersiporidae > Watersipora > Watersipora subatra. The sequence goes on from NC_088712.1 coordinate 7,326,452, forward strand.
ATGTTTCAATAGATATTTACATGTATAATGGGTTTTTATTTCCGTCTATACTAAAATTTTGTTTTAAGATGCCAATGCAGGAGCAAAATAAAACTATATTGCTAGAGTTCAACCTATTATAATAGTGGCGCATCTAGTTTTATGACAGGCATCTAAAATCATCTTAAACCATTTTATGTAAAAACATGAGCTAGAATTACCATTGACCATTAGAATTGACCATTAAATCAGCTTTAGTCAGCTGCCAGATAGTCTTTAATTTGTAATCACAGTTATAACGTGTTTGTTGAACAAAATGAATCAATGAATAACATATAGGGTTGTTTGTTTGATTCATTGTTTTTTAGTTAATTACAAACAATGTAATATAATGTAATGTAATAACTACAATATGTATAAGAGCACATTGTAAAAAATACAAGATGAAACACAACACTAAAACTAATTGGTTACATTTTAAGTTCAATAAAGTGAATAATAAAGTGCAAATAACTCGATAACATAAAATAATAACAATATAATACATAATAGTTTTTAATAAAATTTATATAATATTATCAATAATAATAATAATTCAATTACATTATTTGATAGTGTAAAATAATAATGATATAAAAAATAAATAACCAAGTTTGTGAATAATTTAATACAATATAGGGTAATAAAATACATGATTATACAACACGATTTAACAAAATGAAATATTAAATAAAACCCAAACAACATAATATAATTTAATACTAAAATATAACAAAGTAAGCTAAACAAAGTCATTCATATCACCCGATTATGTGCCATAAAGTGACCTATTAGGTTGTGTATCTAATGTTCTTTGTGTCTCTAGGGTTGTCTATGATGTTGACCTGTTAATCCCATTGTATATTTTCTCCAAAGTATAACTTTACCTAATATACAATTTCCCTATGGGTGTATAAAACCATATATCAAAAGGCTTATTCCTTTTGAACCTCTTTGATATCTGTTTTTACTGACCAGTTAGCTCAACTGCTTTTTTACTCTTTGACTTTTTTTCTGGAGATCAACACTTGAGTTAAGAAACTCATTGTTTACCATGACTAAGGTTCTTTGCGTCGGAACAGCTTTGGTGTACGGCCAAAAACTTCATATTTTGGCTTCAAAAAAACCTTCATACCAAAAAATTTTGATTTGTGTGTAGTTAACAAAGTTTAATATTATTCCTGGACTTCAACAGACTGGAAAAAAACTTTAATTACAGAAAAAATCCTTACAGCTAACTATAGGTAATTAGGTTTACAAAGATATTTTTTAACCATATTTTTTTCTTAGCAATGGTCACTTTTCTCAGACTTGCTAGAGATGCAAAAGTTTCACATTTAAAGTCTGATGATCATCTATCGAGGAATAGTGCTAGTGACAGAAATTAATCAGTTTTTCCTTAAAAAATTATGATAATAAAGAGTAAAGAAATAAACAAAGCACAGTTTTCTGTTTCAGAATCTACAAACATATTAATGGAAAATATTGGATATCTGTAGGCTTGCCAGAAACCAGTGAAACCCCAGAAAAAGAGCTGGGAAAAATCCACTAGTAACAATAGGAAAGTAATAATCATTCAATAATAAATAATAATGCTGTGAGCTGTTATATACTTATTAGTGATAACCTGTTTGGTTAAAAAGATTCTCAGCTTGTAATTCATGACAGAGGGTACTGAAAAAAGTAATAGCCTACATTGCAATGCATTTTTATCTCTTTGATTGCATAAGTTGAGGTAGATTTTAATGCTGATTACTTTGGTATCAACTTTTTTAACAAGAATTTTCTGAAAATTGCAGACATTTATTATTTATAAAAAGTATTATATTTTCACTAATTTTTTTATTATTTCAGTAAAAAACACATCAGTAATAAAATAGTTAAGGGTTTAAAGTATAAGGTTATTAGTAAAAAATCATTATTATAAATCTGTTAGTATAAAGTTTTTAGTGATTTGAATTAGATAAACAATTATTATATTTTAAAGCGACTTGCCATTGTCTTTCACTTTGCTGAGTGAAGGCAAGTCTATTGATGGAAGAACTGCATCAACCAACTGTTGCACGCTGCTCTTAGTACTATTGTAGCTTGACACAATGTCACACTGTAAAATAATATAAAACATTTTATTGATTCTAAATCCATAAAACTTTAAAGCAACATACAACAGACTAAAATGTAATATGCCTTGTTAAGACAAAAGTAGTTCCCACACATCTAGGATTTTACCTGAATGTTTTTTTGCTTCAGACAAACCAAGCTTATAGTTTTTAAATTTTACAAATTTGCAGCAGTAATTGAGCGTAGCCAAGGATGTTTTACCTTTCTTGTTAATAGTCGGCAACATCAGTTAGATTTTCAGTGCAAAGTACTGCCCAGCTTTTACGCCAGCAACTAATGATCATGTACATGAAAGCAATTGACTTTAACGCGCGTGAGGGTATACATTTTAAACTGTAATAAGATGGATCAATATTCATGCATATGAAAAATAAATTGTCTAAATTGCTAATTGAGACTGCAATGTTGGAGAGGCCCTGTTTTACATTAAATACATGTAAACCATTTGCAAAACATTAAACACTCAGTCTATCCTTATAATGCTTCCTTAAGTTGATAATTTTTCATAAAATATAAGCCAGTTTTTATTACAAAAAATGATTCTGTACAAACCATAAAGCAGTTGATTGTTATATTTGCGCTTTAAAACTCTGATAGTTTTTCATGTGGTTTGAAACTACTATACTGATAAAATAAAATAGGCAAGAATTAGAGTTGTACATAAAATATTGCTTTGCGCAGGACTTGAACTCATAACATTCACCTTAGTAGACCATCGATACCAGCATTAATAGACTACCTTCTCGCTTACCACTCAAATGTTCTCACATTTATTATACTTAGCTAGCCTACAAATGGATGCATATGAAGTTTATTCTAAAAATCCAGATTTATGAAACATGTGCATGTACTTTCAGTAGGAACATATGTCTGTAGGTTCAAATTCTTTGAAAATTTTATTAATTTTTCTGGGTTTCATTTTGTGATGCCAATCAATTCAGTGAATAATTGTGAAAAACAGCCAAAAAAGAGCATAAAGTCATTATTGTAACTTGGTTTAAGAATAAATAAATTTATGTTTTCAAATTATTATTTTAGTTACCTAAAAACTTGAAGCTTAGCAAGGTGATGATTAAATAAGAAAGAACGAAAAGCTGCACCCATTTAAGTACCTATTCAGAAACTCACTCATACCTGGTGAGCATGCTGAGCCCTGGAATCTACTTTTTGTCTGAGATTCCTCAACTGGCTCCATTTAACCAGTATTTCATCATCCAGAAAATCAGTGATGCAAGTTTTAGTCTTTAGCCGAGCTTCTTGGAAATCTTCCTCAAGTTGCTTGTATTTCAAAGAAAGTAGTTCCATCTGCAAAAACAATTCAGTAATTAATTAAGCTATTTGATCGATTAGAAGCATTAGAGTGACACAATCTTTTACACTTTGTTAGCTATAAAACTGACCGATAGCTTGTAACATTGTCATCAGAGGGTTGCATAATAGTGTTATATTCTATTGGTTATAATAAATAGGTCAAAGCTGTAGTAAAGCATTTGAATGGCAACTCGGCATGTTTAACTCTGAATCTGTACAGTAATAATTAAAGTAGCCTCATAATATGAATTATATATTTAAAAACTGCCATTGCGAGTATTTAGAACATTTCATAAACTATTTTACAAAGCTGAAATATCTTATTCATTTTAGTTAGTTTGTCCTAGTAGGTTTTTGTTAAACAGATTTTATGTTTTTTTACAACAAGGTCTGATAGTATGCAATGTACAGAAAACTAACCTGAATTTAATTACATATAAGTATATTTAATTATATTACACATATTAAATTATAAGCTAAGACCAAAATCAACTATTATTGACAATATTGATGTCATTTACAACATGATAAAAAATATTTTACTTTTTACCATGGGCAACTTTGTTTGAAAATAAGCTTGAATGCATTTACTTGCTCACTTTAATGATATTTTCCATTAAAAATCAATCACTGAGATTATGTATGTGGTTTACATTGACAATTGCCAACTGGCTTATTTAGACAATTATTTTACCTCTTAGGAATTATAACAATTTCAGAAAGTGTTATTAACGGCAGTAATACTTTAACAATTTTTCTTAGAACAATGCCTATATATAGTCATACAGTATATTAGTACACACCGGATAAAAGTGACCAAACATACGAAAAAATCAAGGTGCGAGTTGAGTTTCGAGAAAGTTTTTTCTTTGAGTAATCTTTGAGAGAGGAGCATATGAGCTGGTTGCCAATGACCACTATTATATAACTGAGTATTTGAGAAGCTGCTTTAAAGAGCAAAATCGCTCAAAATTTCCTCTTGAATCGGTTTGAAGAGAAGTTCTGAAAAGGTTCTATAAAAGTTATATTGAACCTGAAACAAAAGATGGCAAACCGGATACAAACATCCCACGACCCAGTAAAAAAAATATTGCTAATTGCATTGAAACTTTACTGATCTGTTTAAAAAAAGGCCTAGAATACATTTAACAAGATTTATTTGATTCAAAAGAAATGATTATATTAACCTAAATAACATTCAGCTAACATTTCTATTAATGCTTCATAACTAAAAAGAAGTTTGCTTTTCTCTCTAATATTGCTTTATTTAAGTTGCCAGACTTTGCTGTTATATCATCATCTAGAGTAGACACATGCAGATTTATGAACATATTTTATTTTTGTTGCTAACAGCACGCTAAGAAAAGCTTCTGTCTGAATGAAAATTTTAGTGGTTTTAAATTTTAAACGATAACATTTAGTTTTGCATTTGCTGATGAAATCAAGCTGCATTTGTTTTGATGTGGAATAATAGTGCTTATCATAGATAAACTATTATTTATTTAAATTATTATTAAAAATGATGAATATTTTTAAATTGCAACTTTTTCATCAGTACAATATGCTAATTCATTCTTCTTTATAGAACATTGTTTGTCCCATGTGTGACTTCATGGCAGGTTGAGGCCTAATTCTCAGAAACATTCACTGCTTGTGACAAGAACGAAATGAGACCTTACATTGTTCCATGCAACTGAAAAAGTTCCTAGCGTTAAGATTTCTTTGTCACTGGACTCATACATTTAGTGTCAAGATCACACTCATTTCTTGTGCAACAGTCCTCTTAAACGCTACACACAACGCTTATATTTGCAGTGAGCTAAGCAGACAATACTTATTCTTTGAGGGATTTCTAAATTATGTTTAGGAAAGAAATGTTTGCATTTTTGTTACATTATTCAGTTTTATTATTCAGGTGAACTAAGCTTATTTGGATCTTACAACATATACTAGAGAAAATTGTACATTGTTAGATAATTAGACTTCTTCACATTTGCAATGAATCATTCGCTTCAATTTGTTACAAAGATTTTTTCTAGAATGTCCAACCTGCTCATCTCTTTTCTTGTGTATCTTTTCAACTGACTGAGCTGTTTCCAAGTTGTACTCGGCGAGTGTCTGAGATGTGAACTTGAAGAACCGTTCTAAATTATCCTCCTTTTCAATCATCCTTTTCTTTATCTTATTGATCTCATCTTTAAGTTGGACTACAAGCTCATCCAGGGACACAAGCTGATGGGACTCGCCTGCATAAAACTTTTAGGTTATGGAAATATTCCACTTTCATATAATATCCTCAATGTTATTTCTATTTTAATAACCTGCAATATTATTTCCATTGCAAGTTATTAAATGTTCAACAATATACTAAGCAATGTGGTTTAAGACAAAAAAAGGCATTTTTTTCTGAATTTGAAGACTACACATATTCAAACGAACATAACAATTAATGATAAAACAATGCAACATAAGCGATAAACAAACCCAAAACTAGCTATTTACCTGAAGCAGCAAAAATTATTTGAAACATCAGAATTAATATATACTTTACGGTGAGTGAAAGTAAAAACAACTAAAATTTATTTTGGCATTTGGGCTACAAAAGAAATAAACATTAGAAAATGACAAAGGAATGAATGCAGTAAATAAATGTAGCAATTAAAAGTGATAGTAAAACAAGGTTCCATGTCAACATTACAAACTTTACGCAGGTCTTAACCTGTGGGTCTCATCTTTGCACCTTTGCAAAAATGCTTATTTTACAGGGGTGCCATTTTAAAGTTTCTGTGTATACGCAGTAGTTCAGATTCTGGGAAGTTTAAACATTGTTGAATTGGCCAAATCTTTTTGCCGAATATCTTCAAACTAGAAACTTATAGTCAAAAATGTTTCATTAGCCTATGAAACAGTTTTAAACAGTTAAAACCCATATTTGATTATTAGTGAACAGATCAATAGGTGATAAAAATTACAAAATAACACAAATTTTGTTTTAGTTTTTAAAACAATTTGTAAACATTAATTAAAACTGTCAAGAACTTCATGGTTACTTCCTTCAACTTAGTTTTAGTATATTACGAATCTAAAAATCTATATATTATTAAAATTACTTTGTTTGTTAGCAACTGCTGACCAAAGAAATATAACAAAAGATAATTTCTTGCATTGATCAAATAGCAAAACCTTTTGTTTCTAAAACAAAATTTTATAACTAGCAAAGATATGAATTTTCCTGCCCACTCTATCAACATCAAACAAATCTATCTTGCAGAAATATATGCTGAGACTTATACACTACTAATATTTTGTTGCAGCCTCTCACATCTTTTCCCATTATTTGTATTTATTTTTTCATGCAAACAAAAAACTTTTTTATTTTATTTCATGACACTTACATACTGCATTCACAACTGTCCATGAATGTTGTAGCTGATGACCTTATTGTTACTACCACTTTTGATTCACTATCTCGACTACATGACAATGCTATTATGCACACTAAAAGATACCTAAACATGTTTTTGAACTCACTCAAAAATGTCTGATTTCCAGCATTTCCTTGCTGTTTTGGCATCCGATAAAACATCAATTTATTGATGTTTACCAATGCTAATAAAAAATAATTACAAACACATGTCGACAGGTATTTTAGTGTGTCATTCTTTGTTAATGATTTATGCAACACATTTAAATTTAAAATGAAATCTGTTTTGCTAGAGCATAAATCCATTTGTTTTAATATGTTGAAGTTATTGATAATTATATTTTTCATGATGAAACTTAATTTGTTAGTCAATTTTACGTTATTTCAGGGCTCTGCTTCCAGTTAGCTTTATATTTATATTGGATTGCATAACTCTACTTTAATTTAGCATAGCTTCTTAAAACTGTGTTTCGGTTATCTTAAAACAACCAAACTAAATGTACAATGTATAGAATTGTCCAATTTGTATTGAAGCTTAGATAGTGATATTTCCATCTGAAATTTGTTTTGGTATGTTTGACATTATCTATTTGCTATGAATATGATCTAGTCAGCTATTGTTTGTAATATTCTATGGCTCAAACTGTTTTAATAATATATTGGACTTGGAATTTAGAATTGCACCAAGCACTGAGGCACTTGGTGCCAGAGTAATAGACCAGTCTAAGGGTAAAAGTTTGACCTTGTTTAAAATGGTGATGCAGATAATTACCAACTTGCGTAAAAGTAGTCAAATACTAAAAACAACTTTAACTTTTATTTTGAATTGGTCATTGATTTTTGTAAGCTTGTATTTACCTAGCACCTGAGGTAATAAAATGGTATACTTAAAATGATCAGCAAACTATTATCAAAAGCAAGGATGGCTAATTGTTTACTTGTAAACAAGTATTTTGGTGAAATGTGACAAACAGGAGTCTACAGTTGGCATGGAATTGTCAAGTTTTAGATCAAAAAGTTATATCATGGTTAAGAAAATTTTAAAATGTACTTTTTACAAGATTAATGTTAAAAGTTTTTTATACTAGGTCTCTTTTGCAACTTCATTAATTGATTGAAAACCTTTCATGTTTTGACATCATCAATTCAAATACAATTTGCTCTTTCACGGAAAACATTTGTAGACAAACAATTGTCCTCCTCAATTACTTGCGTCAATGAATAGCATTTTTATGTTATTTTGAGTTTATATTGCGATTCTCGGAAACAAAGTTTCAGTGTGGCTAAATAAAATTGTGCCCACCAGCATCATTGGCAAAATTATTTACGGAAGCTTCTTGTTTTCAACAGTAAAAGGTTGTCTACAAAGCCAGTGCAATCAAATGGCAGCTGCTTTTGCCGTTTTTGGTATAAAAATATCATTACACTTTACTGTGTTATTGAAAATAGGAGCCATTTCGTATAGCCACCTTTTACCATAAATCATAGCAAAGTTGGCAAATACTTTTAGCCAAATAAGTATGATATTTAGTTTTACAAATGAAACATACATTTTATCATAGTGTCTACAATATAATCTATAATTGTGGCAAAGCTCTTTACCAATGCCACAAGTTTCAGCGGAAAAGACACATCCAGGGCAACTCATCTTAAGGCATTTTATGCACCCCAAACTGATTGGCTTGTTGTCATGGTCAGCACAGACTCTGCTTTGCTGACTTTTCAGCAGTTCATACTGCTTCATGTTTATAGTGGGATGGTCTTCTCCAATAGCTTCATGGTATTCCTGATGCATCTTCAATACATAGGCCCAATACATACATGTACTCGTCTTATGTAGAAAAATATCCAACAGAATTATACCCTAGCTGCTCGTTTAAATAATCTTAGTGAAACTCAAAAGTTACCACTCTCTAAAAACCTAAAATGTCAAAAACTAAAAGTTAAGTCATTCCCTGCTGTAAGTTCTGTGTTTAACAAAAAGATAAATTTATCAGTTCTAATATTAGAAGCCAGAAAAAAATTAAAAAATAAACAGTAGCTACACTCCATCCTATTTTTTTATGAGCTTCATAAACAAATTTTTAGCGCATTTGACAAGTTTGATGAACACTTTGGCTGGGTACAAACTAGGCAAAAACCACCAAAAACTCAGTAATTTATTTTGAAGTTTCAATAAAATCAGTATTTTACAAACATATATTGCTCAAACTGAAGTCAATTGCTATTAACAAAAATGTTTTGTACATGGACATTCATTTAACTATGCACTACTACAAAAAAGCTAGGACTATGTACCAGTGTCTATGTATGAGATAGTGGAAAGCATTCGTATTGTCAATGTCCGACAACACAGCATAGCCAATGCCAGTAGCATCGTCATTGTCCGAGCTAACATAACCATTTCTTTTCTCTGTATATTCAGAGCCTTTAGAATTAACATCACTACCATCATCTGAATTATTATCATACTTATGAGATAAACGATCATTAGCTCTCGCAGGGTCAACTAAATTTTTATGTTTTCGTTATAAACATCGAAAAGCATGTTAACTGGTTTTTCCAACTTTTCAGGCGACTTGCGATTTTGTATTCCTTTAGCTTTTAGCACAAAGCAAAGCTTCTCAGATTAACGCTTCATATTATAATTCATCCGTTAATGTCTTGCCAATAATAATTAAGACTCACTAGCGTTTATTTCTTTGTTTATTGTCACTAGGCGACAGCTTTATAAACATTCCCGACAGCGACAGAAAAGTCGTTTCCCCCGCAACTGATTAATAACATTTTGGTAGTTTCCCAACCAAAGGGGTAAGATAATATGCTTGGAGAAGTTGTAGACGGTCACTAGTTGGTGAGATAGCGCGATTATGTAGTTGGTTGATTACCAAACAAACACAAAACAGTCTCCGACCAAATTAAATATAGTTAATCTATGTACCTCTCTCTCTGCATCATTAGAAGACTATAGCAGTTTATTAAATTAACTGTATACGTTAATATAATGAAAGTTATCAGAAATGACATATTATTTTGTTAGAGAGACATGTAACTGAGGTGGCACGTAGTAAAAAAAAATTACTGATAATTGTCTTCTTTCACATTCCGGTTAGCTACATAATGCTGTTCATCTGATTTAATTTTTTGTTTTAGTGGGTAACTGTTAGTAAATTAAGGCTTTCATGACAAACCTAATTAGAATAGCCTAAAATTAACAACAATTAATCCTGCTATCTTTGTAAAATATTTGAAACTTGTGTAGTAAACTTTTCATAGTTTGCTATCACAACGTTTCAAAGTTTTACGCAGTGAAAATTGAAAATTTGGAGGAATTTTTTTGTGTCGATGCATTGACTGCAGCATAAACCACAAGTCAGTGAACATTTAAATCGACTTTCATACCACCAGGCTGTAAATAATTTTATTTACCTAAACCAGACACTGAACAATAACAAAGCAAGTTTCAACATTGGCCATGTCTTAATTTTATAAACAAATATTAACAATTGTATTTATATATATATATTAGTTGGTACTTTGTGGTGCTGTGCGCAGAAGATCTTGTCGCACTTTGGGCAATAGGCAAAAACAAGTTGGTTGTCTTTTCCTTTCTTAGCACAGGCATCACAAGATCTTGGCATGTCTTTAGTCACATCATATAATGGAAGCTTGTCAAGTGGCCCTTCACAGACCAGTCTGTAACATAGAGTTGCACAGAAGCTAGCACCAACGTAGAGCAACACAACACCAATTTTTACCTTTTACATCAATCTACATTGTCACAACTGCAAGATGACTTTTTTGATATTGATAAACATTAATAGATTAGTTAATGTTGCAATGTAACAACCACTGCAAGTGTCATAACCACTAAAAGTAGACATATGCAGTGACCAAATGTTTAATCGAAATTTTGATTAGAAAATTATCATTATCAAATGGTAAGTGCCATGGGTTGTATGAGGTGATTGCATTCTATGCTGAGGTTTTTAGTAACTTTATTGCTGTGAGAAAACGCTCTTGCATTATCCTGCTTGTAAATTTTGTGTTATAACATTGATACTTTAAGCCGTTTTCATTGTTAATTTTTGCAACAAAAGCATAATAAAACATTGTTTAATATTGAGGCGCATATAATAACATATAGAAAATTCAATTAAACCAATTTAGTTGTTCAAACTAATTTGGGAAACGTTTCACAAGTGTACACAATTAAAAATATAAGTTTTGTTATAGCTGTTGAAAGCCAGAAAATTTATTCTTCCAAACAAGTTATGTTTTGAATCAAGTCAATTGGCCAATTTCTCGTTTGAATAGCTTATGCTGGTGAAAAAAAATCATATCATTAGAAATAATTTTGTCATAAAATCATACTTGGGTCACTTTTGTCTCTATCAGCCCTGACTAACTTTTTCATTTCAAAATTATACAACAAATGTGCCTTGTTCGCGCAAGGATGCATTTTAATTAGCAATTCCTGAAATAACTGCTTGTAGTATGCGAGGCAGTTTTGATGAAAAATTATTAATAAGGATTACTAGTTTTGCTAATCAAATAACTTAAATGCTTTTCTAATTTAGAATAAGCATACATTTGTAAATTCTTGAAAACATGTTCAACACAAATATGCTCACACTCAGATGCAAGTGAAAACAATCTCTCTGTTTTTAGCTAGTTTTAGATAATGACAAAAGTTGGATACAGTAGAACATTTGAATATTTTTTTGACGTTTTGAAGCTTGAACTGGTTAAATTTTGAGAAATTTGCAAACCAAAATTGTGAATTGAATATTAAAGTTGTCGTTAAATAACGCCAAAGAAATGATCACACTATAAAACATTGTATAGAATTACCACCAGTTATTTGTTGAGTTTTGCTAGTAGCTAGTAGATTATCTGTGACTAATAAAGAAAAAGCAACTTTCATATTATAACAAATAGTCAAATGAGTCATATCATAACTGTTTATGGTATTTCCTTATCGTCTGCCACAAACAATAGGTGATGGGAAAAATGTTAAAATGAGCATAGGTCAACCATAAAAGTTGAAACAGGCTCCTTTTTAATATAATTCACGTTGTTTATAGTGCAAGGACTAACGTGTCAGCAAGAAAGACTCATAATTCAATAAGACCATTTGTTTTGTAAACGCAGAAAAGAAGTTGTAGTTATCTGCACTGGTGAAAGTAGACATCAATATGTTAGCTGGTATAACCCATCAGTGTGACAGGAACTTGTAAAAAATTTTATTTAGAAATTGTTGTTAAATATGTGAATAGCTCTAAAAACGGCAAAAAAATTGTGAGTTGAAAGCAATAAGTTGAAATTGCCTTTTCTCTAAACTTGGTCAATTCCAAGCAAGGGGAGATAATAGCCATGAATTATTTCTGAATGCTTGCACATTGGTATCTACTATTATTTGCAAATAGGAGAAATTTACATGTAAATATGAAAAAGCGATATCAGATAATATTGGGGAACTTGTTCACTGAACTTTAATGAAACCTCAGTACAATTCTTTCATTGGTCAATTGTCTACAAAAAATAATGTATGCAAAACACAATTGAGAGTAACTTCCCTTGATTTTCCTCTCATTTTGCTAAGGTCTCCAAAATATTCTCCAACTGTACAAGTTTTTACAATAGCCATTTGTAGTAGTATTGTATGACAGCTGCTAATTCTTAACCTTTTGAACACTGGCCATTCTTGTCAATGTGTGTCAGTTACCCCGGGTAATTTGTCCAACGATCAAAAGTTTTAAAACTTTTATTAAATATATCTAAATGTGCTTATAACACAAGGATATTTGACAAAATACTATTCAAAAAGTGGGGCAGCCCACAGCAAGTGTCAAAAAACAGAAAAAACGGTATTTCACGATTATTCGGGCTAAAACTATAAAAGTTTGCACAATTTCAAAAACTCGTAAAAACATTTATAGTAAGATCATATCCATCGAGCACACGTTCATGATCATTTTATACTTAGTATCAAAAAACTCTTCATTTGCATCACAATCAATGGTGACTTACTAACGAACGATTCAAATCAATTTCTTCTTGATATTGTTTGGATAAATTTTTATTATAATGAAGGAAGTAGACAAAGATATTTGAAAACTGTTCCAAATGAAATGAAATTTGTCGTTTAACATTTTGTGCAAAAACTAATTTGATGGTTTATGCTGTTACTTAGAAAAACATTTTATAAACAGAGCAAGGAGAATGCCGGTAATCTGGCCATTAGGGTTTTTGACCCAACTTGTGCAACATGGGAATAACGGTCGTTACGCTTCAAAAAGTTAATCTTTTGGCTAGGTTAAAGCCCTGCAAAAACACCCGAAAGTCGAGTAATTTATTTTTGAAAATTCATTTAAATCGTTATTAAAATTTTATGAACATGCATAGCTTAAACTGAAATATATTTCGATTAAAAATACATTGCACATAAGCATTCATTTATATATATATTACTATAAAAAAACTACAACTATGTACAGTTGTCCCTGTATGAAATGCTTGAAAGCATTCCTTTTGGTACAGTCCAACGCTAAATTGTAGCCGCGCAAGCTACCATTACGGTCACTGTTTTCTGAATAATCAAAAGTACTAAAAGTTTACATCACTTCTATCATCTGAACTATTTTTTATACTGATCAGACAAAAAATCACTAATGATCACGGGATCAAGTCATTTTTTGTTTTACCATATTGAATTTTGAGCCGACGCTGACTGGTTTTACCAACTTTCATTTTTCTCCAAGGAGGCGCGATCTCTTTGGCTTTTAACACAAGACAACGCCTCTCAGATAATCATTTAATATTGTAATTTATCAACTAATATCTTGTTGATTATATTTATATTTTACTAGCATTCATATCCTTTGTTTAACGTTACTAGATAACAGCTTTATAAATGTCTACCAAAAGCGACATCAAAGTCGTTTCCCCACACACCTGATAAACAAAATTGTTGTCGCTTCCCCAGCCAAAGGATCCGTGTTGAAAACGTGAAACTTTAGTGAATGATGTTATTTAACAACAGAGATATGTTTTTTTTCTAATCCAGAAATTTCTGTAACATTTAAGCTCTGCATTTTACACTAATACACATTATAATAAACTTTTAGTGGAATTTGGTCAAACCCCACTTTTAATCTAAAAGTAGCTGCTCATATACCATGTTAAGTGTAAATGGTTGTAGAGTCAAACATGGATAACTCGAACTTCACAGGAACGAGCAAAAGTGTTCGAATTATCAGAGCATTCAAGTTATCAGAGCACTGTCACAAGTCCATGTATTTACTTATTTATTAGTAGATACATGTACATATGCAAACTATAATATAAATCAAAAGCACAAATGGCTTGTTTCAAATTAAATGCTTCTAATGTAAAGTTTAAAACGTTTTTATCAAAAAGTATAGAGATTTTTCTATCACTTGAGATTGGTTTGTTGTTTGAGGTGATGTTATTGCCAGGACGTTTTTTTAGATTGACATTGGCAAAACTTGATCGTTGTTGAAATGCTCAAAAGAAAAGACATCTTTTTCTTTTGAGCGTTTTACCCACGATCAATTTTGCCGATTTTTCTTGAAGTTTATGCAACTTCAAGAAAAAGTTACCAAAGAAAAATCCCTTACTTTACCTGGGATTCGTTAAGAGCAACACTCCGAGGCAGTTCAATTAAAAGTTTTACGAGGTTTAACGGTACATTGTATATCACTCACGCTTTTTGAATGGATACTTATTGAATGTACACACGTATTCTGTGTTTAGGTCAAATGATGAATAGTTTTTTTTAGCTAAGACAACGTATACGTTTAATAAAAACAATTTTAAGACGTTTTAAACATTCAACATTCCGACGTTGATTCAACACGGAATCAACGTCGGAAAACTATTCGTCACGGGCTAGCCGGGTCACGCACTCAAGGATTTTCGCCACGCACATACAAAACAACATGCTGTTTTTGTTTTGTATGTGCGTGGCGAAAATCCTTGCGCCCGTGACCCGGCAAGCCCGTGCCATTAATCGTATAGCAGTATAAATCAAATTGGACCAAACCTTTAGAAAAGTCGTTGACAAAATTATTTTGCCGATGGTGGTAATAACAACGCTTATGAATTACGAAAAGATGAGGTTTACCTCTATGGCTTTGAATAAAGTGATTTTCTAAAGCGATAACAACCGTTTCGGTAGCCGTTGGGCAAAAAAACAGTTCGAATTAACAGTGTTGAATTCGAGTTATCTATAGCAATTTATCATTACCTGGGAACGGACCAAAGAAACCGTTCGAATTAACCATGTTTTTGAGCTATCCGTGGCCGAGTTATCCATGTTTGACTGTATTTACAATGTAACCATAGTGAATACAAATGATAAATGCAGAGAATAAATTCACTAAGGTTTGTTAAAATAAAATTGCTTTTTACTCAACCTGAGATACTTAGGAGTAAAATTAGTTTCAAATGTAAGATTGAAGTTTTTTTGCAACGGTTTTTTCAGTATATTTTCCGTTAAACGACGAAACGTAAACAAATTCGATAATTTCATTTAAATTCATCGTTGAGTTAAAACTGGTTGTAGCAAAACTTATTCATTTTTCACCATACAAAAATTGCATTATCTCACCAATGTGATTCAGCCTTTAAAACCTAAAAGACTCATTTTAACAATGAGTTTACTTTTAATCCTGTGTTTACCAACAGACATGCAAATGCTTTTCAACAAGGAATATTAATTTATGACACATTTTACTGTCATATTAAAACAGATTGTCTGCTTGATCAACTTCTGAAGTTTGTATTCCTTTTTTTAAAATTGAGGTAGAATTTATGCATATTTTTCAAAACTTGAAGACAGACACCCACCATTTCTGATTTTTTACATACACTGTTAACGCTTGTAAGTCTTTAAATTATTGAGACTTTGTTCCTTCTACATGTACATAAAAGAAACGTGTGGTTATAACCGCTTTATTAGCATAATGTCTATGTGAATCAATTTACGTCACTCTATCTGACTGTTGACATGAGCTGGCATAAAGCTCGCTGCTTCAGCCTGGAGTCCCAATCGTTGAACCGATAAGTTTGCGCAAGGGCTCTAAGCATTGTTTTTACACGCATGTCACTTTTTGCTTGTCATCGTTCTCGAGAGAACTCTAGTGCTTGTGAATCTTTAAAACACTGAGGCTTGGTCATTTTAGTTCAGAGAAACCTGTGACTAAGCTACTATTATAAGCACAGTGCCTACCAAACTAAGGTCATGTCACTGTATTTGAACGTTTATTGTAGCAGGCATAAAGCCTGCTTCTCTAGCTAGGAGTTCTAAACCTCGAACCGATAAGTTTGAGCAAGAGGCTCTTACCATTGCATTTAAAACATAGTGCACCGTTTTTCGTCAATATTTTAAGTGAATATTAGAGGTTTTTTTGCAACTGTGGTTTTAGTGTTTTTTACCATCTGGTTTGCTATACAATCATCCGAGTGAGGCATTATTAGTTATATGCTGTTGTTCCAGCAGAGTGCTATAATCTGAACCGTAGCAATAAGTCACCAATGGATACATCAATGAGCGATACACCGATAAAAAGTCTGGTAACCGTTAGGGCACTCGGGCTACTGAGAAAAAACTGAGACCAAGAAAAACTGAAACGACCGTAAAAGTTAAACTGTACATACAACAAAAGGACGAGCAGCAAAACCTAAAACGTGCAAAAAATTATAAAAGGAAGAACATTTGATTGTTTCTAGGGATGTAGTATGTGCACTCTCTCTGTGCATGTGATTTATGTGTATGCATGTACACCTTCATATTTATTTAGTAAATATATATTTCATTGGCACCTAACATTCAATGATGTTGCTTGATTGCATTAGGTAAACTAAAGGAAAATAGCAGTTTCTGTTACACATTTTGCAAAGGGTTCTAATGAAAAACTGCTAATTTGGGCTTGGTAGATTAGGTAATCAAACAAGAGACAGAAGCAAAGCAACAGACAAAAGAAATGTTGTGTTTACTAAAAAACTGATGCATCGTAGTATTTGGCACAACGATAATTTCGACATTCAAAGGTTAATTAGATAAACCATTAAATGATAAATAATAATTGAACAATAATTACAGGCTATTCAAATGTTTACAACTAATTGATGAGCGGTTTAAATAAGTTTATCTCATTGATGTAATAGGCTCGAGGGTTTTTTCTCAGCACATTATGTTCATTCACAAGCTATTAAGGTTCATCAATTGATATGGTTAGTGTTTGAGCAGAAATGCAAGTATACCAGTTTAAGGGCTAAGAAAACAGCCATACACAAAGTTTATAGCTGTATAAATATAATAGGCATACTTGGTTTTCTTATAAACATAAAACAATTGTTTATACTCTGTCACCTAGCAACATTCATTCCATATTCGAAGAACAAACTTAAAATATTTCATTGTTTATAAAAAACAAAGTGAGCTGCAACAAAACTGTACAACTTCTTTTCCTTGCTCCATCTACTTGCTCTCTAAATTTGTCGATCTAAAACAATGTGTTGTGATAACAACATCACTTCTGCTTTCAATAAGAGATATTGATCATATGCCAGCTTTAATGCTTTAAGCCCTGATGCCTGATTTTTCAGAATTGTATAGAGTGTATTAGAAATCCTAACAACAGTAATTCCAACATTCAATTGGCTCTGTTTACAAAGCCTGTTGCTAAGTGACAGTGTGAATCAATCAAATCAATTTGATGTCAGAAAATGTTAGAACATAAGTTTTACTTCTATTTTAACATTTTTCATGTATCTTCATTTAATTCCTCTTCTATAAGAACAAATTTTATTAGAACTAAACGGTAAACAAATAAATGCGACTATTTCGTTGGTAGGTCATAAATGATTGTGATGCAAGTGAAGATTTTTATGATGCTTGCTATAACTTCCCAGTATATTTTGGGTGATAAAATGCTAATGATCCTGTAGGCAATAGAAATAATGCTATTGTAAATGTTTTACAAGTTTTTACAATCATACAGCCTTTTATAGTTTTAGCCCAAATAATGGTGGAGTAAATTTCTTCTTGTTTGATGAAATTTGGTGTAGATTCTCCGGTTTTATAGAGTTTAACCAAATATCATTGTATCATTAGCAAATTTAGATATACTTAATAAAAGTTTTAAAACTGGATCTTTGGTCCAATTGCCCAGGGTTACTGACACGCATTGATAGGAACGGCCAGGGTTCAATAGGTTAACATTTTATTTTCAAAATAGAATGTCTATTTGATCAAGTTTTGTATTCTTTTTCTCATTCATTTGAAAATAAAAAGTGAATATCATACAAATATTATAAAAGTTGAAAAGAAGCACCAGTCATTTCTAATTACATGCAAATCACTTTTATATGTGATGGTGCACAAAGAAACTTTTGTGCTTGTGAATTTTTGAAACACTGACACATGACTTCCTTTACTTCAGTGAAACCTGTGACTATATTTATATTATTACCTCATTTTTTATGGGAGTAAGGTCATCTAACAATAATTGACTGTTTAAACAAGCTGACATAAAAAACTGCTGCTCTAGTCACAAGTCCTAACTATTGAACTGATAAGTTGACACAAGTGCTACTACCAGTCTGTTTGTTTTATATCTTGCAGTTCTCAGTCAGTAGTTGAAATCTTGACTATAGTCCTTACCTACTAAAATGTGGGCGGAAAAACATTCTGATACTAAATTTCAAGAGAATAATCATAGACAGAATTAATGTTAACCACATATTATAGACCAACTTGGCATGCTTCGCATCCAGAAAAAATGTCAAAAAGCTATCACTTAACAAATTACCTGCAGTCTTCCCATGGACAAATCAGGGTGTTATTCTCATCATAGAAGCCAGTCAGACATTCAAGGCAGTGTACATGATTGCAGGTAAGTTGGAGAGGATTGGGTAGAGCTACTCCTTGTCTCAAACAGAAACCACATTTTACGGCAGACTGTACCATGTCTTTAATGTTAGCCATATTGAGAACTACAAATATGATTTACATTTTTGAACACAAACTAAATTAAAATTGAACAACACATAGCAAACACTCAAACGGATGAATTTGTTTTTGTTAAAATGGTGTGTTGCCTCACCTTAAACCTGTTTAGGCAGCTAGATAAATCATGTTTTTGAATAGATTTCCTTTACATATTAAATTTGTATCCCGATCCAACGATTGTGTTGGATAACATTATGAGATCAATAATTCTGAAAAAAAGGGTTATACCCAAAGTATTTATAGATCACAGCGAAAAAATAAAATGATATATTGCTGCCAGAACCAAGGGGTGTTTTTACACAATTCATTTTAGGAAGCATAACTGTAAACCAATACAGCACTAATGATGTTTATTTTTATAGTCAAGCATAGATTGCACGGCGAAAAATAAAAAAGCTTTCAATACGTTTTATTTCATGTACTAAACCTAATAATGATCAAAGATTGGTGAGTGTTCGACTACTAAAAGGGTGATGGCATACTACATGGGATATGAGTTTATTACTGCCGACCGACAACTGCCAAATATTGCTGTAGTTACGGCTAAATAAGTTCAGCAGTACGGATACAAGCGTGCAGATTTACCAACCTAAAGAAATAGTAGGGTAAGTCATAATGGACTACAAAGGGTGTTTCTATATGTCACTCTATCACAAACACATGAACCAGGTCATCTATTTTTCTGTTTGTGTTTCACTAAAGTGAAGCAATAAGAAATGCTTCTTATGACAGTCATAGCTTGAAAATAAAAAATTATTGCATTTTAGCAGTGAGCTTTTATGTCAATTTAGGCGCACTTCGAAGCACTATTTTCTATATAAACATTTGAGTACCAATTATTCTGTTAGCATTCTATCAAGAAACATCTGAACGGCATATTATGGTGGTAAGAAATGTGTTTTCAATTGTTGTAATACAGTATATGTGCTAACAAATAACTAATACTTATTTAGTTGTTATGACCTGCAATTAAATGTAACATTACAACGTAAATCGCTCTATGGAATTTTTACCTTGAAAACTTACATTGTGGATAACGGCAATCTGAGACAGATTTGGGAGCAATGCATTTGGTACAGCTAATTTTTGTGACCTTACGTGATAGGGCCACAATTTTAAACTTTGAAATCTATTTTAATAAAATTATCTTTCTGACTCAACTTTTTGGCCACTTGCCGCAAATTTCATCAAACATAAAAAAACAGTACTTTACATCATGCTGGCTGAAACTATAAAAGTTTGGAGAATGTTAAAAGCTCTTAAAAACATTTACAATAAAATCACATCCATTGAGAACATGCTTATTATCATTTCCTGACTCGACTCAAAACATACTGAAAAAACATAATTACTATCATAAAATTGTTTAATTGCATCACAATCATTCATTAGCTATCAACGAACGAGTCATATGGATTTTTTTTGCTGTATCATTCTAATAAACCTTTTATTATAATGAAAGACTTAGATAAAGATATTTGAAAACTGTTACTAATGGAAGTGAAACTTTTGTTCTAACAATCTGTGCTCAAATTGATTTGATTGGTTTACAGTGTTACTTATAAACAGCTTTTGTAAACAGAGTCATGCAAATGCAGGAACTCCAGTCATGAGGGCTTCTGATAGATAAACCCTCAACAATGCTGAAATATCCGCCTTTATGGTTCAAAGGGTTAAATGAAACACCTAAATAATTGATTGGTATGGTTCTTAGATTTGGAAAACAATCAAGTAATTCTTTAAAAAAACAAGTGCAACCTTATCCTTTCTAGTTAAAATTAGCACAATGTGCATATTTGTGCACCATGTTTTTAAAGCGTTTACAATAACCAATGATCAAAAATAAAATTGCTCAAAAACAATATTACAAATAATACTTAAAAACTTGTCTTAGATTATTAATTGGTAAACTGCTATTACAGTTTCATAATAAATTTAAAAATAGTTGGAAGTGAGTTTTGAAAAGTGGTAAAGAATAGAAAAGCATCTGAATATTAAGACAAAGTAAACTCCTTCAATTAAAAGCAAAATGCATTAAACTTTTAGAAAAGGACAATGAACTAGAGTCTGTAGTACAAAAATGATAGTACACTAATCAAATTTATGTGTGTCTGAAAGAATGAGTATGATTCGCTTTAATGAGTTCCATATTTTTTAAGCGATTGCAAAATTTGCTGAACTAAAAGATGTGCCAATATTGCGTAAATAGCAGAAGGCATTTCACTAGCCGGTATATATTAGGCTTATCACTGTGACTAAGCAATAAAGATAATGTATGCTATGCGCAACTATTATTTGGCCTAATAATTGCTTTATGTCGGCTATAAGAGCGTGATTATGAAACGGTAATTAATCAAGAATGACAGTTTTGAACATAAGAAATAGAATTAGTCAGTTTAATGCATGACAAGCTAGTTTCTTCTAAGCCATCAACTAAGTTATTATAGTCATTTGTAGGTCGATCACTTACCATATATAAACAGTAGCGTGCACTTGCTTAAGCTGCATAGCAAACTAACTATTTTCTGTTATTATAAATAGGGAATTTTATGGTTGTCGCTTCTTCTCACTCATACAGCTTTTTTCACCGTTGTGAGGCAAATAATATCATTTCGCCTCAAAAACCATCTACAGCATGGTGAAATATTTTGTACTCTTATGAGAAAATTACTCCTATTCTAGAAAAAAACGATAGAAAAAGTCTGTATGTGTTGACTGAAGCCTAACAACAACTTTGTGCAATGCTAAAAAATCTTTTTTTTTCAACATTTGCTAATCTTTAGTATGTATATTATTTTTTTATTTATTAGCAGTTTTCCAAAATACCTTGCTCTCACACCTCAACAGCTACACGTCTAACACTTCAGAGCTGACTGCAATGAGGACATGGTTCTAAAATGCGGGAAGATTGTTGAATCTGATATCAGCCATGTACAGATAGACATAAAGAGAATAAAAAGTTAGGGCACCATTGCAAAGTTCATAATAGATTCTCATGGATGAAGTATCTGCAAATTTCTGAGATGATATTTTTACCATTACAAGCCAACTTCTAGATTCAAACTACCCATTGTACTGTTATGACATTAATAACTTGGCATAAGGAAATCTCAGATAATCGCTAAAAGATTGTTGTCAATTCAAATACTGTGCCAATTCGCATCATGCAATATCAAGATCCGTATTTACTATGAATATAAACCAGACTTGATTTTATAGTAAGAGATTTTACATGTTGAAATTTCTATAGATGGGAATAAACAAGAAGTAGCCAGAAACCTCCATAACAATGATATCTACATTCGAAGAGCTGAAACATTTAGTTTCACTTCTGAAGACTAAGACTGAGACTGAATCAATATCAAATGATGAATATTGACTCATATTTTTCACTCCTTTCATACAGCATTATCACCGATTAGCGTGAGAAAAATTGGGTGTTTTTAAGTCTCAGACATTATTTTACTTCTATTCTTATAATTTAGTCTCAAATTATAACTATTCTATTCATTTCTTGTTCATGAAACAAACTCAGGGTTATGGGGAAAACCCTTTGACATTCTTTATCTTAGGAATCTGACTTCCTTTGAAACTGTAGTTATAATTTGCAGCATGTGGAAAGTTAAACGGTATGATCTTAGTTATATTAATCAACAAGATAATATGATTTATTCAAACTATAAACAAATTTAGACCCTACCTAAAAGCTATTAGCAATAACTAATTAAGCAGCTCATTTGTGTTCAATAACAAAATGAACTTTTCTCAATATGTTGTAGAATACCTGGTACAATAAACCAGTTCTACCGTTAAAAACACAAAATAATATTACACTAAAGCAGCTTAATAGTCATTAACACCCTGTGAGCTTATCAGCTCATCGCATATTGACATACCGAGCTAGAAGAAGTACGACATTTGTATCGCCTTGCAATAACATCCAGGCTAATTTTTCATTGACAGTGTTTTTTTAATTTGTCGCATTCAAACTGATATTTATAATATACGTCTATAAAAAATAATACAAATATCTATTTACTCACCAGTAAAGTTTAGTTGCGTTAATTTCTCCTAGTAGTATGCGAACGTGCACATAAAATGAAGCTGTTCCAATCAAGCGTTCCCCTTATTCATTGGTGTAGCCTAAAAGACCAAAACCTTTCTGATTTGCTCGATTGTTGTATAGAGGTATTTGCAACAACATATAGTGTAATGGAAAAACGCCTAACACTGAAAACATCTGCAATATTACTATGTGCATGACACCTAAAACATTGGAGGACCGGCAATGAAGACAGTCATTATATACTCATCTAAAAACAGCTTAAAAACCTCCTGTCAACTTAGCAAAGAGAAAAGAGACTTTAATTGACATCTCAGGAACCCATTAAAATAAATTATCAGAAGTGAATCAGACAGGACCAAGATAATTGAAGTTAGTCAGCATTTCTAATCATTACACTCCATGACATACTTAAAAACTTTTACTCAATTGCTAATTCTCTGCAACATAAAAAACAGAACCCGAGCCCCTAAACACTTTCTCACAGGCTACCAGAGACACATACAATAGAGAACATCTCAAACAACTCAGTACTGGTTAATCAATCTACCTCTCTATTGCAAGGACCTGCTGAGACTCCATCTGACTGCTGAGGGGCATTCCTGTGCTTCTGAAGACTCCCTCTTTTTTCTCTGCCTTTGGAGCCTATAGAGCCTCTATCCTTTCCCAACCTACTGAGCCTCCTTCTCCATCACCAGCTGTTTCTCCTATTTTCTATTATCTCAATTACCGAGTCTCTATATATAAAGACTGCCATGACTGTCATCTGACTCTCAAAACTCGCAGCCGTACAGACCGAGTAAGCAGCATGGATGACCTTTTACTGGTAAATATCAGTAGTGCTTACACTAGCTTAACACCTTCACTTGTACCTGACTATTAATAATCTACTAAAGCACACAAACTGAACATAATAAAAATATAATAAAATGACAAGCAAAATTAGCACTAAAGTTGCGCATGCATTCTGATTAGTTATGCGTAAGTTTTTTTTCAATTCCCACCCATGACATTTCTGGTGGAGGCACCAATTCAAACCCAAACATTTGCATGTCAAACGTGTATTTACTTTTATTAAGAGATTACCTTGTCATTCAGGTGTTAACAGCATTTACTAATACATCTAAAATCTATATTGATATTCATTTCTAGTTGTTTAGTCACATGTATATGAAGTATTTATTTGTATACAATATTCTACTGGGCTGGTAGATAATTAGCAAGTCTATTGTTGGACTAATTAACAGGCTGTGCTAGCGAAGATGTTAATGACTAATGTATCAATATCATTTAGCCAAAGCACATTAACATAGTAACCTATGAGTCACGATCCAATTCGACCATTGATAAACTTCCCAGATCAGAGGCATATAGTACTTTACAAAGCAGTACATCCCTTACTTTGTACAACTATATTAGTCGATAGAGTTGTGGGCGCGGGTTGGCGTATGTGGTCATGGTGAAAGGCTACGCATATACAACCCATGTTTTTGACAGTACAACCAGCTTATAACAGTATATCCCTCGCCTGCACGACTGTATTAGGCGATAGAGTGCTGGACGCAGCTATCTATGCTGAACTGTTGTTAGGTGCTCTGTTGCATCCGGACACCATACCTTTTCCAGAGAAATAAAGCTTTATTCTTACGCTTGACATTTCTTCAGTACTAATAACGTAGACATAACGCTACACTAGATAACTAGATTACCAAGTACCATAGATTTTGGCTCATTGAGACGCTAAAAGAAGTTGTGCAGTCTGGTCGTGTCATGAGAAACATAATGGGAAAATGTCTGAACTGTGCTGTACCATTGGTTATAGTTGTTACATTCATAACATTTTATTTTTTTATTGCGTTATTTTTTATAGTATTGACAGTTTTGTCCAAAACTTTTTCAATAAAATGAGCTTAAAATAACAAACTGGTTTGAAATTTTTGTTTGTGAATTTCCAACAAAAAAACAAAAATTTTTGTGTAAGTTTTGTAAAGTACCGCGCAAGTCAGAATGTAGATAATTACTTATGTTGATGACATCATAGCCAATTAAGATTCAAATTCTCGTGATGACACAGATAATTAAAGTAGCAGCATTGACTCTGATGATGGTGAATGTAATAGTTTTGTAAAAATAAGGAACATTGTAAAGGATCAATTTAGCTACGAAGCGATCGTAGCGTCATATAGCTTTAGCAAAGCACAAAATGTGGATACTTTGAATTTTTTGCATAGTACTATTGATTAGGATGTTAGCAAAATAAAATATATAACAAAACTGTCCTAGATAAATTTGAAGTTGAAACAAAATTGTATACATATCATAAAGCAAATTCGGCAATTTTCGGTAAAATGGCTGGCAGTAGGCCGATAGCTAATTTTGTACATGGGCAGCAGTGAAAGAGTAGCTCACAGCGAACACAATTCGGTGAGTTTAAAGTCATAAAAACTATTTAGCAATCTCATTAGTCTTACTCACAGCCAAGTTTTCAAACCCTGTTGATTAAAAACCATCCAATCACAATTTAGTTGTAATGCATTTGTGAAAATACACACCTTATAAAGACCGAGCATAGGTACCCATAAGTAAAGCAGAATAAAGTGAATTGTTTGGGTGCAAGCTTAATTACCCCATTCGTAAACTGATTTAGCAAGGTGGCTGTACCATTGAATATTTATGAATGATTCAGAACATGTGTGTTTAATATCTTTGCTGAAGGCCACTTGTAGTTGAAAATTCATAATCACTACCTACTTTGACTGTACTGGTATCCTATAATTCTGAAGTTAGTCATACCTTAACTTTCCAATGAGAGTGATCCGGGTGACTCAAGTGTTGGTTTCTTTGCATAGATGGCACGTCAATTGGTACATATTTAACATTACAGCGGTTCAATTTTATCTTGAGACTGGAGACCAGGTTCCTAGGCTGGGCATGTACCAAATGAAGCGGCGCTCAGTTTATTCAAAGAATACAAAGATAATTATCATGAATCACCAGTGAACGACGCACAAAATTATAATAAATGGCTTGAAGCAATGAAGTCTCTACAATATGTCTTTTCATTTTATTGTTTGTTTTATGAACATATCTAACAGCTCATTTTACTGTATATGCTGGAAGCGATCAAACTATTGGCGCGTCTCCTGGTTTTTATTTATATTACTGGTATCACGCTACCATAACTTAATATTTTATGGCCTGATGTTCTTTGGTCTATGTTTTAGCTTGAAGCACAATGGCAAGAAGTTGTAGCGTTTGTGGTAGCACAGGAGATATATCTAAAAATAAATGCAATGCATGTCGTAAGTTTGTATATATTTTTTTAAAACAGTGAGTTTGCTGCCCTTTTACTTTGCAATATTTATAATAATTTGTTTTGATTCACAGGCAAAGCACCCAGTCACATCAAAATAAAAGTAAGCTGTCCTTAAATTTTTATTTTTGCTTCTATTTTCGGTTGTCAAGATAAAGTGCGAGTGTGGGGCCATGAATGCCGTCAATGCCATAAAGTGTAGTTCATGTCGTAAGTCTAAAACAATCATCATTTAAACGCTTCTGCATTAATACTATTAGTAGTGATTGCTTTGCTTGGTCTTTTAGCATTGAACTTTTTTCTTGTTTTGCCTAAATCTCTCTGTTCTCAATAACAGCTTTGGTTCGTCAGAACTCTACTCCATGTTGAAATGCAATGTTGCTTTAGCATACTTAGCAGTGACATATTATCCATCTATGTGAAAAGGTCAAAAATTTACTCTGTATGAGATATTTTTATCTGTACCCATTTATTGTTTTCACAGCTATCATCTTCCGTGATTTGAAGGCACAGACAAGGATGTCTACACTTAAGAAAAGGAGAGAGGAGGCTGGGCTGGGCAAGGAAAAATACCATAAAATACAATGTGGATGCACTGGAGCGTGCTGTGAGTCTAGTCAAATATATTTTGCTTTACGTCAAGGTATAAGACTGACATGCCAAAATTTGTAAAGAGAAAGTTTAAAATACACTCAAGCTCAATTTTAAAACAAGTTAATTTGTGGCTGCCATTCAGGTTTTGTTTCCATTGAAAATGTCCGGAAAGATGCAGATATCAAAGTATAGTAGATTAAAATACAAACATGGTTAATGTGAAAAATCACTTGTAATGTTGGTTTTGAAGCCTTGTGATGGCGGTGATCACAACACTTATTGATTTGTCCTCTGAACCTTAACATGCCAGTAATAGTTGCACAAGTAAAGTAACTCAACTGAATAAAGGACAGCTTTCCTTAGTAGATGAAATTAATAAGACAAAAACCCGTGCAAAAGAGAGTTATTTTAGGAATACCTAGCATCCAAATACCTGTGAGAAATTAGTGCAGATGCTCCAACCTCAACAAATCTGAACCAGGGAATGTTTAGTGCAATGTTATATTGTCAGCAATTAAGCTGAAGACTTGCTTTTCATGTTGTTGTTGTAACTTAATGGTATGAACGAATGTATCATACACTCTTATAATATAGTTTATGGTTATTTTTACAGGCTGCCCACGGTGCAGGTTTATCTGTTTTACGCTTGGCAATCAAACCTTCAGGCAAAGGTACTTGTCTACTATCATTGAGGAATGATGCGACCAGATAGAAATTGTGTAAGTCATTAAAAACATTCAATGACATGAAAAGGTGTAGTAAGTTCTCTTGGTCTTTTCAATTTACAGCTGAAAATAACTTAATTGTCTGTTTCATATTACATCTTACTCCTTTATTTGTCTTTGCTGATTGTTTTGTTGCAGAAAACTATGTGCGAAGGACGTACAAACCTCAAGGTCAGTTGCTTTGGACTTGTGAAGATGTGCCTCAGCCACTAGGCTGGAGTAGCATGCTATGGAGAGATATATATATCTTGGTGACAGCATATATATATATATATATATATATATATATATATATATATATATATATATATATATATATATATATATATATAATCAGAATTGTATCCTGTTGTCCATAAAAGTGTTCGAAGTTTCCTGAGCTGATCTATAAAATAGATAATAAAAGAGCAGCGTAAAATTTGACACTGCTCTTTTATTATATCTTATATATATATATATATATATATATATATATATATATATATATATATATATATATATATACATACATACATACATACATACATACATACATATATATATACATATATATATATATATATATATATACATATATAGTAGATACACTAGTAGATACATAGTGTTGATGTAAACCCATGTAATGCTACCCTGAGCACTTATCATAGGGAATTTAAACAATGTACTTATTAATACATAGCTCTGCTAGTCTACTTGCTATAGACTTAGTATTAGCTCATGATTTAAAGTAACTGTTTTCTTTTCACTATTTCTCCTTAATTTGCCAATTATTTTGGATTTGTCTGCACACTCAGCAGACTATCACTGATCAACTGAATAGCATTTAATTTATTGACATCATACCCTTTGCTATCATCATGTCTCAAAGTTGTACAAAAAAATATGGACAGTCCTCCTACTAAATGGAAAAATAGGGCAACTTACAACGTGTTCCAAAGGTGTGGAGAGACATACTTTCAAAGAGGCAAAATATAAATATCTATAAAGTTAGGTTTTTACTGAAAAAATTGCTTTTTACACTATTATTTTTTATGATGCTATAGTAAAAAGGGGCAGTGGTCATCTTAATGCTATTATAATGAATTTGAATATAACTAAAATACCGTAATTCTATTCAGTCGCTCTGTAAAGTTTGAACCCATTTTTAGACAAGCACACTTTGTCTGGCAGCCTGTTTAAGTAAAATAAATTACGTGTAATCTGCTATTTATAATACAAATCTTTGTATAAACCAACTCAATTTATTTTGTCAATGAAGCTTGTATACTTCCTTGCTTACCCATATCGGCCAGTCTTAAATTGCCGGTCGCAAATATAGTTTCTATCAAGCTTTTTACACTCTGCCATTGGCTGCCTAATAACTGGTATTTAGCATCATGTCAACCTTTTTATGAAAGTAAGAAACAGCATACCCTACAGGATGAAAATATTCGATGGATGTAAAAATTCGGGATTTTGCGAACAGTCAATTGCGTGAATTATTACATTCCGCGAAAAATTAGTTTTATTTTTTAATTACAAAGAAGAATAAGTACTGCCTCAAATTAAAAACTAGCCACGAGGCATAAATACTGAACGTAGATGAGTTCCAAAACCTGTTTAAAATCATCGCCAGGGCTTCAAATTAACCCCAATGCCAATGCATCACATTTCTTCACAAAATATTCAAGGTTTTCACAAGTTATTCGCCATGGCGTCGTCATTGCAAAAGTTTCTCCTACAGTCTTTTTACATTGAAATCAACTTCATCAACTTCTAATACCAAAGTTGAGGATGATAATGATTCTGATCTGGATATTATGATATGTATTTGATTTGCAGTGCAGATACGTTTTTTCATAATTAACTGCGTTAGTTAATTCTTTTGTTTAAAATCAGATCACTTTCATTGAATACTTCGGCTATTGTTTTGTACTTCCTTTAACGTTATCCATTTTTTCTTTTTTTCATTGCAGATTGAGAATGAAACAAAACTTATTCTGATTACAAAAACTAGAGACAAGTAGTAGTATTCACCAAGACGAGAATATTGGCAGAGAAGCAACCAGTCAACCTAGACCTCCTTCATCAACAACAACTGCTTGATAGCGCTGCAGCAAACATGATTATATTACATTATATATTTTATTTCATGTATAGACATATTATAATTTATCACAAACTTAAGTGTACAAATAAAATATTTTAAATACAAATAAAATTTTACAAACGATGAATGGAGTAAATAAAAACAGTTAAAAGCCGAATGGCGGTTGTCTGGCAATAAAACTAAACTAATACTCTTGATAAGTAAATACTAGCCCGTAATGGGGCTCTCTGAATAGTTATTTTGGTAAAAGCGCCTCTATATCCCTGTCACTGTTTTGGGTAGATGTTAAAGGCGATTCTCTCACTACGACATAGCTGGTAAAGGAGTTATCATCAGAACCCTCCTCGTGGCTTACTATTGCAAAGTTCTCCCGGTTGGCCAAAATTTTGTGCTCGAAAAGGCGTTTTTGTTCCTTTTTTAAAACAGATATATTCTCCTTGTTAGCAGCGATGGTCACTTCTAACTCAATTTCAAGACCTCCCTGAATGATTGGTAATCTTCTAGGAATGATATCTACCACCCTTGCAGTCACTGTGTCTCCGTGTATGATGAGAAATCTCTCACAGTAAAACAAATAACAAAGTGGTAGGAATGGGAAAAAATACGGTAGTATTGCGTTTTACCGAAGAACCAAAGTAAAAATCAATTATTAATTTAGTAAATGGTTTTAAAGAAAACTCATTACTTACCACAAATTGTTGGTTCATTAAAGGCCTCCAAATCAATGAATATTTGTGAAAACCTCTGAACGCAAAAATAGATTTATAGCTTAGCATGATCGACTCGTAGTTGTAAGCTAAATAGAAATCGAAACAGGTGGTATGCGCATGCGTAGGAGTAACTCTTTTTCTAGCCACAATAGAGTTAACTCTTAATAGAGAGTGAATCTGTTTACCTGGGAATAAATTAGTCTTTGACTATGCATGAAAAAGGCATTTTGCGCGAAACTTAACTCCGCGAATAAATTCATCCTGTTGGGTAATAGGAGGAACTAGTTATTCACACCAAGTTCATAATCAAGTCAGGTGGTACCCAGTCTAGTTTTAATCCGCAAGATGGGCTTTGAAAGGTCATCATGTCCAGCAAACTGAGGCTTGCCCTCCAATAATTAGGCTAGGGCTGTACACTCAATTTCGTGTAAAGACAACACCATAATGAAGGGAATAGCTAAATAAGTGATTATGTTGAAATGCCAAGCTTATCATGAATAATGATTTAATAATTTTTCCTAACAAAGACTAATAAAAGAGCGAATAAAACTTTCTGGGGGTTTTGTTCTACAACAAGAAATGATGTTGCAGTTTGTAGCCTTTGAACTTTGATGTAAAATTTACTTTAAACAATCCGTCTTTCAAGACCCACAACTACTTAGCTGTAAGGAGTATTAGTGCAGTTCTAAGGTAGTGCAGTGATCGATATTTTTCTTGTTGAGGAAAGATAACTCTTCAACTAGCTTTTCTTCTAAGCGACTGAAGAATACAGTGTAAACCTTCAAACAAATTATATTAAATTAGATTAAATATAGTTGAAATCAGGAGAATGCTGAAACTGTTGATTATACTTATTATATTGTAGGTGAGCTATTCTTAGAGCTGACAGAGAGCGCTATTGAGAATGATCGAGTGTTTGACATGGACATCACTGAAGACAGACTAATTGTAGCTAACTGCAATAGTAAGAACATAGCGGTCCTCCAGCTACAACCATAGCTGCTGCTTCATCAGTCTGAGTTGCTGCCTTCTCTTTCTTATTATAAACTATAAGCTACTCTATAAAAGTTAAGAGAGATGTACCCATGTTGTGAGAATGGTTTCAATGTAGCTGTCTGCTGCGCAGTAGAAAAACTGATTTGCTGTACACAACAAAGTCTAATGTTTCTGTCATTAAAAATTGTCTTTCTTCGCCTTCACCTAGCGCATTATGATCAGTTGGTTCAAAATGAAAATTGGCATTTCATAAGATATGTGGCCTATGATTTAAATTTCTAGGCAAACTAATTATAACAATATTTGTTTTGACAATTTTACCCCTCACCGTGAAGTTCTTCATGTTCTAAGAACAATGATCTAAGATTATTGCCAGTAGTAACTTCACAAGGCAATGCTTCCTGTTGAAGAACTAAATATGTGAATATGGTTTGGCTGGCGTAAAATAGGCTGACATACTTTGGATATTAGTACACGGGTTTATTAAAGTATATTGCGTGTCAAGTTGGCATTGTAGCCTACTAGCTTTATAAACAGTAGCTTCATTTTAATTCTTTGCTTATATGTTTTTTTTCTTAATTTTCAGTCCTTCCTGTTTCATAGCCACTAACACATTCATGACACAAATATTTTATGGTTTTATATAATAAATCTAATTGAATATTACTGATTCAGTAACTGAAGATGTTATTAGAGTCAACAAAAGGACGATTAGGAAAAGCTCTTCATATTGTATTTCTATATATTTGACTCATCAGTCATACTACAACCATCTGTATTTATTATTCTTAAGTCATTAGTATTTGTTGAATCACATGTGCTGCTAGTTTCATAACAATATTAGCATGGAGGGTTGTTGTTGAATCACATGTGCTGCTAGTTTCATAACAATATTATCATGGAGGGTTCACCATGGAGGGTTCACCATGGAGGGTTCACCATGGAGGGTTCACCAGGGAGGGTTCACCATGGAGGGTTCACCAGGGAGGGTTCACCATGGAGGGTTCACCATGGAGGGTTCACCATGGAGGGTTCACCATGGAGGGTTCACCATGGAGGGGTCACCATGGAGGGTTCACCATGGAGGGGTCACCATGGAGGGTTCACCATGGAGGGGTCACCATGTTGTAGAAATAATTTCACATCTTTGCAGAAACTTATACAAAGTTTTAGACAAATTTGCTGGAAAGTATCAGCAATTTTCTACTATTTTTAGTTGTTTTTTATATTAGAAGTAGTCTGACGGCTAAAATGTTTCAAGATTAAAATTGACAATACAGGGCTTTACAAAGCGAGTAGAGTTCAAATCAATTGACTAGTTTACAAAGTATAGATCTTGACATCATATTGTCTAGGTTTGATTTTGGCAGTGTGCCAAGTATACTAGCAGAAAGTTGACATTTAGTATGTACTCTTTTTTCCTATCAAAAATAAATGTTTTTGATAAATTAAAACATATTCATAGCATTATTCTAAAACATAGCTACCAAAAACTTTTAAATCATAGTTTTTTGCCAATAAACCCGGTTTGGAGATACCAAGTTGAAACTTATCACTTCATTGGCTCAGCCCTGGCACTAGGGCTCAAATTTTTAACCTAGCAACATGCCGGCTAGGGCTTGGCAGTGCTCCAATTTTACTAGAAGAAAGCAGAAATGGTTGGGAGCTCGTGCGCACAAGGCTATGATTGTGACAAACAAGTTTTCCTTAATTTGGTATATTATAGTGCGATGACAGAATGTTAGGTTGTCAATTACTGGAAATAATAAAATAGTGTGAATTATTAATAGAAATGAACCGACCCACACTCCACTATAACACAGATTACTAATAAGAGAACTGGCTCGCATCAAGAGTCTATTTGTTGATCAACTTATTCTCAACTCTGGACTATTATTATTATTGTTGTTAATTGAAAGGAGCGATTATTATATGAATAAAATTCTTATCAAATTCAAGGAAAA
Source organism: Watersipora subatra (assembly GCF_963576615.1). Classification (NCBI taxonomy): domain Eukaryota; kingdom Metazoa; phylum Bryozoa; class Gymnolaemata; order Cheilostomatida; family Watersiporidae; genus Watersipora; species Watersipora subatra. Next base: position 7,359,820 of record NC_088712.1, read on the forward strand.
TGAAATTCATGAGTTCAAAATACCGGTTTTGTTGTTAGCGCATTGCGAGTTGGTCTCTCACTTTTGGATGTAAGTAACTGTACAAGTATGTTTTGGTTTAAATGTAGCCAGCAGCAAGATCTCATGTTTAGTCACCAGGCATTGCAGAGGGAGAAGAGTCAAAAAGCATTTGTAGCGAGTCTGACCTTTCGGAGCACCGGAAGGCATAGACAGAGTCACTCACTGCACACTAACAAGGAGGAAGAGTATCGGTAGACTGCCCTATCAAAAGAGAACTTGGCTACCATACAGGACCTAAGCTTGCTGCCATCATCCTATTAGCTATGGACAAACCACACCACCGTTGGGTCAACTCAATTCTGAATTGCAATGTGAGAAGGATAGGTATCAGTATCATAATGCAGCACGAGTGACTCAAACTAACCTGGCGACTGCACATCGCTCTATGAACTACCCAAAGCAAGATGACAACTTCAAGTTTCAAGGGATAAATGAAAACTACCAAACAATGGTTTAACAACGGTGAATACAGTCCAAAAATTTAATTACTTAATATCTCAATAATTTACCTCTTGTTGATTTAGTTATGTCACCTGTGTTTTTGCTTATATGGCACGCCTTTCATTCTGTTCTTATTATGAATACTTAATGCACATCCTGTTTGTCTTGTCAGGGTGACCCTTGCAATCAGTTGTCAGGATTTTGACAAATAGAGATGTTCTACACAACAAAAGATTTTGACAAAAAAGTGTTCAATTTGAGAAACGATATGTACATACCTTTGGCAACCCAAGATTTAACACAAGATTTTGCTGAATTTGCTGCTCGCAAATTAAAGCTGCGAGGGTGTGCTGACCTCACACTTAAGTGTTTGTCGTAAAGCTTTGGGCAAACAAGACTTTCACTTTGAACTTCAAGCAAGATATTATATTTGAGTATTGAACATTAATTTACAATGTAGCTTACAATGTAATGTACAATTGTATTGTATTTAACGCATATAGCAATTTTGTATAAAATATTTACTCTCTATAGCTAAGGAGGTTCTTAAATAAAAAATATGATGACATTGTTGATGTCAAAACATAAACATTACCAAACACAACTTGGTATATATGTGACACACAACATTAGCTAAACATATACATTTTTTTCTTTTAGATGCAAAATCACAGAGCACATCACAATGACAATGACATACAAAAACAAGAGTGCATCACAGACCGTTGTATCATGACAATGGTTTTGAGCATAAACATTGAAAACAGACACAAGATGAAACTATGCATTATAGACCGAGTTCATAGCAAGGCATGTCAGCAATGACTTTCAATATAAATATATCTGTAAATATTGATTATATATATTATATCTTGATTAACTTAATGATTGAGTAGTTTTCCTGGATATATGATTGCTCTAAGGATATAATGGTTATCAAATAAACGCTTAGTGACCTCAACTACTAAGACTCACATAATTAGGTCAAAACTGATGATTTATTGAAAATAAGTTGTTTACGAATAAAATACTTCTGATCAAGTCTGAAACTTGTTAGAAATATGTACATGTATGTTAAGTTACCAAAAAATAACATCAACAATACAAGGTTATATCAAAATGCATTATCTGTACTCCTATTGTTAATTATAAAATATATTTTTAATAACGTATAAAGCTTTACTGAATGCCTTAACTCCTTGTGTCCCAACATCAAAATTTTTGAAAAAAAATTATGCATAGCATATCTATCTCTTCGCTGCCAGTGTTGATTCCTTTTTTTGATGGACCAATTAACAATAGTTTTATTTATCCCACGAGCAAACGAGCGGAGCGATGTGTGGGAGTTTTTATGATAAATGCATGTGCACACAACTTACGAAAATTATTCATCAACAATGAGACGAACCCTTGGCTAGAAATTTCATCAAGAAATTTAAGCATCGGAATGTAAAGTCGTTAAAGTATCATAACGATACAGAACACATTTAAACCTATTTAAATATGTTACCAAGTCTTTGTAAATTATCGGTATTATCTTTAAACTTACCCATCTGATCGGATTATACACAAATAGACAGATTTTTTTGAACGAAAATTGCCACAAAAAGCTTGAAAAGCTCGGTTTAATAAAAGTTAAGACCGAAAATTGAAACGCCAATAAAGCAGTGCGACCGATTGTAGAACTATTTAGTAGTGCAAATTTCACGAGAAAACCGTGTTTATTTTACCAGTCTATGGTGCTGTTTACTTGTAATCGAATTTATTCGAAGGTTTTTGTAACAAACGTAGACCGTTTGAGGCGTAGACCGATTTACAGGTACGAAATTGTGGTACACCGTTTATCAGCCTATGTTTTTTGTCCAATCACCGAAGGTTTCATTATTTAAAACGTTAGCCGAAATTCTTTACAACTTACGTACAAGCTAAGGCCAAACTACAACGCCCCTTCATGACGAGAACATTTTTTATTTTGCTACATTTTTATACGAGTGAATGCTCCTACCCGCTTTCTGTTAAAGATCGCTTATCAAAACCATTCTACATTCAACGCAACCAACTTTCAAACTGTGTATAGTACACAGTAGCTTGCCATTTTACTTCTAATTTTGCATTTCAGAGTTATAATAAACATATTTCTTTATTGTTGTTGAATTACATACATTACAGTAAATTGGGCTTACAGCTTTATAACACTTTTATAACAGCTTTTATTTTGCTGCAGTTTGCAGAAATCTTCGAGACGCATTAACGCTCATAGGTTTTCTATTATTGCTGTATTACTATATTAACAATATTGGTTATTTTAATAATATCAGTGTATTTTACTTATAATATTGGCCAACATTGCATTTCTCCTATTGCAAGGGAGAGATATAAACGTGTAATATTTTCCTTTCATTGTTGTTGTTTGTCATGACCAAACACTTTTTAAATAAGTTTTCTAAAAACCTATATAAATACCACAACTGCTCGATATTGCTACCTATTACGTTTTGAAATGTAATCAAAATTGTGTATTGGTTTTCTATTATTACTATATTAATAAAATTGATTATTCTAAGAATATCAGTGCATTTTACTTCTAATATTGGCCAATATTGCATTTCTCCTGTTGCAGGGGGAAAATATAAACATATTTTCCATTCATTATTGCTTATTGTTGTATATAATAACACCCACACCCAGTACATTACAGCTACCATTGCAGTTATCCTATTGCACTGCAGAGCCATTTGATTGCTAATATTGCATTTCTCAACCATTAGTACCCTTTATTTTTTTGCCAATATCTCTGGCCATCTCTTTGGTCGTGGGCTGTATGACAGTGGAATTTCTAGTTTAGAATATAATAGTTTTATAACCACCTAATCTTGCTTTATTTTTTAATGCAAATCTATACTTTTGAAGTAAACCTAATATTTATAGTTATCAGACTGTGCATGTTATTAAAAGTATACTTTACATTACAGTTGTACCTGCTGATGAACAGTCAAAAGTCTAAGTGCTGCTCAGTTGTTACAATGGGCAGCTGACATAACAAATACCGGTATTTCAATGTTCACCGGTAGTCAATACAGAATAACATTGAAATAAAATAATTTATAGGATGGATCATTTATGAGTTAAGGTGTTTTTAATGGCTTAATAGTCGTACCTGCTGGCAAATCGTCCGGCATCCGATTTCTGCTCAGTTGTTACAAAGGGCGGCTGACATAAAAATACAGAAATGTCAAAGTTCACCGGTAGTCAATGTAGAGTAACATTGAAAGAATAATTTGATAGAACAAATCATAAATGAATTATGGTGTTTTACTTGCTTAATCAGACTTTCAGGGCAGGGAAAGTTGTAGTGTAGAAAAAATCCAATTTTGTATTCAAGAAAAATGAAAACATAAATAACAATTATAAAACTAAATGGAAATGTAGAGAAAATTAGAGAAAACTCAAAGAAGGTTTCTTACCACAATGATGACCCTGTACACACAAGGTGTAAACCAGTTGTACTTTCTTATAGTAAAGTTGGAACACTGCCAAGTACTAACCAACATGTTGCCAAATCAGAAATTATAGTCATCAGTGCTATGGTCATATTAACTGATATGCATTGGTTGACCTGGCATTTTTAGATCAGGTTTATTGGCAGAGAAAATTTTTAACTTATGGCTTTCATCAACTTTTTTTGGTTTACTTGTTTAATCGGCATGCAACCAAAAGGAAACATTGACATAACAAGCGATGTCAGAATCTATGCCTGCTGTTAGAGTCTACTGGTGCAGCTGCAGACAATGTTAATTTGTAGTAAATATAAACTTGTACAAAACTTCAGTTAATTTTATCAAAAAGTATCGGCAGGTTTTCTAGCATTTGCTGTTGTCATTTTCATGTTTGAGGTGAGCTGACAGCTAAGATGTTTCAATGATTGTTTTAACGCTTAATAGAAAATAAAGTTCAAAATAATGCCACTATCTGTCAACATTGTGATAATTGAGATCAGACAATTATTTCAAGTTGTAACATTTTGAGTCTCTATTCTGTCGGTCTCGTTGCAACTATAGTCACCATATAAGCTTTTATAACTGATCTAAGCATTTTAACTGAGATGAAGTGTCGCCAAGTTTATTTTTGAAACATCCTAGCCATCGGACCACCTGTTACATCAAAAAGCAATAAAAAAATTTCGAAGAATACTGATACTTTTTGGTGAAATCTATACAATTTTGTATATAGTCATCTGTAGAGTTTGAAGCTATTTCTAGACCAACATATTTATGCCAACAATGTTAGGGAACCAGCAGTACATGTAAGTCAACAAATACTGATGACTTCAAAATAACAAATACAGGTGACTGTCGTATGATTGATGGATAAAATATGTAGAAATACAATACGTAGAGCTTTTCTAAATCTTCCTTTCATTGGCTCTAATAATATATTCGGTTATAGAATCAGTAATAAGAAATTGGATTTATAATGTACAACAATAATGTAATTGTGTTTTAAATGTGTTAGATGATACAAAACTTAAAGTTGCAGAAAAATAATACAAACAGAAATGAAAAAAATAAATAATATTACTGATGAAAATTGTGGAAGAATGTCACTTACATCCAACCTATTATATCAAAGCGTATTAAATGTATATCAGTTTATTTCAACGTAACCAAACATTTTTTCATAGCTTTTGTAATAAAATGCATTATTTTGTAGTTTCAAATAGTATTCAGGTTTGGAAAACTGTTCTTAGAGCATGAAAATATTCACTGTGACAGCTGAAAGTTTGTCAAATCAAGTTATATCATCTATTGATAAGATGGAAAATCAGATCATAAGAAATAAATCTTATAAAATGCTAAACTTTTTGATGAATCTACTAATCACAATAGTCAAGTTTAAGGTGAGGGAAGATAACTCTTCATTACCAGAATGTTTAAAACTAATTTATGTATAGCAAATAATAGATCTTATACTGAAAAGGAATAGCCACCTTGAAACCTTCTTTTCAAAATGAGCCGATCACTCTTAGCATTGGCAGAATAGCCTAAAGTTTATTATAAGAAAGAGAAGGCAGCAGCTCAGAATGATGAAGCAACAGCTATGGTTGTAGCTGGAAGACTGCTATGTTCTTACTATTGCAGTTAACTACAATTAGTCTGTCTCCAGAGATGTGCATATCAAACACCTGACCACTCTCAATAGCGCTGTCTGTCAGCTCTGAGACTACCTCACCTGCAATATAATAAGTATTATCATCAGTCTCAGCATACTCCTGATTTTTACTTTTTTAAAATCCCTATTAAAATGGTCTCAAATATAACACTGTATTCTTTAGTCATTTGCAAGAAAAGATTGTTGGAGAGTTGTCCTTCCTACATATAAATTCCTCTATCACAGAGCATCCATAGAACGGTACTAATTTTCCTTACAGCTAACTAGTTGGAGGTGTATTGACTGACTGCATCGAACCATTTACACCAAAAATACCACCAAAGTTACAAGGCTACCTCTGCAAGCTTACTCCATGCAGCAGAATAAACTGTAAAAAGTTAATTACATTGCTGTTTGTGAGAAAAAGTTTTTTTTCATAATGAACATCATACTTCAACCTTATTACTTCTCCAGGAATTATCTGCATTATTGTGTTAAGTTTACACTAAGCTGAATGTACAGCCTGAGCCTAGCCTGATTACTAGAGAGTGATCATCAACTTGTTTTACAGGCTGTCCTCTTAAAAGCCCATCTTACAGAATAAAAATACAACCCACCAGATGACAAACTTGGTTAGAATAATTAGTACAGTAGACGCTTCTATAGTGCATACCTGTTATGACATAAATTCAAGGTAACGTAAAAAAAACTATGTAAAGTTTTTGCTTCCTACTACGTGAAAAATTCTATATACCAAAAATTGTCAAGTCGGGTGAGTTTTCAAAATAGATTTGAATAATAGTTTATTTTGCCATACTTGGAAAAAAAAAGTCGTGCTTTTAGGAATTTATGTATTATACTGTATATAACTTTTGCGAAATTCTAGTTTGTCGTAATAAATCGGTAAATGTGTCAACAAAAAGGCAAATAGGATAGCTGTGCAATTTTTCATAAATACAAAGGCGATCGATTGGTACATGTGTTACAGCGTCAGTTTCCCAGTCCATTATCTTACAATATTATCTTACAACTTTTACACGCATAAAAGGTAGAAAAATAGACATATGAATCAGCACATATTAGGAGAGTACCAGAGATTACCATTTAGAGTAACTAAACTCATTGAGTACTATAAGCCAGGTATTGTGAATAAGAACAGTGTTTGTGTATGGCCTAGAGCCTGGTGGTGTTGCTTTAATAGGGTTCATACAAAACATTTTTGATTCATGTGTGGTTAATTACACAACAATTACAACATAAGAAAAATGTACTCTGCTTTGCTTACAAAAACATGTTGAAAGCCAACCTTGAGCTAGGCTCATTTTGCCGAATATTAATTTTCTATCACACTTTTTTTCATAATGACCATCCATCTCCTGTCAAACTCATCATGACCTCATAGGTGTCCTTAATAGTAGGTTGATAGAAGTATGATTATTATTGCTCGATCACTAGTATTCATTACTTTAATTATATCAATTTTTACTGAAAAGAATGCAATGAGTTTTATTAAAAGTGATACTCCATGTAGTTTTAATATGATAAATCTTTTACCCACAGTATCAGCAAGAAAGTGTAAGCTCAATTGGCAATGTACACTGAACCCTCACCATACATTTTTAGTTTGTTCAGGGGTTGGCAACGTATAGCAAAAATGTAGTATAGAAAGGGGACAGAAACTCATAGTATTTATATAATGCAAAAACTCTGTGGTAAAAATCATCCAAAATTTAGTTAAGTATCATATATGTTAAAATATAGTGATTTTAGCTATATTAATAATAAGTAAATTTTAGTCCATTTTTTGACTATTTTACTCCACTTCTCACTTTTCATTGCTCAAACTTTATTGCCCATCAGTTTCCTCCGACAGTTTCCTCGGACCTTTTAACTATAAATTCCAGCCGACCTCAAAAATACCTTTTTCAACAAAATTGGACAATAACCTAAAAAAAGCTGTTCTTCTAAAGAAGTGGATTTCTTTTAGCAGATTGAAGAAGTTTTCTGAAGCCTGATCCTCAGTTCATATGGGCTGCAACTCCATCTATTTTACTAGTTTTGATAGAAAGTATTGCGTACCACTTTTCTTCACACAGTGAACGCAGAATAGAAAAAAATGTCATTATATCACTTTTCGGCATTGGGAAATTTCTGGCAAACAAACTATCAGTATCCTTTTTTGACGTGATAAACACACTGACCGCAAAATTTGAATACCGAGCAATTGTTTTGCGCACTCACTTCGCAAGGCAAAAACATTGGCAAAACTCGATGGTGCACCACTGTATTTGTGGTTTGTAATTACAATTTATAATTATTTTCTTACAAGGAAATTGATGCATCTTATTTTGATGTTAAAGTATTTTTGTTACATTGTGGTTCAGAAGTTATGAAAACTGTTGTAGGCTTTGGAATATTGCTAACTTTAAGCAAATAATTCACTATATTTTTCAAAAAAAGTCAACTGTTGAAAAACGAAATAAAAAGGCTTTGGAGGCTTTTTATACAAAATGAACGAAAGAGACATACAATCAGAAAGAGGTAAATCGGATTCACAAAAATATACCGAAAAACCTCTAATTGAATGCCACCTTTATTTGAACGCTCCCTCCATTTGACCGCCACTCAAGGAAAAAATTTCTATCAGAGGTTTTACGATATATATTATTTTTGCGAGATGTACATGCATGTGATAATAATAGTTTCGAGTGTTGAAATTGAATTTTTAAATTGTATTTTTTTCATTAGTTATTGTTTTAGGATTAATCTCCTTAAACAATTCACAGCTCATTTGCAACTCATTTCCTTTCATTTGATATCATACTCATCTCCTTTTCCCTGAATAGCCGTCATTGCTCAGCAAAGCGCTATATTTGAGCTTAATACTTCAAAAAACTGCTTTTAGATTAGTTACCAATTGAATTTTAAAAATAGCCAAACCGTTCTCCTCTTTCAAATTGTATAATTTTCAGATAGAAACTTTGTATAACTCACATGTAGACCTTCTCTCAAAAATGGTAACGTGACAAAATTTTGTTATCGAAAGACTTTGCTTTATGAAATACAGCTAGGATTTCACCATGAAAACATTATGAATATAAGTAATTCAGCAAAAATTATTATTTTGCCATATACAATACCAAGTTACACATAATATTTTTATATATAAGTTAGTCTTGAATGTAACAGTCCTGCAATTCTAATTTCGAATTCTTTCTCGCGAGTATCATCTTTAAACCAAAACAATGCAAATATACACGCCAATATAATTACACTAAACTGTTATAAATATGTTTCAAACAATAAAAAGGTTTTCCATAACTCTGTTCTTGACTTTTCAAACTTGATGGACATCTGCAAGAATCAAAAAGATTCTATCAAAGGTGAATGATAACTTAGATTGGACTACAGACTACTGCCGAATTGATCATAGAAAAAACAATCAAAACACGAGCGACTTTCTTATATCCATGTTGTAGGCATGAGAAAAGGAGAAACGGAAAAAGTTTTTGCACCAGCTCACGCAAGCATACCGAGGCACCTCCCACACCCCGTCAGGTGATGCGCTGAACTTAAGGTTAACTTGCAATAAAATTCACATTACAGTTATTTGGTATCAAAAGATTTGCCATGTCTTACTCTGTTGTGTTGGAGGTGCCAAATATGTGGGATTGTGATTAAAAGCTCTTAAAAGCTCAAAAACGAACAGAAAATCGCAGCCACACGAGACCGCCATATTTTGGATTCGTTTTCCAAAACGGCTAAAATGTGACGTATGTGTGCGAGATAGTTTATGTTTACACTTCCATGCATCCTTATTCGTCAAAATATTTTCACAAATATACTTCAGGCTCGCAATAAAAACCATGTCTATTGTTTTTACGCGTCTATTTTATCGGCATCGTAATGCTGCATCTTTGAGCACTGATATCTCAAAACCTAGCATGAAAATATGTTTAGTTTTTTAAGCATAGCTTAAACGATTGCATATCATTCTCTGATAAACATTATGAGCTTTTTGGTCCGCTATGATGGTCGAAAAATGCTGTAGAAATTGTTCGCGCCATATGGCGGGAATGTTAAGTGACATGATCAGATAATGTTAGTTTCAGCTCAAGTTTGATCTATCGCAAATAGCAAACACGCTTTCTCGTATTAAACTTCTTAATTTCAATCCATCATAGTGTCTAACGGGCCACATCGTGTTTGTGCAGCTGCCAAGCTGAGAAGCACTTTTTTTCTTGGCCTAAAGCAGAGAAAAGACCAGACCTTCACCGGGCGTGGAGCAACTGGGTGAAGCCGGATGTGACAAACTTTATTTATTCGCCTGCTTACTCTTACCTTTGTTTTCGCCATTTCAAAGACGACATGATTTCTAACCTGTTTGCATACTCCACATGTCACCAAAGCAAGTGAGTAACTTATTTTATGAACTACTTGAATTATTAGTAGTAACTCGGGTTACTTTTTAGTATTCTCCTAATACTACTGTATTAATCTATATTTATTATTACAATATTAATGTCAATTAATTGTAATATGGTATTATTAGTATTTTATATTTTTAATTATGTGTATTATTTTTATTATAGTAACAAAACTAATTTATACTGCATATCTATCTGTAAAACGTAATATATTAATCTATAATTGATAAAATAATGTTATAAGTTTCACGATTAATTTCGCCAAATTTCTTAACCCCACTTACTTATAGATATGTTATATAAAATAGTTATTGTCATTTTCTGGTATCATCGTTAATAGCATATTAATATTATTAGATGATTATTTTTAGTATTAGATGATGAAGAGTATGTGCCAACCACTGAAATCTAGGAAGAGTTTGAGCGCTATGTTGGCTAGCGTCAAACGCTCTTCAATTACACGTAACGTAGAGCTGAACTTAACCAAACTTGACAAAATATAAAGAATATCCATAGAGTTACTACTCACATTTTTATGTTTACAATATCATGGATTCTGATAAGGTTTTGTAAAATCTGTCATGATTGCATGGCTATATATTTATTCTTTTTCTTATTAAGCAAAGATGATATAATAACAGGAAATGATGTTGTACAAATCTTATTGCAAGTCAACTATTGTGTGGTGATTTCAGAGCCAAATCCTGCTTCAAAGAGGAAAAAATAATAGTAAGTATGACAGCACTCCAGCGACTCTTTTACTGTCACGCCTGCGCCCTCCCCTGCTCATTCACGATAGTGCGAGAAGGTGGATGGTTATAGTTCAAGGTTACATGTGTCTCTTGTCACCAATCGTACGCTTGGGAAACAACTGCCAGGGTGAACAGAACCCACGTCATCAACCCCCTGCTGACAGCTGCATCACTCTTTTCTGGCAGATGCCTTACACAGAACCTCCGTTTTCTGTCGCTCCTGAACATCGCGATATCAAGCCACAGCGTTTGCCTCTACCAACAAAGATAATACTTACATGGTGTGAGTGTTAATATTTACCCATAAACTTGGAAAATGTGAGTAAAAGCTTGGCACACTAATTGAATAACGACATTTAGAAACAATTTTTTTCTTGAAATGAAAATATGTCATCCTTCAAGCGAAACATATTATAATTTAAAATGTTGATTCTTCATAATAGTATAGCACAAAAAGGGGGAAGAGGATTCTACATTCTTATACTAATGATAATGATACAAATAAATCTTGTATAATGAAGTTTTACAATATTTTACAGTGTATTGTTAAGCAGTACACCCTGCATAACGAGGGATTGATGGCAGCAATCGATTGGGAGCTTGATTTGACAGGTGACGGTAGGTGCGACAGTCTGGGGCATTGCGCACTATTCAGGGCCTACACTATGATGGATCAGAGCTGCGGTTTAATAGTTAGGAGCCATCTTGTCAAGGTAAAACTTTGACAGTTTTTACTTCACAGCCTGACAAAAACCCAAATTTTTTAATAGTTATCAATACATATACATGAAGTTGCTGATCTAGCTAAATAATTCATTCAAATAATGTGAAAGTGATTGTTGGTCGTAACTTTCTTTACTTTTCAGTCAACCGAGACCACCAGCTCTAATTCCATAGATCTGGAAGGCTTCAAGCAATGCCAGTCCGATCTAATTTCCCACGGCTTGAGAGTGAGGTCCATTACAACGGATGTTGTTACAAAGGTTGTGTGCATACCGCAAGCTTGTGTTTTGGCTTATGCCGCAAATTCGTCGCTGTGAGCGACGGCCTCTACCTGCCTGCTTGGTGTCTAAGATTTGGGCTTTTTTTCCACCAATGAATGATGAAAAAGAGTTTGCAGACTTGCAAACAAGATTTGCGGCATAAGCCAATACACAAGATTGCGGTATGCACACAATCTTTTCCGAGAATTTGGCGATGGCTCTCCAAATGGGAATAGATTATCTACCAAAACAATTATTGAAAAACAATAATTGCTGATCATCAAAATAATATCGATCTTTATATAATAAAATCATAAAACTAATACACTCTCTACTGTAGTAAATGTACACGTCAAATATAGCAGTTCTCTTTGTGTTCCACGAGTTCAGAATATGTGTGTTCAACCGATGCATTAAATGTGTAACACAAGAATTGTAGATAATGCTTGACACATTAGCATAGCTTTGGTGTTGTTGGCATTAAATGAAAATCCAACTCACTGTGATATCGCAGGTAATTATTCCACCCCAACTCAATGGGTGCAGGCGCCACGAGTTCGTCCACACCAGGATGCATACACAGGCATTCATGCTTCCCGCGGTCATGGAGACGCTGCGTGAACTCAGCATCATGGCAGCACAAACATTCAGGAAGAGATGGCATGTCTTGACAGCGCTTGCAGACACACCACTCTGTAGCCGGTAGTATTAGCTCCTAAAGAAATGAACAGATATGTCTATGCAACCATAGCTAAGACATCAGGTTGCTGTTATCCAACAGTATATCAGTGCAGCACTAGATTTAAATATTAAAAATGTTAATGTGTTCATTCGAGAAAACGCTGTAGTTATTTTTTCGCAATATGAAGCGATAGGATAACCAGTCATTTTTCCGGAAAGATTTTTACAATAACCACACTTGCATTAAATTGCTAGTTAGGAAGACAGTTATCAACTTTGGGAAATAAATTTGACTTCAGCATTTGATTTAAACGTTTGAGGTTTTTTTAGATAATAGTGGTACAGAGTCAAAAACTGCTGTCATTGTAGTGTAAGAGCAATTTTACTAATTACACAAATTTTTTGCCTATTTCCCATTTTACCAGTGCAGAAAAAGATTTTTGTTAGTCTCGCGAAGTTACTTTCACACGCTTTGTGGGTTAACAGTCAATTTGTAGGTTTATTTACACATTAGCTTCTATGGCATTCATTAGAATCCAGTATCAAAAGGAGTCATGATATTTCAATATGTTTGTAACACTCAACTGTATAAATTCACTTGGTTTCCTGTTCTTTTAGAGAAATGACCAAATGTGCTCATGCATGTGCAAACCCTCAAATATAGTTTTAACTTGCGAGCATATGCGATTGGTAGAAATTCTCAAAAAAATTTAACCCATTGAACCCTAACGGCTGGTTTTCCGGCATTCACATGGCTTTGTTTACAAAAGTTTGTTCTAAGTAACAGCAAAAACCAATGAAATTAATTCTTGTACAGGATGCCAGACCAGAAATTTCATTTCCATTTAAAACATTTCAAATATGTTTATCTATTTCCTTCCATATAATAACAAGTCTTTAATACGATGATGTCGCGGAAAAATCGATACAACTCATTTGTTGGTAGGTAATAGTTAATTGAATGTGATGCAAATAAAGAATTTCATGATATTACCTATAACTTTGTAGTATTTTAGAAGTCATGAAATTATGATGAACATGCGCTTGGTTGATATGATACTATTGTAAATGTTTCACTGCTTTTTTGAATTTTTTTAAAACTCTAAAGTTTTAACCCGAATGATGGTGATGTACTGTTTTTGTTTCGGTTGGATGACATTTTATGTGGGTTGCCCAACTTTTTTATTAGCGTTTTAATAAATGTCATTGTATTATGAGCCTGTTTAGATATATTTATTTGAAGTTTAAATTTGCAGATCATTGGGCAAATTACCAATGGTTACTGCCACGCCTAAACATGAATGGCCAGGGTTCTAAGGTTAAGGATGAATGTAGGTGATTACAATTTTGGGCTTAATAAAGAATTGCGAGATTCTGTATATAATAAAGAAGGAATAACGAAGCAATGAAACTAATAAACTCAGCTATTAATAATACTAGTTGTGCTACCCGGTGTTACCCAGGTGATAAAAAAGTATTTGGACAGAAGATTGATTTGTATTCAACATATAACAACATTTCCCATTCTAATTTTCAAACTATGTATCATGAGAGAAGTATTTCCTGTAGTTGAAATGACTTAGGAGAAAAAAAACAACTGTGTAGGTTTTAAAACTTTGTCAAACAACTGTAACTTTCAAGCTGCTAGCGAGGCGAAATACTAATGGAAAATTCCAGTGAGCCGCTTAATAAGCCAGGCTTCTCATGGCAGTAAGCCATGACTTTGCCTCTGCACTGTTTTCCAGCTACAACTATTTTAATAACAGCTATAGCAGGAATGACAAACAGATATACGACATAAAGACATACTTTAAAAAACCTATATATATATATAGGACTGCCTGCGTGACTGCCCGCCACGCAGGCAGTCATCTTACATGAGGATAGTTTAACACAGTCGAGCCAATATGGTCTTGAGCGGTTTTGACCTGGCTCTTAGCAATTGAGCTGGTGGAGATTACGATTTACCAGGTTCCAGATGACTAGAGACACACCGACAGGGCACTGCGTTGGCACCAAACAGACTGACTAGCTGTTGGGGTAGCAGAAAATGGTCATGCAGAAATGGTCATGCAGCTAACACAGAAATAATATGAGAAAGGAGAAAGGAGGAAGAGGCTATCCCAATCGAAACTAATATAGAAGACCCAATAAAGCAATGGCGCAGGAGAACATGAGAAAGTATCATCCTAAGCATTTGATTGTATGCTCACACTCTCAATATAATTTTATGTATAAACTATGAAGTTTCGTAATAAAAATAGTTGCGACAATCTAAGGAAGCAAGGTTTTTTTTCATTTTAGGCCATTAGATTACAGTTATAATTCTGATGTGGAAAACATTACGTTTGGGGTGTCAAATATTTTGCTGAGTTGTAAGAAGCTAAGACCAGGGTAAAAAATACAGTATGTTTGAGCTGTAGAAAACTAAGTCCCGGTGTAAGGATGATAAGTATTATACACAGTTATTCACGCTTGATATTTAGAGTGATCATTTAATTTGTGCACTATAATTCTGTTTCACACTTATGCATTAGGTTAGATAAGGTATTTATAACATAAAAAAACACAGCATGTAATACAAAACTTATATTTAATATATCTAATGACTAATTTAAGGATTATCAAGTCAGGAAAAAATGAACATATATGTAACTGAAGAATAATTGAGAATAATATGGTCCTTATATCACAAACAAACTGGTCAAACATAAAGGTTAGTACAAAATAACGACATCACAACTTCAAATACTAAGTAACAACCAGAAACGAGCTCATGGTTATCGATTTTATTGCATCAACATCCTCTTTCGCTCAACATTACCAATTAAAGTTTGCTATTTGAAACTTTCTAGGTACAGTGTCTTTCATAAATTACACAGTTTTACTAAATCACATAATTTTTTTAACTTTTTCACTACTGCAAGTCAATGTATTGGCTGAAGTTATTTTATTTTTCATAAAGACTATGATCACAAAAGTTGAGCGCAAATATAAATGTATTCACTGGATTTGAGAGACCTGTTTTTTTTTAATTGAATTGCTGCATTGTATGTCACTATGGTTTTTTAGTGGCATGTCTACTGCAATCTTTGCAAGTTCAGGCTTGTAAACACTCAAAATAAATAGTGTTGTTATGCCACCAGCATGTACTGCATTCTTCGAGGCGCTTAAATCCTTTGAACCCTAACCGCCAGTTTTCCGGTTATCACATGGCTTTGTTTGCCAAAGCTGTTTTTGAAGTAACAGCAAAAACCATACAAGTTAAGTCTTTCACAGGATGCTAAACTACAAATTTCACATTAATTGTCAACAGTTTTGAGATATATTGATCTAGTTCATTCGTTTAATAAGTAATTATATTACAACAATCTCACAAAGAAATCATTATTACTTGTTTGTTGGCAGGTCAGATGGTTATCATACAAACCATCATTTTCTAGTATATTTTGTGTCCTGAAGTGATAATTAACATTTTTTCAATGAATACGATGGGACTGTAAATGTTTTATGAGTTTATTTTAAATCATACACACTTTAATAGTTTCAGCCTAAATAATGGTGACCTAATGTAATTTTCTGTTTGAAAACGCCTGCTGTGGGTTGCACAAACCTTTTAGCAATGTTTAACAAAACATCATTGCATATAGAGCAAGTTTGAATATAATTGTATTTAACAAAATCAAAACAACTTTTTGATCATTGAACAGATTGCCTAGGGGGACTGACACAAATTGACAAAACACTTCCAGGGTTCTGAGGGTTAAAAAAAGATTATTTGAATACCGGTACACAAATTTGATTACTTCTGTTGACAGTTACAACGGGAATACCAAAATACGTAATGGTCAAGTCTCTGCATGCCATACACAATTACAAATCGCTCCAACTTCATATGAACGTAGTTGGGTTCAGTATGAGTAAGACTTTGTGATGCGAAGGCTGTTGGTTTGTCTTCTTGTAAGGGTGCACCTTCTAGGTCATTGATGCTAAAATAGGTTTTTACAGTCACTGGTTTATTCACCTTAAATTAACGTAGTGTACCCCTTATGTGAAAATTCTTTTTAGTGTTTCTGTCCCTGAAAGACAGCTTGGAAAAAAATGTGTAAATGTAGCAGTTTGTACAGTGACATTTACTTTAAGTTACCGTAGCATTAATTGTGAGGCTTTCAGATTTCACGAGCTTACTGAAACTTCTTTATTTGGTATATTCTATCCTATCTGAAAGTTTCAGCAATTTTATTGATTTTTTTAATAGACAGCTCAGAATAAATGCAAAAAAATTAAATTATTTTAATCGAGAAATCAACCAACAAATTTACTGTCTTTTAGAGTTGCCAGGTTCGATAAAAAAGATATATTATTTGGATATCTATTGACTCCATTTTTGATATGAAAGGTCCAATTTAACTCAGATGATACAAATAAAATTTTCATTTTTCTTTCTTCTAGTTTTGTTTTAGTTTTGACCCTATAAACCCTTTCTCAAGGTTTATAGGGTCAAAATTGTGCTATTTTGTAGCACCTTAAACTAATTCCCTTTTGCCATTCAACTATTTTGAAATCTTGTTTGTGCATGTAAATAATGTTGTTCGCCTTATTGTAATGAACATGAGGTGCAGCATTTATTTAATTTCTGAAGATAGTGAGCAATTAACTTGGTAGTTAACGATCAATGGAAACATTTGTTAAAATACACTGAGTTGTTTCTTCTACACTGCGTAGACTTTGAAGTTGGGTACTTTGGTTTAAATTTTCAATTATTGCTGCACATTTTAGGAGTTTGGTATCAGTGTTGTCATACAATTAAAAAGGCGGACTTTTCTTTGGTATGTTCGGTTTTCCAAATAATTAGCAGTCTTTAATATAGAAATAATAAGCATAGACCTTGTTTCTAACTAGTACTGAATTCAGTTGCGGCTAGTTTTTGTGTCTGCGATAAGTAAAAGTTACAGTTTTTCTCCACGTCTGACCTAAGAGTGAGTTATTTGAATCACTACTGCTGACCAGTTGTTTGGTCATCTGATCAACATTTCTTTCTTGAGCAAAACCTAAATTAAAACTGATTGTATTTTTTACCGCAGGTACATTGTTTGTAATATACAGTAGGCTTACAGAGAGGGGATGTAAAGCTACATTGTCTACAGTTAGCATGGGTACTTTTCTCTGACACCGCTCCTGTGTTTTTTGTCTGTAGGGTTTACTTTGAATGTTTTTGTGTGTTGTAAACATCTTCATCGGCTGCTGTGATGACTTTTGGTTGTCTCCGGAGCTTTCTGCAGTCTTATTCTTCTGCATTGTATTTTCCACTGTCGGCCTATCTGATTCCCTAAAAAGTTATACATTATACGTTATACCTGTGTACAATCTTTTATTTTCTACCGCCAAGCTTAAACTTATAAAATCCAGGTAAAGTTTCATACAATTCAAATATAGACAGGTGTCTCAAAAGATGTAGTGACAAAAATTTTCTGCTTTTCGAAGCCTTTTCTTGCTGAAACAGAGCTAAAAAGTACACAAAAACAAGATTAATATAAACATTTTAGCTAAAGTCATAGTTTAGCTACATACAATGCATAGTTATAAACAACATTTTTGATATAACAATTAGTCATGAACGTAAAAATTATGAAACATTAATTTCGAACTTTTCCTTGCAAGTGTTATCCTTCAAAGCAAAACATAACAAACCTACACATCAATATAACTCCAAGAAACTGTCATAAACTTAATTCCATTGATGAAAAGTATGTTCAATAACTCTGTTCTTGACTTTTCAGGTTTTATAGACAGCTCTAAGCAAAAATATTGTCTTGTCGAAGGTGAATAATATCTTCAGTATGTCTATGGCTGAGTACCTCCAAATTCCATTTTTAATTGAGCGTAACAGTTTAAGTTGGCAAAATTAAAAAGTAACGAAAACCTTGAAACACTAAAACAATGCTTTTGGTTTAATGTATGTATTCTTTCAATGTCCTAGTAGTTCCAAATCTGCATATTCATTTCTGAGGTTGAAAAAGACTTGGTGGCTAGCAATAAATCTTTAAGTCACTATGGTAATTTCCTGCTAATGCGGACCTATATATAGGTTTAGTACTTCAGTTATAATGTATCTATTGCCAGCATTATATTGCAATTGCCTTGACAAATATTTGTATTTTTTGCTGATTGATCATAATTCTTTCTTCATACCCAATCAAAATCCAGTCATTTTCTTTTATAATTTATGTAATTTTATACTTATCTGTTAGAAAGTAAGATGCATTTTACAGTAAAATAATATATGCATTATTTCTTGAATATTACATAAACACTATTACATAAATACCAATTTTTCAGAAATCTCTTTTAATTATTTGTGTCAGAATGGCAAATTTAGCGAAGTAGGGAAATAGATAAATTACATTTTTTTTAAATCTAAACAAGTTACTAAAATCAAGTCCAAGTAAAATAACAAACGAGTCTTCATTTATTGGTTTGCATTCAGTTTTTGTCTACACATGTTACTGGTAAACACATGTTAATGGTAAACAACTGACATTTAAAATGTGAAATGTAGTGATTTTTAATTTGTTTGTTTATATGAGCTGATTGATTTATTCAGCGCTTTGCATTAAACCAGCAAAAAGTCTTACAGTTTTTAACATGCAATAACTAACAATTATTTTTTGAAGAAATGCTTTGATACCAAAAACAAAACTTGAAGGTAAGACAGTTGGTTTATAGTAAAGCCTGCATTTGTTTGAAAAATACAATGAACAGCAGAGTTTACTACATGGTAACTTTTCTCTTAAAAATTATTCAAAATTATGCGCACGTGTGAATGCGATATATTTTTTTAACTTTACGTAATTTTGAGAATAAAGGATTTGTTATTAATCTATCATTATTTATTAGTGTAAGTATTTAAACATTAAAATTTACTATTTTAATAATTTAATGTAATTTTAAAATATTGAAGAAAACTCATAAACTTTTGTTTTATTGGATTCA